>NC_080428.1:59341456-59682456 GCF_029873635.1 Malania oleifera
CTATGCATGAGACCTAGTTCACATCTAATTTGTATGAACCTATCTTATGGAAGTGGTTTAGTAAGAATGTCAGCCCATTGTTCATTTGCACACACAAACTCAAGTGTCACATCACCTTTCTACACATGATCACGAAGGAAATGATGCCTAATCTCAATGTGTTTAGTTCGTGAATGTGAGATAGGGTTCTTAGAGATATTTATTGAACTAGTATTATCACATTTAATTGGTATAGCATCATAGTGCAATCCAAAATTCATAAGTTGTTGTTTCATATAAAGAGTTTGAGCACAACAACTTTCAGCTGCAATATATTATGCTTCGGCTGTAGATAAGGCAACTGAGTTTTGTTTCTTGGAGAACCAAGAAACGAGAGATTGTCCTAAATAGTAACAAGTGTCGCTAGTACTTTTCCTATCAACCTTATTATCGGCAAAGTCAGTATCAGTATAACTAACAATCTCAAAGGTCGAATGCTTAGGATACCATAATCCTAACTCTATGGTTCCAACTAGATACCTAAGGATTGGTTTTACTGCTAATAGATGAGATTCCTTAGGAACAGCCTAAAACCTAGTACACATGCACACACTAAATATAATATCAGGCCTACTAGTTGTAAGATATAAAAGACTCTGAATCATGCCACAATACAATTTCACATCAACAGGGATTCCTTGCTTATCTTTATCAAGTTTGATGGAAGAGCTCATAGGAGTACCAAGAGTTTTACTAGCTTCCATATTAAATTTCTTTAGCAAGTCCCTGACATATTTAGATTGGTATATGAAAGTTCCATTTTTAGCTTGTTTAATTTGCAGCCCTAAAAAGAAACTAAGTTCACCCTTCATGCTTATTTCAAACTCACTTTGCATGCATTTGGCAAACTCATTACACAGCTCATCATTATTGGCTACAAAAATGATATCATCAACATAAATTTGAACAATAAGCATATCATCATTTTTGAATATGATGAAAGTGTAGTGTCAATTTTGTCATAGGAACTCATTTTCTAGTAAAAAACTACTAAACCTCTCATACCAAGCTCTAGGAGCTTGCTTCAATCCATACAAGGCTTTAGACAACCGGTATACATGATCTGGATATTTATAATTTTCAAAACCAGGTGGTTGTTCTACATACACTTCTTCATTAATATAGCCATTAAGAAAATCGATTTTAACATCTATTTGAAACAATTTAAAGGTTTTAAAAGTGGCATTAGCAAGTAGCGTACGAATGGCTTCTATCCTAGAAACAGGAGCATAGGTTTCATCAAAATCAATTCCCTCTTCTTGATTATAACCCGGGGCAACTAGTATAGCCTTATTCCTAGTTACAACCCCATTCTCATTTTTTTTATTTCTATATACCCATTTGGTTCCTATAATTGTCTGATCAACTAGGGTCCACACTTTGCTTATTTCAAATTGATTAAGTTCTTCTTGCATGGACATCACTCAAGACTCATCCTCGATTGCTTCTTTAATATTTTTAGGTTTTTTTTTTGGGACAAGAAAGCAAAATGACTCACTAGGTTTTTCAAGGAAGATCTTGTGATTACACCACGGGAAGGTTCACCTATGATTTGATCTATGCGATGGTTCCTAATGAATTTCTAATCCCTAGGCAACTCTTGAACTTCATTCTCATTGTTATTTTCTTCAGATGACTTATCATTTATTTCTAAATTTGCACTTGCATTATTTTCAATAGATAACTTGTCTAAGCATTCTAATGTCAATGCCATCTTCATCATTTTTTCTTAGAGACTGGATTAGATTCATCAAATACAACATGAATAGATTCAATGACAGTTAAAGCTCTTTTATTGAAAACTCTATATGCTTTACTATTAAGAGAATAACCTAAGAAAATGTCTTCATCAAATTTAGAATCAAATTTTCCTAGATGTTCATTATCCCGAAACATAAAGCATTTACAACCAAAAGCATGAAAGTAGGAAATGTTAGTTCTATGGTTGTTCCACAAATTCATAAGGGGTTTTATTTAGTGAAGTTCTAATCAACACCCTATTCATGACATAACATGCAGTATTTATAGCCTCAGCCGAAAAACATTTAGGTAGTTTATGCTCATTCAACATGGTCCTACTCATTTCTTGTAAAGACCTATTCTTTATTTCTACCACACCATTTTGTTGAGGGGTCCTAGATGCAGAAAAGTTGTGTGATATACCCTCTAGGTCACAATAATTTTCTATGCCTTCATTTTTAAATTCAGTGCCTCTATCACTTCTTATATAAGTTATCTTATAGCCTTTTTCATTTTGAATTCTCCTACATAGCTTAGTAAATTATTCACATGATTCATTTTTATGTGAGAGAAATATCACCCATTTGAACCTAGAATAGTCATCAACAATAACAAAGGCATATGATTTTCCACCAAAACTTTTCACAGAATTAGGACCAAACATATCCAAGTGAAGCATTTCAAGTGGTCTAGTGGTAAAAATAAAATTTTTTTCTTAAAACTAGATTTTGTTTGCTTACCCATTTGACATGTATCACAGATTTTATCTTTCACAAATGGTGTTTTAGGCAAGTCTTTCACTAAATCTTTTCTTACTAGTTTTGATAACAAGTTCATGCTAGCGTGTCCTAAGCGCCTATGTCACAACCAACTAGCTTCATTTATTGCAAAAGAACAAATTATCAAAAGTGGTAGTATATACATTTTCATGGCGATCTGCAGTGAAAAGAATTTTATGATCTGATTTGCTTTCAACTATGCATTTATCATTTTTAAATGAAACCTTATATCATTTATCACACAATTGACGAATGCTCAACAAATTATGCTTCAAGCCATCAACTAGTAAAACATTATCAATAATTTGGGAAGGATCCTTACCGACCTTACCTACGCCGATGATGTGCCCCTTTGCATTGTCACCAAACATCATGTACCCTCCATCCTTGGGAGTGATGGATGCAAACTTCACTTTATCGCTGATCATGTGTCCTAAGCACCCGTTATCCAAGTACCTCCTGTCCTTTGAAAATGACGATCTCAAACACACCTGCAAGATAGACTAAGTAACTGACACTGGTCCCCATATTCTGTTGGGTCCACAGAGGTTAGTGACTGGATCACCCTTAACTAGTCACACATTTCTAATTTTTACATGTCTATTTCTAAGTGAGCAATCAAATTGAATATGACCGATTTGCTTGCATTTGAAACATTTCATTCTACACTTAGGATCTTTAAGTGGGATTTGAGATTTTGATTCACGTGTGAAATGTCCCAAGTAAAGATTAGGTCGTCTAACATTCTCAACGCCATTAAAATCAAGACCCTCTTTACTAAGATAATTTCTTTGGGCTCCAAGTAGTTTTTCAAAATTGCTTTGGCACTTGGTGAATTTAAAAACAATTTTGGAGCTATCCTCCAATTTTCTTTCAAGCTCATCAATTTTCAAATCCTTTTCTTTAAGAATCAAAGCATGAGAATTTTTTGCCATTTCAAACAATTTTGACCACTTCTCGCATTTCTTTTTCAAAAACTCATTCTCCTTGGTCATTTTATTTTACAGTTTAGACACACGAATATATTCAAACTGCAATTATCTAAAAGTAGGCATGCAATCAGATTCACAATCATCAGAAGAATAATATGAAGATAAAGAGCAAGAAGATGATACTTCATCATCGTGTGCCATCAAGCACAGATTAGCAACCTCTGAGCCACTGCTACTTAGTTTATCGCATGAAGTGCCCACTTTCATGGCTTTCTTCTTTTTCCTAGCATCCTTTTACAGTAGTGGCCAATCCGACTTGATATGCCCAACCTTGTTGCAGTTATAACACATAGGAGCGTTTGAATTTTTATTTATTTTACTCGACTCTCCCTTATAAGATGTAGAATTCCTATATCTTTTGTATGGCTTTCTATTCTTCCTGAAGAATCTGCTAAATTTTCTAGTTAGCATGGCCTTATCATCCTTAGAATCAGGTTCGCTGCATTCGCTAGATGTATTAGTGGAAGTTTTTAATGCAGTCACCTTTTTTGCCCTATTATGTTCATTGAGTCTCTCATTTATAGCTAATTCATAGGTAATCAGTGAACTTATCAATTCATCTAATGTCATGGCCTTAAGGTCTCTACCCTCAGAAATGGTCGTAGCCTTAGCTTTTCAAACATGAAGCAAGCCTTTAAGGACTTTCCTAATCATCTCATATGTAGGATAGGTATTACCTAATGCATGCATTAAGTTTATAATATGTGTGAATCTAATATACATGCTCTGAATGGACTCACCTACATTCATCCTAAAAGCTTCATACTCACTAATCAACATATCAATCCTACTATCTTTTATGTCTCTAGTACCCTCATATGTGACCTCTAAGTTATCCCATATCTCCTTGAAAGATGAACATGCCATAACTCTATTAAAGACATTTACATCAAGACCACAATATAAAATATTCATAGCAGTGACATTTAAACTAACAGCTTTCATATCATCATCATTATATTCTTCCTCAATTTTAGGAACTCTATTTGTACCCTCAGTTTTCATAGAAACATAATTTCCCTTAGAGACAACCCTCCGCACCTTCAAATCAATATTTTGAAGGTAGTTGTGCATCCTCTATTTCTAGAAAGTGTAATTAACACCACTGAAAATCGGAGGTCGTGTGGAAGAGGGTCCCTCAGGGAAAGGGGACACGGTGCTATGAGCCATCCTAGATCTTTTGCAAAATAACTATTAATTCTATACAACGTGGCTCTAATACCAATTTTTCACTTTACCGTAATCTCAAGAGGGGGGTGAATTTGTATTTTCAAATTTTATCCCCTAGGTTAATCCACTAACACTAGTATTACGCAAGCCTAAGGTCAATATAGTGCAAATAAAGTAAAACAACATAAATATACCGTGGTAATTAAGCTGCACAATTAATTTAGCTAAGCATGCACAATAAAGTAGTAAATAGAGATGACACACAGAAATGTTATTGAGGTTTGGCAAACTGCCTACGTCCCTGCCTTAGCTAACAAGCACAAGGATTACCACTATAATCTCACTTAACGGGTGGAGAGATACCTAAACAACCAGGTCAATTAGCATAGGGCTAACCTCAACCTTTACATACAATCCTTACCGGCCTGGATTACCGCTCCCTCAGGCCAGGCCTGGAATACAGCAAATTTCACAATAAATTTGCATACAATCAATATGCTTCCCTACTAAGTAGATTATGTGTCAATGTAATCAATACACTACCGAATGATATGATAAGATAAGTTCAATGGGCTCTTAGTGTCTACTCTCAAAGATTTATGCAACTATTGCAATCGGTATGTGAGAGTGTAAGTGATAGGATCTTTGTGTCAAAATAATAGTCTCAATCACAATGCAATAACAAAGATCACAAGCACACTTCAAATATCTCAACAAATATATTTCTCAAAATAAAACACAAGAGATATTCAAAAACGGTTTGTAAAAATTATTTGATCTTTGTGTCAAGATGATAATATCAATCAAAAATATAGCAACAAAGATCTTAAGCACTCAAGAAAATATCTCAAAATATATTTCTCAAAGATAAGCACAAGAGATATTTTGAAAATGATTTGTAAAATATTTTTAGCAACCAAAACACAATGTGAACTCCTTGAGTATTGCAATGACAATGCAAAACCCAAAGGCTCAATGAAGTAGTCTTAAGGAAGACTTATTAAGTTTCCTAGAGAAACTTGAAGCTTTGCTCTCTAATAAAATAATCACAATCAACAAGAACAAGAGAGAGCTTAAGCCTAATGAGAAGAACACTCAAGCACACTTACAAAGTGATTTTAGCAAAAAGATTGAGTAAGAATGAGTGTATGATGCTTGAAAATGAGAGTAGGAATTTTTGAATTTCAGAAGATTTTTGCTGATTAAGATTACTAATCATTGACTAATTTTTGCAAATAAGGGGCTATATATAGAACTCCCCAAGATTATAACCGTTCAGGACGTATTGGTCATTTTAGAAAAAGTTTAGGTGAGGTTAATAAATTTTAACAGTGTTTTAACCTTGGTAATTTTCGCCAACCCAAGAGCCCCAATCGACCAAACTTAAGGTTCGATTGACCGAGTGCCTGAGTTCAATCAACCCTAAATATTTTAAACTGAAAAGATGGTCAACCGTCCAAAGGTGATTTTCCAAACCTCCGCGGTTCGGTCGACCAAAGTGAGTTCGGTTGACCAAACTGGTCGAACTTCGGTTGACTGAGATATTTTGAACTTAAGGGTTCGGTCGACCAGGCGGTTGGAATTTCTCATGTGGGGGTTCAGTCGACCACGGCGTTGCCTATATATTTATGGTCGATCAACCGAGGGGTCAACATATTGACTCGGTGCGGATTCGGTCGACTAGGGTGTTGCCTATATGTTTCTAGTCGGTCAACCGAGGGGTCAACTTGTTGACTCAATGGGGGTTCGGTCGACCTAAGATCTCAATGTAACTGAGTTCAGTCGACCGAACATGCCAATTTAGGCTTTTTCAGTCCTTTTCTCTTTAAAATATTGTCTCTATTCATATGATGATTAACTTAATTTTAATAGGGCACTCTTTTATGCATGCATGGGGGACCTAAGGTCAGTCTATGTCTTTTTGAGCTTATCTATCTAATCATGCATGCAATGCATTGATTATTACAGACCATTTCCTATTTACTATTACAGACCCAAATAAGAAATGAATTGAAATACAACATAATATAGTCTTTAGGATCTTCAAGCCATACTTCATGTGCCACCAATTTGATTTACTAATTATATACCTGCACATAAACTAGATAGCCATCAAATACTTGAGTATTTGTCATTATCAAAACCGCATGTGACCTATGAGGTCAACACCCAACATAGTATGTTCTCACTTAAAAGGGTATTAAGAAGTTGTTGATTTGCCTCCTTATTGGTGTATTGCATATATTAGTTTTTTTTTTTTTTTTCATTTTTATGCCCTTATGATATTCAATTGAAATGTGTGCATGCATGCAAAACATACATATGTGTTTATGTGTTTTATGTATGTGTGAGAGAGAGAGACAAAGGATTCAAAGTGTAATATGTCTTTTCCATGAAGTCAGAGATATACCTTTCTGTGGAACAGGAAGGAAGTGAATTTTATAGTGTATGGCATCACAAAGAATGTCACAAAGTAGCAATTAAGAGTAGGAGCTATAGTAAATAAGATTATAGACATTGAGATATTGATAAATATAATCGTAGGAGGGAAATGGTTGTTGAGGACGTCATAACGTATTAAAATTTACTCTCAAGACTTATTTTTACATGTAACTGTCATGATCAAGTGCTTACCAGCTCACTTAAAAGCAATTGTTGTTAGAGAAGGCGCAACTTTATTTCCTTATACTCTTCACAGTGCAGAGCCCCGCACTAGGTGGCAGGCGCCCAAGAGGGACTACACCAGAAATGGTGCCAATGGGCTGGCACGCCAAGTACTATCATAGCTAGGAAAACTACTGGCCCCCATAAAGCTGACAATCTCCCCCCCCCCCCCCAGCAACTATCCTAGGAATGCTCGAACATGTGACCTTGCTCTAATACCAATTTTCATGATCAAGCGCTTACCAGCTTGCCTAGAAGCAATTAGGGAAGGCACAACTCTATTTCCTTACACTCCTGGTAGCACAGAGCCCTGCACTAAGTGGCAAGCACCTATGAGGGACTGCACCAGAAATGGTGCCAACGGGCTGGCACACCAAGCTCTGTCATAGCAAAGTAGACTGCTGGCCCCCACAAAGCCAACAGTAATATTTACCCTCATCATATGCCCACTACTTTTGAGGCTAATCTCTTGTGAGCATTTTCTTTTGTTAGAGTAATTGATCGTATATATATGTGCTCTCCTTGCCTCCATTTTAGCACAGCTACTCTAGAGGAGGTTTTTTTTTTTTTTTTTGTTATTTATGTTCCAATCATGTTGATCCAATCATAATTTTTAGAATTTCCAATTAGGTGTTAGTTAATTTCTTATTTCATCCCTTTATTTTTATTTTTTAATGTTTTTCATGTTTGTTTTGATCTTTCTATATTTTTCTTTCCCCCCTCTTCTTCCTTTTTGTTCTTACTTCAATCATGGCTAACACCATGAATATGAAGGTTACTATGTTGAAGAACCTCCTATAGCTCATAGTCCTTTGTAAGGTTTAGTTGTGCTACATGATGATGACATTAAAGTTTTCTCCCTGAGTCTTGACTCCTTTTATGAACTTAGCGGACTCTATACACACTTCCCCAAATATACATCCCCATATTATATTCACAGGAAAGACTTCTAATTACTAGTTCAAGGCAATATTTCTTTATGAAGATTTTCTTTAAGTTAGATTTTCTTTAAGTTGGCCATTGTTTCCTCATTGGCTTTCTTTCCTTTAAAATCTTTGTTCACTTTGTGGTTGCCTCAATCTAACTACCTTCTAGATGCTAGATGCATATAATAGGGTCCATTGTTAAATTCATTTGCAATTTGTTAATTTCTATCGAAGAAGCAATATAAGTAGGAGTAGGTGGTTGTACTTCATTGCCTTTGACTAAGATATATATATATATTAGAAAGTTTTTTCGTCTTATCCAAGGCCCCCATAAGGTCTACTATAGCAAACTAAACCTGCAACACCCCTCCTACCCTCTGAAAATTGGGAGAAACCCTCAAGTAAGCAAAATGGAACACTGGTCTCCCCAATTGGGGAGTTAGGAATTGAACCATTGGGCTCAAGGCCCAATTTGCCTAAAATAAATTTACTAGCATTTTTGCCAAATCCTTTATTACTTTTATCCTCTTTATTGTTTGTCATTTTACTTGTGTAAGCTACTTGTAACTAATCTTGTAGTGTAAGGCTACAAGTACCCCAAGATTATGCCCTCCAAAACTTAGGTATTATGGATCTATCTCCAATGACAAAGATGCTAAGGTGGATAATTCTTGGAGATGTGAAAACTTGTTTGCCTACCTTCATTTTTATTTCTCTTTTCTAAAAGGTCATGACTCATACCCCCATTGACATATGTTTATTTTCACATTAATGGAAATTTTGATTTAATTCACATGTGATGTTCTAATATTAATTGTTTACTCTTGCCTTTGATTTAGACACATGTTAAAAATTTTCTACATATTAATGTTGCTCTTGAATTACCTATCTATGCTATACCATGTTCATCTCTTTTTAATGATTGAAGCTTAACTTAAGGATTGTAGTTATTAAAAAATGTGCAATGCCAAAATTATAATTCAGTTAGTAAAAATAAAATTTATTTGATTACAATTTTTAGTGAGCCCAATAAATAAAAAATTATATTGGACATCACTAATGAAAAAATAGGCTTTTGGGTTTTACTAACAAAATGCAGCAAGTTCATCCAATAAGACTGAATCTTGCATTGGAACACTTGTCAAGAGTTGAAGACTTCTGAAGTGTAACCTAACCCAAGTTCTCTCTATAAATGGTCTCTTAGGCTTCTTCAAGACCCCAAGAAAAAAAAAAGTTAGAGAGAACTTAAGAATGTATACTTTAGCAACCTACCCTGCAATCTTTGGCAACTTCTTTAACTAAAGCCACCAGCGATTGAGAAGCATCAATTTTTTAATCTTTTTTGTGCCATTAATACTTAACTTTGTCGCGACGTGCCCCTAGTGGGTGGAGTGTGCCTTGGGACTAGCAATGGGTTATAAATGTTTAAAATTAAAATAGAGTCGCCACTAACCTATTATTTACCTAGGTGCGATAAGAACACCTAATTACTATTCATTTGATTGGTTTAGACTAATCCTAGACCAAGAACTAATAGTTTTGGTCTGTTTTTACTAGAGTTGGGATCAAGAGTTCAGTTATGCGAGGGGAAGGTATCAGCACCTCCTATGCACCTGTTCGATGAACGGTACTTAATTAATTATGAATTAGACCTAAATTGAATTTAATGGTCTTTAATTAAATTCTTTAAAAATAAAACAAGTAAATAAGTAAAAGTTTAGAAGGAGAACTGAAATTAAGGTGTGATTTAGGAATATCTAATAAGACCTCCAAATGAGGGGATCTTTTTAAATAAACCCCCCTTCAGAACTAATACAAGTGAGGTTTGAAATGCCTCATTGCCCTTTTCAAAATCATAAGGACACACCTGGGACAAAAAAAATAAAAAAAAATTATAAAATTTGGAACAAAAGAGTCTTTACAAGTATCCCAAAATTTTCTCAAAATTTATAAATTTTCTTTTAAGATTTTTTAAAATTTTTAGAGATTGTTTTCTCATTTATTTCGGCTCAAAACAGATCAAAAATATTTTTTTTCTTATTTTTCTAGCTTTCAAAGTATTTTTCCTAATTTTTCCAAATTTTCTCTAATTTTTTTCCATTTTTAAAATTTAAAATACAATAAAAATTAAATTTACATGGGAATTAAAATAATAAACAAAATAAAATAAAATAACATTCAGAAAACTCAAACCCGTTGAACCAATTTGGACCAATTAAGTTTGGGTAGGCCACGTGTCCACCCATGGTGGGGACACGTGGCAGTAGGCAGTAGTTTTTCCCTTTTTTTTTTTACTATGATATGGTGACGTCATCATGATGTTACCTGCTTCATATCAAGGGTTGCGTCAGCATGATATCACCCACCACGTGGCAGCACCTGATGATTTCCCTTTTTTTTTTTTTTACTGTGGCATGGTGACGTCAGCATAACGTCACCTGCCACATGTTAGCCCTCAAGTTATCCTGATAATTTGCCTAGGATTGTTGACATGGTAGAAATCTAACCTCTCAGAGTAAACACAAATTGAACGATCCAAATTCATCCACAACGCTTAAGTGAAATTTGGCCTCACTTGTGCCACATGTCACCACTCAAGTGGTGACATGTGTCCTATTGTAGCCTAGGTATAAAAATCCTTTTTTTCCTTTTTCCACCCATTTCCCCATGTATTTTCTCTCTCTTCCTCTTCTGCACAGTTCCTCTCTCTCTCTTCTTTCTTCTCTACAGTTCCTCTCTCTCTCTCTCTCTCTCTCTCTCTCTCTTGTTTTGCATCCCTCTTCTTTCTTCTCTACAATTCCACTCAGATAACTTGTTCTCTTACTCTTTCTCTATTTTCTTTTCTCACCTCTGAAATTAAAAATATATTCCCAAGAGGGGGGTAAATTGGGTAATTAAAATTTTCTTAGTGGAATTTTTGTTTATCTTAACCCTTTTTAATTTAAATCACCACAACCAAGTAATCACAATAAGCTAATTAGCGATCATACTATACCAATCAGCAATCCTAGATATGAGTATGATAATTGAAATTACAAACCAAATCCAAACTTCAATTAATTCAGTTTATCCAATGACAGAATCTAATTTTCAGCAATAGTCAATAATTTTTTTAAGATATAATTTTAGTAATGCAACTTGGATTATTTTAGAACTTATGCTTCAATTAAATGATGAATCACCAACACTTTACCTTACCAATTTTGCACCTAAATTCAGAGATAAAATCTGATTTTTAACCCAACAATATAAATCAACCTTTAAGATAACAACTTGGTTCAATCACAATCAATTCCAAATATTCAACAAGTTTCCGATGTTCAACAAGTTCTCAATGAATATAAAATATACACACAGGTTATAACTTCCAGGAATTTTAAAGAGTAAGGGAAGAAGAAGATCGAACATGAGATTTTTTACAAGGTTCGGCTAGGAGCTTACATCCTTGCCTCAAGCAACCCGCTTTGAGGATTTTCCTTTCCCGCTTCATTAACCAGGTGAAGCACCCCTCTCTCCATTCAAGGTGGAGATTCCTCTCTAATAAGAACAACCCTCTCGCTAGGCAATGATTCAAAGCCCTGAACCATCAATAACAAAACATAAAAATATAAAAAATTAAAAAAATCAAAAATAAAAAATAAGAAACAAGTTTGTTTGTACAATAGAAATACTCTTCAACATAGCAGAATTTGTACACGATAGAGCACAAGATATTTCAATAAATCAATAAAGAGATAAAGCTCAAAATTATATCACCAGTAATCTAATTATAGAGTATGAATTTCAAAAGAACAAATCATATTTTCATGAAGGCCTTCAGCAAAACTCACAGCATCTTTTTCATAGGAATTTTCAAGAGTATAATCACGAATTTAGAGTTGTATGCGTGTAATCGTTAACCTAATTTTCGAAAAGATTACCTTTATATAGTGTAGAAAATTTTCTACCATTTTCCCCAAGTTTTCTTCAAGTTTGGAAACTCAATCATTCAAATTTGGAAACACAATCCGCATTGTTTAAAGTTTAAAACACAGACATCAGTCGACTAAGCCATAGAGTCAGTCGCCTAAGCTCTTTAAAATTAGCGCATTAGAACAGTCAGTAGCAAATCAATCGCCTGACCCCGATGGTTGAGTCGCCCTGATCCCCTTCTATTCTTTCATTAACAAAATCAGTAGCATATCAGTCGCCTGATGCATTATTATCAGTCACCTAACCACTTAGCCACTTATTGTTTTTCAAAGTTTGGCTCCAAAATTTAACTTGTAACTTGGAAAACTTATTTTATACTCTATGAAAAAAAAAATTCATGTTTAAAAACAAGTCTCTAAGTCCATAATGAATCCTAAGAGCTTCAACTCCAATATTGAGTAATCGAAGTACTTACTTGAGACTTAACAAGATAAAACATCTAAGTTCCTAAGTCTTCGTGTTTGTAAGCTTTCAATATCCATCTGAGCTTTGATCCATACTTCAGCATCCCTCATATTTTTCATGACTTTTAGCTTTAAGTTTAAGCTTCAATACATTTCTTCAAGTAGATTTTTAAAAATTGGGCTTGGGTAATTTTAGAAAATGGGCCCAAGGTTTTCAAAAAAAGTGGGTTGGCTTAATCGACCTTTTAAAAAAATTGGCCCAGGGGATTTTAAGATTGGACTTCGTGGTTTTGGGTTTAAAAACTGGGCTGGAATTTTAAAAATTGAACCTGAGCCCACTATCTTTCTTTTTTCAAAACAGTCGGGGGGTTTGGGTGTTAAAAATTGGGCACAGAGCCCTTTTAATTTTAAAAAGAAAGCCTGAGTTATTTTGAAAGTGGGTAAATAAATCCAAGTCCAAGTGGACCTGCATCCTAGGGAGCCAACGATTCGGGTGAACCCGTGGGTCAAGTCAACAAGTTAGGTCAATGGGTCCGATTCGACTAATTTCAAAATGTTTTCTATTTTTTTTTTGAATTAATATTGAACAAATAATATAAAAAATGTAGAAAATAAGTAGGAAACCTACCTCTGTCTTTGTAGAGACCCGGAAAATAGTAAGTATTGGAATTGGTGTGATCCCAAGAGGGGGGTGAATTGGGTTTTAAAACTTTTTGGCTAAATTAAGCATTTACGCTAATTCACCACATATCATATCTCATTCAATGTATACGCGAGTATATAAATAATTTTAACAATGAAAGTAAACATACTCGTTTGCATTATATCTTATTTACATCAAATGTGTGTGTATGCAAATAATTATGATATCAAATAAACATTCATACACATGCTAAAATTAAAGAGCAAGAATTTAAATAAGATGGAGAGAGAGAGAGAGAGAGAGAGAGAGAGAGAGAGAGAATAACACACAGATTTGTTGACGAGGTTCGGTTAATACTGCCTACGTCCCCGCCTTGGGCATACCCCCCCCCCCAAGGATTACACTATCCTTGCTCACTTAAATGGGCAGAGCAGAAGCTGTTACAACCTCTCCTTATGGGGTGAGGTAAACCCCAACTCAATTACAAGGCTGAGCCCAACTTGTCTCGCTTACGGGGCAGAGACTCCCCAGTTCAATTTTCCGAGCTGAACTCAACCGATCT
Organism: Malania oleifera; assembly: GCF_029873635.1. Taxonomy (NCBI): domain Eukaryota; kingdom Viridiplantae; phylum Streptophyta; class Magnoliopsida; order Santalales; family Ximeniaceae; genus Malania; species Malania oleifera. The sequence continues at coordinate 59,355,348 of NC_080428.1, forward strand.
CACTTATGAAGCTGAAACTCCCAAGTTCAATTAACGGGCTGAACCCAACCGATCTCACTTACGAGACTGAGACTCCCTAATTCAATTCCATACTGAACCCAACCGATACATTAAAAATCATTTTTTGTACATATTAAAACACTGCTAAATACAAGCATGGATGTACACGTTAAAGCTCAAAATGCACTTTATAATAATATGAATTTATGCTCAGTAGAGTAAGGGTGTTTTCTCAAAACAATGTTTTCAATCTTTGAGAAAATGATGTGTATGATAAAATACTAAAAGATATGGCCCTAATAAAATTTTCTCACAAAAATATATTTCAATAAAAATATAGGAGAACCTAGGGTTTTACTCTTCAAATAAATTTTGCACAAATAATATATATGACTATATATATTAATGATAAATATGTTCTCCAACAAAAAATTTTGCAAATAAAAATATTTGGAGAATATGGGAGTTAAGCTCAAAAATATTTGTGCAATGAATACTATTTAAGTATTTGAATCTTGCAGTAGAGGTGTAAAGATTCAAAGGCTATGAAGAGTTTTTCCCAAAAACTATTTATCAAAGAAATAATATGGGAAGAACTCTAAACCTACTCTTAAAAATGATTTTCAAGATAAACCTAAGTGAGAGTAAGTGCATGTGAATATAAAGATAAATGCCCAAAATAAATATACTCTCTTTAAGAATAATTTTGAAATGAAAGAGTGAAAAAGAGTTGGAGAGTTTTGCTTAAAAGATTTTTCCCAAAAGAAGAGATTTTTGCAATAAAATTAGATTTGGGGGAACTTTGATTAACAAAGGATTTGAAAGAAAATTTACGCTAATCAAAGTTACAATTTTTGGCAAATGAAAGGGTATATATAGACTTCTTGAAAAAATGACCGTTTGGGGACATGCTTGGTATTTTTCAGATTGTTTAATGAAAAAATTAAGTTTAATTAGTGCTGAAAAATAATTCAACCCGAAAGGTTCGGTCGATCGTGTCAATTTTGAACTATGAATTTGGTCGACTGTCTCAGGGCGATTTTGAACCCTTCGTGGGTTTGGTCGACCATGGCTAGAGGCCGATTGACCATTCATGAGGTTCAGTCGACCAAGCTCTTTTTGAACTATAAGTTTGGTCGACCAAGTAGTTGGGGTGTCAGACACTTTATGATTCGGTCGATCTAGGATAGTACATTCATTTCAGAATGATCGACCGAGCAAAGTCAACATTTTGACTTCTGGCCGGTTCGGTCGACCATGGCATTTATAATGACAAGGGTTTGGTCAACCAAGGTAAGTCAAATTATTGACTTTTCAGCCAACAAAGTGTTCGGTCGACCAAATTGGAGATTACTAGAAGGGTTCAGTTGACTAGGGCTATTCAAAACATAATTTTGACCCTAATTATGACCCTAAGTTTGCAATACATGTTTATAATATGATAAAACTCACATTGCCACACACTGATATTAGTTTATTTCTTTTACTAAGAGATGTCTCACCCTAACATTACAAATATTTCAGGAAACCCCGACAGACGAGCGGAGTGAGCTCTGTGATAGAGGAGTTTGTTGGCACTACCCCAATTGCAGGGTAAGTAGTCGAGTTGGGAGCAGGATGGATTTTTGGGGTATATATATGTAAAAATAGTGAAACTCTAGTATTGTATATAAGTTAAGTATATCATAGTTTCCGCTGCTTAGATGACATGTATATATAAATAGGTAAAAAAATACTTGCAAAATAATTCCACTGTGAAACCCTAGCCGTCGTCGCGAGGGAAGACGACGACGAAGTTGATGGCAATGTTGGGAGTGCCCTGCTATTCCGCCCCTGAAGGCGTTTTTTGGGTCTCCTTCTTTGTACGCTCGCCCCAAACAGCCGTCACGAGGGAGGACGATGACAGAGTTGGAGCGTAGTTCCATGATGACGGCGTCCTGCTATTCCATTTCCCTTGACAGCATTTTGGGTCTGCACATTCACCCCAGATGGCGTTTGGGGGTTTCTTAGACTCTTCTCGAGAGGTTTTCTATGAAACTCTTGTCGTCGTCGTGACGAGAGACGACGAGGACGGTGTTGGAGCTCTGACTTCGGCAAGGTTGTTCCATCGCCCCTGAAGGCGTGGGGAGTCATCGTCGGCTGCTGGAGGCCAGGGGTCGTGCAGTTCTAAGGGAAAGGAGGAGGTCTTCGCCAGTGCCGCCATCTCCGCCGCTTCAAAGAACTCGTCCGCCTCAGCATCTTTGTGTCGCCATCTCCGCCGCATGTTGCAGTGGCAGCGATACTCGTCGGAGAGCAGCAGCGGCTTCGTCTCTAGAGTTGGTAGCAAGTTGAGCTGCGAGAATCTGATGAAGACAACAACAAAGTGGTGATGGAAAACCTGCGTCGGCGACATACGGTGATGGAAGATGTAGGTCTATCGTAGACTTGGTTTTTATTGATTATTTTTTATTTTTTATTTTATTTTGTTTTGGTTTTTGGTGTTCAATATGGAAAAAGGTAGCTGGTAGACATGACTGCGTCATCTACGGTAGCTGTTTCCAGAGGGTTAAGGGGAGGTGTCGACGCTAGTTTACGAGTTGCGAGGAGTGGTTTAGGGGATAATAAGGTCGAAAAGAGGGAAGGTTTCGCTGGGAGGAAAATGTTTGCGGAAGCCTTGAAGAGGCCAGTTCCATCTTCAAAATTAAAAATCTCATTGAGGAAACCATAACTAATTAATGGGGAATTAGGTTTGTAGACACCCTATTTTTTCCCTAACCAAATAGAACAAGGGGTTCCTTTTTATTATTTTATTATTATTATTTTTTATTATTATTAGTATTTTTATTATCGTTATTATTACTTTCTTATAATTATTTATTATTATTATTATTATTAATTTATTATAATTATTCTGGATTATTATTACTATTATTTTTATTTTTACTACTCTATTATTATTATTATTACTATTATACATTATTATTTTTCATATATTATTATTATTATAACTATATTACTATTATTATTATTATTATTATTATTATCTTCATACATTATTATTATTGCTTTATTCTTATTTCTATTAGTTTGCTATTATTATTATTATTATTATTATCATAGTATTTTATTATTATTACCATTACCATTCTCATTACTATTATTAATATATTATTATTATTATTTCTCTTATTATCATTATCATTATTTTAAATATTATTTTATTATTAGAGTGTTATAACTATTATTATTACTTTACTATTATTTTTCTTATTATCCTTATTATCATTATTATTTTTAAATATTACTTTATTATGATTATTATCACACTATTATTATATTATTTTCAAATCTTGTCATTTTTACATTACTATTATTATTATCATTATTGTTATATATATTTAGTTACCATATTCATTATTTCCATAAGAGTAAAAGCAGAAAAATAAAAGAAAAAGCAAAATAAAATCAAAAAGAAGAGTTAGGGTTCCAAATTTTTTACAAAGGGGGGGCGAAGTCGCACATAGAAGGGACCTTGATCTCTCCTCTCCATCTCTAATTTCCTTCACGGCTGGGCAATAGCCGCACCCACCACCCAGCCGCATAGCCTCCATCATCAACCTCCCCACTCTCTCTCACACACCGCCCTCTTTCCCTGCAACCCAGCCCAATTGATCCCCTCCTGCAACACAACAGCCACCACCGAGCCATCTCAGTCTGGCTGCCAAGCCACCACCTTAGCAGCAACCTTGCTCTCTCTCTTGTTCACCAGGCAGCAGCATTAGCACACCATCCATGCTCCGGCAAGCCTCCCCACCACGAACCAACCAGCCGCTGCTCCCTCTCCGGCCACCACCCATACTTCTGCAATCCTCTCATCTTCATCTTCCCACCGCCGCTCCTTGCCGCAAATCCGACCACAACAGAACTGCTGCAACCACAGCACAGCACCACCAGTTGCCGTCGCCCCGTCTCCGCCGTCATTGCTTCGCCGCCCATCTCTTCCGGCCTCCCGGCGGTACAGCCCCAGCGACCCCCTGTGACCTTCCTGTTGCTGCTCTCGGCTACACACAGCACACACTCACACAACCAGTAAATACACACACACACTCTCTCGCACACACACACCTGCACACACACACTCACTCACACACAATACACACACAGTGAACGCACACACATCACACACAGTTTATCACATACATGCACGTTTATCCATGTGTATTATTATTTTTTTTTTTTTTTGTGTGTGGTATTAAGTAGTCATTATTATTGTAGAATTTTTTTTTGTTTGTTTTAATATCTAAATTTTTGTTGTATTTGTGTATATTAATACATTATTTGTTGTAGCATTTAATTAATATTTGTATATAAGCTATGTATATATGTATATTAATATATTTATTTGTTGTAATATTTAGGTAAAATTTATATTTATGCTATTAATGTGTGTATATTAATATATACTTGTTGCAGCTTTTAATTAAAATTTGCATATAGGCTATGTGTATATATGTATATTAATATTCTATTTGTTGTAATATTTAGTTAATATTTATATCTAGGCTATGTATATATGTATATTAATATATTATTTGTTGTAATATTTAGGTAATATTTATATCTATGTCATGTATGTGTGTATATTAGTACATTGTTTGTTGTAGCATTTAATTAATAATTGTATCTATGTTATTGTTGTATATTATCCTGTGGTATGTTATTTATGTATTGTGTATTTAGTGTTAAAGTTATTCCATTTTGTATTTAGGGTTTTAATGGTATATTTAGGGTATTATTCATTATATGTTTTATTTAGGGTTCCGTTGGTTTCTCATATTGTCATGATATATTAATGGTAAGATTTTAAATTATTTCCATAATTATTGTCGCATGTTTTATTTATTAACTTTAGGGTTTAAATTGCTTCCCGTAATATTACTTGTGTAATAGTTTCTATTATTGTATATATTGCATGTGTATTATAGGGTTTAATTTGTTTCCACATTTTTATTGTATATTAATGGTAAGGCTTCAATTATTTCCATAATTATTATTGCATATATTGTATATTTATTTTAGGGATTGACTAATTCCATAATTTCTTCTTATTTGTTTCCATGTTTGTTTTTAACTTTTAGGGTTTGATTTATTGGCGTGTTCTTAAATGTTTCCTTTATTCTTAATATTAGGGTTTTGTTAGTGCTATGTTAAAGTTTTGATTATTTATAATTAGGGTTTTTGCATGTATTTGTTAAAATGTATTATTATCATATTGTATAGTTATTAAAATTATGATATATATGTATTATTAGTCTAGTAGTATTATTATGGTATAATAATAATATTTACGTGTTAAGATATGTATATTATTGTGGTATATGTGTATTAGTATTCTAGTAGTATTGTTATAATATATGTGTATTACTATTGCTAATAGTGTGATATAGGTATATTATCATTCTAATAATACTATTATTGTACAATATTAGTACTTACGTGTTATGATATATAATATTAAAATATTGTCTTAACATTTATATGTTATTAATATTATGAGATATATATATATATATATATATATATATATATATATATATATATATGTATCACTATCATAGTAGAATAGTTATTACATGTAGTGTATTATCATTATGATGTATTAGCCTTATTATTATCACATATATATATATATATATTTTTTACTATTTTCTATGTTTCTATTGTATTACAATATTTACTCTTTCTAGTATTTTTGTATTATTTTATTAAGTATTTTCGTATGTATATCCCTATGATTTTAATGCTAGGGTATTAGCTTTCGGGTTTCACGTACCTTTAAGCTCTGAGGGAATATATATGTATATATTACATTTATTTAGTTATTTATTTATTTTTCATGTGTATTTATAAATTCATAAAAGGAGTAATTTAAAGACTTTTTAAATTAACTTAGGGATAATTCTAAATTAATTAGGTACTGTTCGTAAGAACGGGCGCGTAGGGGGTGCTCTTACCTTCCTCTCATGTAATCGAACTCCCGACCCCAGCTCTGGTAACGTAGACCCACTCTACCCCTAACGGGGTAGTAATCATGTGTTCTAACCACACTAAAAGGTTAGTGGCGACTCCGACATTTCATATTTTCCTTGAAAATTAAAACCCATGATTTTTATTTCGCCGCTGGGGGCACACGCGCTCCTGGGACGTCGCGACAAGGTTTTTTTTTCTTGGATGTGGAGATGGAAAAGGCTGCTGAGGATCTGAAGTTTGCGTTGGTGCTTAAATTTCTTTCTGTAAGGCCATCTATTGATGTCCTTTGGGGGCATATTATCCAATCTTGGGATCTCTCTGAAGTCCCAATGATAAGTTTTATGGACAACTATCATGTTCTGTTGCATTTGGTAAACAAAAAGGATTACATTCATGCATAAGCACGAGAAGGAAGTTGGGTGGCAGGGTGCCAATTTCGTCTTTTTAACTGGTCCATGGATTTTGATGTAAATAAGGAGCCATTGATCACACCTCAATGGATTTTCCTACTAGGTCTGCCTTTACATTTATATAGAACGGACTGTTTGCAGAGTTTGGTCACTAGATTTGGTAGATTCCTAGGGACGAATAATGCCACATTATATAGAACACGAGCCACCAGTGCGAGATTATGTGTTGAAGTGGACTTGCAGAAGGATCCTGTTGAGGGTTTTCCGTTGGTGGTAGGACAAAAGCAGAATTGGCAAAGGGTAATATATGAGAAGAAGGGTTTCTATTGTAATAAATGTTGTAGGCAAGGTCACACTGAAGTAGTATGCCAATTTGGAGTTAAGCCTAAGGATAAAAGGAAGGTAGGTATGAGGAAGGAGGAAGATGAGATGGTTTGGAAAGAAGTGGGTAGAAAAGAGAATATGATAGTTGAAGAGGAAGGTCCTATTTTAAAGATTCGGGATCAGAGGGTGGAGGAGAAGAAGGATGGAAATGTGAGTGGTCCGTCAAATGGGATTGAGAAAAATGAAGAAATTATGAATGAGGTTAATAATGTCGACTCTCAAAAAGTAGATGAAGTGAATTTGGTAGAGAAAAATAGTGGAGAGAAAGTCGATCGTTGTCGAGACCAAAAGTCAGGGGTGGTAGGGGTGTAGGTAGAACTAGGAGGTTGTTCTAGGTCTGCCTAAGAAATCGGAGTTATGTATGAAGGGGGGAGGGGAAAACTTGAAAAAGACAAGGATAGGGAGGTGATTCTGTGGAGGAGGTGGATGAGAGAAAGGGGGATGTGGAGGGTGTCGTGTGTAAGGATAATTATGATGTGTTGTTTGAGGGAGATATGGAGGTTTGCATTGATACTAAAAAAGAATATCACTCTGATCCAAGTAATGTAACAGTGGGTGAGTCGGAAGGAAGAAATAAAGATGATGGTCAAGTGAGAAAGTCTAAGAGGGCTCAGGCAGTGCCTCAAAAGTTGAACTTATGATGGACAAAATTATGTTTTGGAATATAAGAGGGTTGGGCACATCGAAGAGAAGATTGAAACAAATTGTGAAAGATCAGAAAGTTTTGATTTTGGCAGTTTTGGAACCTTTTCAAGATATAGAAAAGATAAGAAGGTGGGCGATATATTTGCAATTTACTAACTTTTACTCTAATGTAGAGGAAGGTGGGAAGATTTGGCTATTCTAGAAAGATGATGTCCAAGTGGATTGGGTGAGTGCCTCAAATCAATGTGTGATAGTTTTATTAACAGAGGATAAAGGCTCTTTGCTTCGTACTTTTGTATATGCTAAATGTTATCATATTGAGAGAAGATATTTATGGGAACAGCTTCAGGGGCTGTCGAGTTTTGATGTGGCTTGGGTTGTTATAAAGGATTTTAATATAATTCGGTCAGATGAGGAAAGGGTAGGAGGTAGGCCTCGCTTGGGTTCGTCTATGGCTAAATTCAATGGTTGTATTAATAGGTGTGGATTATTGGACCTCAAATTCGAAGGAAGTCAATTTTCATGGTGTAACAGCCAACAAAATTTGATAAGAAGTTGGGCGAAACTGGACAGGGTGCTGATTAATAATGTTTTCTCTATAAAATATGGTGAAGCTAAGGCTTCTTTGTTGAAAATTAATACTTCAGATCATTCTCCTATCATTTTACAACTATGTGCGAGTATGGAGAGGTATGAGCCAGCGCCTTTTAGGTTTCAGAACATGTGGACTTCACATGGGGATTTTTTGGAGATGGTTGAATCATCTTGGAGAGAACACATTGTGGTGGATTCAGGATTGTGTAAATTGGAGGGTAAATTGAAAAGGCTAAAACAAAGACTTAAGGTGTGGAATAAACAAACTTTTGGTCGTATTGGTGGTTTTATTCAAGAGTTGGAGGAAAGGGTGAAAAAATATGAGAATTTACTACAGACAGAGTACTCAGAATCAGTTGGAAAAGAGTTCCTTGTTTCTAAGGCTGAGTTGGATGTATGGTATAGAAGGGAAGAGGCTAGGTTAGCGCAGCAAGCAAAGATGAAATGGTTGAGTGATGGTGATCAGAATTCAAAGTTTTTTCATGTTGTGATTAGGCAAAAAAGGCGTAAATCTTGTGCAAATTCAATGGTGCTTCCTGATGGTTCGATGTTGGAAAATATGCAGATGGTTCATCATGAGGCTGTGAATTATTTTGAGCAATTCTTGAGGCAAAATAGTTCATTGCAAAGGTCAAATCTGGACAGTATTATCCATTCGGTGGTTTCTGAGGAGTCTATAGGTCGGTTGAGGGAAGAATCGACTGAGGAGGAGGTTTATGAAGTTATTTCTTCTATTTCTGTGAATAGTAGCCCGGGACTAGATGAGTTTGGGTCTTCTTTCTATATTATCTGTTGGAAGATTATTAAAAATGATGTGATGGATGCGGTAAGAGATTTCTTCAGAGGTGATATGTTGCCTCGGTTTTTTTTGTTCCTCTTACATAGTGCTTATTCTTAAAGTAAATGATCCTCATTCTTTTGAGAAATTTCGACCAATAAGCCTTTGTAACGTAGTCTATAAAATTTTCTTCAAAATCCTTGTTGGTAAGCTTTCGTTGGTGATGGGTGATTTAATATCTTTTGAACAAGGTGCTTTTGTGAAAGAGAGGAGTATTTTTGAAAATATAACACTTACTTAAGAGATGACAAAATTATTACATAGCCGGGTGAGAGGAGGTAATATAATGCTAAAACATGATATCAACAAAGCGTATGATCGAGTCGAGTGGCAGGTGGTAGATCAGATTTTTCATGCTCTTAGTTTTCCAGATTGGTTTTATAAGTTGATTCATAATTTAATTTCTACCCCATGGTTTTCTGTCATGATGCATGACACTTGTAGAGGTTTTTTCAAGTCAAAAAAGGGCTTGAGGCAAGGGGATTCGTTGTCGCTGTATATTTTTGTCATATATTTTCATCATCATGGAAGAAGTTCTTTCTAAATTAATTAAAAAAAAAAAAAAACTGTCTGAGAAGCGGATTTTACCGTTTGCACATCCATGTGATGCACCTAATATATCACATTTAATGTACGTGGATGATGTTGTTATATTTGCTAATGTTGGAAAAAAATTTGTTAGACAGATAATGGAGGTGATTAAGGAGTAATGAAAACTGGACTGACCAAAGGGTGAATAAAGATAATTCAGTTATTTTTTTTCCAAAGAAGTTGGGTGTTCAGAGGAAGAGAGAAATTCTTCAAGATACTGGCTATAGTGAATGTAAATTTCCTTTTACGTATTTGGGTGTGCCGATAGTGGATGGTAAATTAAAGGGCTGTCATTTTGACTCTTTAATTCAAAAAATAAGTAAGAGAGTTAAGGGTTGGAAAAGTAGACTGTTGTCTCAAGGAGGTCGTCTAGTTTTGTTGAGGCATGTGCTTTCGAGTATGTCATTGTATCTATTAGCTGTTCTAAATGTCCCGAAACTGGTTATAAAAAATGTACAAGGTATGTTTGCTTCTTTTTTCTAGGGTTTTAAGGATGGAAAAGAAAAAATGAAATGGAGGGTTTAGAAGAAATTATGTGTTCCTGTAGAGGAGGGGGGCATAGGAGTAAGGAACATTTTGGAAGTGCAATGGTCTTTGTTCATGAAGTTTGGTTGGCATTGATTAACTCAAAATTCTTTATGGGCTAGATTTTTTAAAGCTAAATATGTGAAAGGAGGACATATTGCTTTCTACAAACCTCATGGATCGGATTCTTCCTTTTGGAGGAAAGTTCTGCAGGGTATGTTTGAACTGTTAAGTAAATCTAAGTGGAAGGTTAGAGAAGGAGATGTAAAATTGTGGTATGATAAGTTTCTAGATTCGGAACCTTTGTTTGCAGGGTGTCAAGATGGTGCACATTTACATATCAAATTAAAAGATTTGGTTATAAATAATGCGTGGGATGTGGAAAATTTGCAAAGGATTATGGGGTATAATAAAGCGGAAGAAGTGATGGAAAAGGTGGGAAATCTTAAAAACTCTTCGAACATACTGCTATGGCTCCCGGAAAAGGATGGTTGCTTTAATACAAAGTCTGCATGAGATGTTATCAGAGTTAGAACTCCAAAGTTTGATTGGGCAAAGTGGGTTTGGAATAAATGGTTATCGAAGAAAATTGTTATCTGCATGTGGAAGGCCGCTTTTAAGTGCTTAAGTGTTGATGAAAAGGTGAGAAGGGTGGGGGTTTCGCTTGCTTCGGCTTGTAATTGTTGTGAGATGAGGCAGCCAGAAGATATGGAGCATGTGTTAAATAAGGGAGACCTTGCTACTGAGGTTTGGAGGAAGGTTCGGTGGAGGTAGGTGTTCCTTTCCTTAGACAACAAAGTTGGAAAAAAAGAGTCCAAATGTGGTTTAATAGAGCTTCCATATTTTCTCAATTGGGATCTTTGATGGGTTTGATTCCTTGTTTAGTTGTTTGGAGGCTGTGGAGAAGGAGATGTGAGATTAGAATGGAGGGGAAATTCGAGAGTAGTACAGATGTGTGGCTATCCATTAAGTATTGGGTGGGGGGTTTTGAGCAAGAACATGACAGGAATGACTTAGTTAAAGGATGTTGATTTTCGAATATTGCAGAATCTGGAAGTGCAAATTGTGAATAAAAGAATTAAAACAATGCAATGTGTGAGATGGCTAAAACCGGGGCAAAGGAGGTTAAAACTAAATTTGGATGGGAGCAACTCGGGGAACCCAGGGCCAGCGGGTGATGATGGCATCCTTAGAGGCCATACATGTTCTATTGTTTTTGGTTTTTCAAAATATTTTGGTTCTTGTTCAAATAATGAAGCTGAATTGAGAGTTGTGTTGGAGGGAATAAAGATTTGCAAACATTTGAGTCATACTAGTATTGATATTGAATGTGATTCGAATATTGTTGTAAATTGGATAAGATTCAGTAGGTGCTCCTTGTGGTATTTGTGGGATTTTTAGGAGCAGCTGATTAGTTTATTGGAGGGAGTAGACTTTTTGATAAAGCATTTGTATAGAGACAGGAACAAAGTGGCAGATGTCTTGGTTCGTCAAGGTGCTATAGGGAGGAATAGTTTGTTTACAAATAGTAGTCAATTCCCTAGAGTTATCAATGGATTGTATAAACTGGAGAAGATGGGTACGACTTATATGAGGTATGTTTAGCTGATTTCCTGTTGGTTTTGCTTTATGCTTTATGTTGTTTATCTTTATTTGTTTTGTTGCGTGAGATTTGTTTTATAGGTCCTTGTTTTGTTTTGTTTTTTGCTTGGTCTTGTAATCCTGTTTTGGCTGGATGTTGGTGGTGTTTTTTTTTTTTTTTTTTTGGGAGACCTTTAAAGTTTTGTCTTTTGTTTATCCCTTTGATTGTCTTGTAACTACAGTATTCATCCGCAAAAAGTGAGGGTTTATTAATAAATAAATGGAGGTGCCGCCCTTCTTTGATAAAAAAAAAAGTATAAGTAGGTAAATTCCCAGTACCTATAGGTCTAGGTCGACTTTGATTATGTTCTATGGTATCAGAGTATTAATAGTATGGGAAAAACATATAGCAGAAATTTGAGGTCGTTACACAAAATGCATAACAACCGAACATTACTAAGTCCTCTTAACTTAAATAACTTATTAAACTTAAAAACATCTCCTTTACCCTAGTTTTGGAGTAGTGTCTGAAATCCTCAAAACATAATTTTGCTTTGATCAAATTGACGAGGATCGCCGCTAGGTGTTAGATACGGAGTATGATCGTCGATGGGGCGAGTTTAAAGTAAGAAAACGAGGAGAGAGAGGGAGAGGTTTCGCAACCTTGTGAGAGTGAGTGAGAGAGAGAGAGCTTTTGTAATTTTAAAAGAAAAATGACATACAAACCTTAAATAGTGTTCTGTCCCTGGCAAAAACCATCGACGATTTTCTTGGGCTCTCATAAAATAGTCAACAGTTTGGTCTTTAACCAAACCATTTTAACCATTTACCCTTTTACCCGACTGCAGTAACTATAAAACCGTCGACAGTTTTTCTGCACCCCCACCAAACCGTCGACGGTTTGGTCCACACCAAACCAAACCAAAAATCCCATTTTTCTTTATTTCCTTATTCTTATTATTTTCCGAGTCACTGCAAGTATGTTAACTTAATTATATTTATATGTTTGATTTAAATTAAGTTTGTTAAATTAATTATAATGGTCTTATTCAAATATATACCTAAGTTAAATTAAATTATGCGGATTTGATTGATTAAATTTGAGTACATGAATACGGTTAGATTTGTTTTATTCAAATATATTTGCATTAAATTAAATATGTGGAGGTGATTATACCTGCATTTTTATTAAAATATATCAAGTATATTGTTATAAATTTTTCTCCAGTGATTTATGAAATTATAATTATTACACAAATCGTGTGGCTTGAGTTTAATTTACTCTATTGCATAATCGAACAAGTATGAGATTTTTACTGTATTATATTTATTACATATTTATTGTGAAATTTACAAGATTATATTTATTAAGTGTTTGGTTGGGAATAATGATAAGATTCGGTTACAAATTATATGTTGAGGAAATGATGAGATTTGGTTACAAATTATATGTTGAGAAAATGATAAGATCATTATATTGTGTTGTTGCATAAATTGCAATATTATGTTTGAAGAACCCTGATGGGCCAAATGTGGTGGATGTTCGGTATCGTAGTTACAAATGAATATTAATATAGTCACACTATTGTGAAAGTGTTGGCGGTGGATAGTTGATTGGGCTTGAGTAGTGGTGTACACACCTGTTTTCGAACTAGGATGTGAGGCAAATCGATCTTACAGACATAAACTTTTGATTTAGCTTTTGTCGGCCAACCAATGCTAAGTCCAATCTTCGAACCGCACAACCCAGTCTTGGGGGTTAAACATGACATGCATCGGTTAAAAGAAGTTCTTTTGTACATATTTGTATGCTTATGTGATTATGGTCATTTAATAGGTGTGAATGATGTTTTGGAGAAAAACATGGGTATTAATATATATATATATATATATATATATATATATATATATATATATATATGACTTACATTTTACAAATGCAATTTTTATTAAAGTAAAGTTATTTAAATTTTTTTTTTTTTTCATTGTGAAATTCATGTCAGCCACATACTGACAATAATCTAGTCCTCACTTACTAAGAGGTGTCTCACTCCAATTTTTATCAAACATTTCAGATACCTTAAGGAGCATAGTCGAAATTAGAGTAGCATAGCAGAAGCGTGGGTGGGGTTAGAAAGTGTAGTTTAGATTAAATATTAAATTTGTTATTTTCACATATTCTAGAATTTCTAGGGATGTATTAAATTTGATATTGGAGAAATTTTTGTTATAATGAGGTTTTTTAGTACTCTAGTATAAAATGAATTTGAGGTTTTCCGCTGCATAAAATTCGGGGCACTATAGTTGGCATCAGAGCAAATTTTTGGGTTTCCACACAATTGATGCACACAGGAAAGAAGTTCTCAAAGCCCTTCAAACCTCAAGATTTTATCTACCTTGATTACAAAAAGGCCTAGTATAATATGTTTTATTTCAGTAATTTCAATCACTCTTTGTTCATCCATTTTAAGAAAAATTTCCATCAACCTATTCCAAGATGGTTCTGTGAATGGTGGGTCTACTTCGGCGCCATCCCATTCATCCTTCCCAACTACGCCAAAGAAAGTTTCAAATTTTTCCAACATAAAATGAATATTTATGAAGATGATGCAAGATTATTCAAATACGTTGTTGAAAACAACGAGCAAATTCGGAAGGATTTTTCAACTGTTGTTTCAACTCTTATTCTAGCTATTTCAAAACACTTTTTAGGAGATCCTCTCCAACATCAAGAAAGAGCAGCTAAAATACTTTAAAATCTATTTTGTAGAAGACTTCAAGATTTCAGATGGTACAAAGATGTATTCTTGTCAAAAGTATTTTTCAAGAAATGATTGTAGTTAACCATTTTGGAAAGAAAAATTTAATTATGGACTTCCAAAATTATTTGCAGACAAAGTTGAGTAAGGATACGAACAAAATACAACGGTGCAATCCCATATAAAAAATTAACGTATAGAGAAATAATCAACTACAACAATCAAGAAGGTTTGTCTTGGTGTACAGATCTAAAATTAGAATCAAAACTCAAAAATGAACTTAGGCAGAGTAAGAAAGAACTAGGTTCATTTTGTTCCCAATACGGCTACGAAAAGATAATCCCTCCTTCTTCAAAAATCAAAAGAAGAGGAAAGATTTATTGAAAAACAAATTTTCAAAAATCAAAGAAACTCGAGGAACGTCAAAAATCCAAAAGTCAAAAGAGGCATAAGAGAAAATCTTCAACATACAAAAGGAACTAGTTATCTGCCACAAATGTGGAAGATATGGTCATTACAAAAATCAATGTAAAATGAAAAATCATATTCAAAATCTTGATGCAAATGATAAACTTAAAAATCAACTTTTAAGAATGTTTATCAAATCACCTTCTTCAAAAGAAGAATCTTTAGATGAAGAAATCAATTATATTTCAAATACAGATAGTTCAATAAATTCTGAGAACAGTCAATCTAGTCAAGACTGTGAATGCATTAGACCATGCATTGGTTATGTCAGAACTATCAATGTTATTTCAAAAGATAAAGAGAGGAAGTTGATGATCCTTTTCTCAAAAGAAGATATCTTGAAAAGCTTAAAGAAGCTTTAATTCAAGGAGAAAATAAATATAAATCAAAACTTTTCAATCCTTATAATCTCAACGAAATTGTTTGAACTAAAGAAGAAAAACCTGCAACTATTCAAGAAATTCAAATTGAAGTAAAGGAAATCAAAGTTCAAATAAGAGAATTGCCAAATCAAACAAACAAGTTTCAAATAGATAAAATAAAAATAAATGAAGAAATCCATTCAATCAAAGGAAAAATTAATAATCAAAATAATCCTTTAACTGAAGAAATTCTAGAGGAATCAACCTTCAATAAAATTGGTAAAATCAATTTTCATAAATGGCAAAGTCTAGTCCAATTATCAATCAATTAAAGTTTCACTTTTGAAGCTCGCTTTTATTGATTCAGGAGTAGATCTAAACTGTATCCAAGAAGGATTAATTCCTACTCAATTCTTTGAAAAACTACAGAGTGAGTTTATTTGGCAAATCAATTAAAGTTAGGAATTAAGTATAAAATTTCAGATGTTCACATATGCAATCAAGATTTTGTCTCAAAACTTCCTTTATAATTGTCAAAAATTTGAGTTAAGCAATTATCCTTGGAACTCCATTTCTAACTCTTATTTATCCCTTCATCACAGATCAAGAAGGAATTAAAACAAGTATTAATGGAAAAGAAATATGTTTCAAATTTGTGAATCCTATTTGTGAAAAATTAATCAATAAAGTCAAACATAATGAAGTCATCAATCTTATTCAAAATAAGAAAAAACATATCAAATTTTTAACTCAAGAAATAAAAAATCAAAAAATTCAGCATCAACTCCAAGATTCGAATCTAAGAAAGAAAATCAACGATCTCAAAAAAAAAATTGAAAAACAAATATGTGCTGAAATTCCAAATGCCTTTTGGAAAAGAAAAAGGCATGTCATCAATCTTCCTTACGAAAAGGATTTCAATGAAAAGAAAATTCCAACCAAAGCAAGGCCAATTCAAATGAATCAAGAATGACTTGAATACAATAAGCAAGAAATTTAATCTTCGTTAGAAAAAAAGGTTTAATTCAAAAATCAAAATCTCCCTGGAGTTGCTCGGCTTTTTATGTTCAAAATCAAACTGAAATCGAAAGAGGAGCCCCAAGACTTGTAATTAATTACAAGCCTCTCAATGAAGTTCTTCAATGGATTAGGTACCCAATCCCAAACAAAAGAGACCTTCTTAATCGTCTTTATTTAGCGTCAATTTTTTTCAAAATTCGATCTAAAATCATGATTTTGGCAAATCCAAATTTTTTGAAGAAGATCGTTACAAAACAGCCTTCAATGTTCCTTTCGGACAATTCGAATGGAACACCATGCCTTTTGGACTAAAAAATGCTCCATCTAAATTTCAAAATATTATGAATGAAATTTTCAATCCCTTTACTCAATTCTCAATTGTTTATATTGACGATATATTGATCTTCTCAAAAGGAATAGATCAGCATTTCAAGCATCTCAATAAATTCTTCAATATAATCAAAGAAAATGGTTTGGTTATCTCTCAAAAGAAAAAGAAATTATTTCAAACCAAAATAAGATTTCTTGGTCACGATATTAAACAAGGAACTATAAGACCAATTCAAAGATCTCTAAATTTTGGAGATAAATTTGCAAATGAAATAAAAATTAAGACTTAACTTCAAAGATTTTTAGGTTGTCTTAATTATGTCTTAGATTTTTATCCCAACCTTAGAAAACTTGTCAAGCCTCTTTTCCAAAGACTGAAAAGTAACCCTCCAGCTTGGTCGCAAGAGCATATTGAGGTAGTTAAAAAGGTCAAAAGTCAAATAAAAACCCTTCTAGTCCTCGGCATCCCACATCCAAAGGCCTTTATGATCATTGAAATCAATGCTTCAAATATAGGATATGGAGGAATCCTCAAACAACGTCTAGATAACCGAAAGAGCCCTGTAAGATTCTACTTTAGTGTTTGGTCTAGACCTCAACTCAATTATTCAACCGTTAAAAATGAAATTTTGTCAATTGTTTTATGTATTCAAAAATTTCAAGATGATGTTTTCAACAAAGAATTTCTTCTTCGAGTTGATTGTAAATCAATAAAAGAAATTTTGAAGAAAGATGTTCAAAACTTGGTTTCAAAACAAATTTTTGCCAGTTGGTAAGTAATTCTTCCAAGTTTTGATTTTCAAATTGAATTTATTAAAGGAAAATCTAATTCTCTTCCAGATTATACACACACACACTCACATAAATATATATATATATATATATATATATATATGTACACATGCTTACACATATATAAATATACATACACAAGAATGCATACATAGGTATATACATAAATACATACACAGAGATACACACACACACACACATATTGTCACACCCCGAACCCGCCGAGTGGGGCTCGGGGTATGATGTGACCCAATCACCTGTATCTGATACTATAACATCAATTACGCAATGGAAAAATAAACTAACATTTTTTATAACATACCAGAGTTCTATATATATATATTTATATATATATATATATATATATATATATATCCCAAAAAAGTATTCTCCAACATCCAGTATTCGCAAATATACAACTCAGAAATCATTAATATGATACAGCCCAAAAATATATCCATAGTTATACCCTCTTTCTCTCTCTCTCTCTCTCTCTCTCTCTCTCTCTCTCTCTCTCTCTCTCTCTCTCTCTAAACTACTAGGCCAACCCCGACCTCACTGAACTCGATCACGCGGAGGTCCTAAAAAATGTGAAATTCATATCGGGTGAGACACATTTCAGTAAGACGGAATAGATTAATGTCAATGTGTGGCTATCATGAGATTTGTGTACAAAATATGATCATCATTTACAAATTAATCCACAATTATGAAATCATTCTCTGTCCTTACTCATACACATGTAGCGTATTTTATTAACCAGAGTTTCCCAAGGATTGGGGTGATTACCCGCCCATACAAGTAACACCCTCTATTCTGATACCTTATGCAACCGGGTATGACTACAACTAATGCTCATCAGGGCACTTACCTAACTTAGTAAGCCCTCGGGTGGATAGTTTGTCTCGTATTCAAACACATTCACACAATTATTTATCAGCAAAGGTTCCCGAAGATAGGAAGATTACCCGCCCATACAAGTAGTTTCTCTCTGCCCTAATATGTTATGCAACCCGGTATGGCTACATCTGATACCTATCAGGGCACTCACCTTTCTTAGCAAGCCCTCGGGTGGAGAGTTTACCTCACCCCAAATACATATAATACTACAATATGTAATACACTTATTACTTTGTTACACTACTCTGCACCCTATTATCTCTGTGATACTTATCTCTTCATAATATCAATTTTCACAATTCTCAATATTTCACATAACGTAATATTTCTCATCACATAATATGTCGCATCGCAAAATATCTCGCATCGCATAATCTATTCCCACATTTCACATCACATAATTTGTATTCACATTCATTGTTCTTATGTTATACGTTGGTTAAATTTACAATTATGCATTTAGAACTCACTACCAGATGGATAAACACTGTCATGCTTCCCCCCATGACAGGTTGTGCGGCTCGTAGGCTGGACTTAACCTTGGTCGGCCCACCAGAGTTAAATCAGTAACAACCTCTTCAGTCTGTAAGTTAGATTGACTATTCCCATACTGGTCTAGACTCCAGGGGGACTCTACCCTTCTCAGCACAATTGACCATCTCATCTCCACACTCTCTCTAAGACGTGTGCGTGCACTAAGCTCTCATGAAACATGCGCAACAGTACTGTGCATACAATGGTCCACCGAAGTTCTCAAACCATACATTGTAATTTAACATTCACATTTTGCTCTGATTAAACAATTCACATGCAGTATAACCCCAATACATTTCATTATTTCCAACATGTCATGCATATATCATAACTCAACTCAATATATTTATTTTACTCATACCACACAATTTAAATAATACTCTTATCTATATAACTACTGAAATAATAAGTCAACCCATGTTCATTATCTACTTCACTGAAAATACAAGTTAAATTATCTCCATAATTTATCCAAAAAATTCATTACTTTAACCATTCCATTTTTGAAAATAATAACTAATAGCACACCCTTGGCTCAAAAATCTTAGTTTAAACAGTTGGCTTTCAATACTTGCAGGATAATCATATAAATACACAAATAATTTCCATTTTAACTAGTAAAATTTTACAAAACTACTGACTTAATCTGTTCCCCTTACCTTATTCATAGAGACTATGCTTGTAAGATTCCTAAACCGACGCCTACGACGTTCAGAGTACAAACCAGGTAACTACATATTTCAGTATAATCAGTTAAGTCCTAGAATAATAATTATTTTAATATCTCTAGGCTCACACACTCCTATTAACCAACTAAATTCAAAAAATGAGGTATGATCCACTTCCCATATTTAAATTTAATCTCTAACATATTAAAAAAATACCAATATGATCAAATCCCCGCAGTTTAATCTAATTCCCAAATATTCCTAGAATTCTAATTTAATCTAATCCCTACAATTTAACTTAATTCCAAAAATTCTATTTAATCAAATTCCTACAGTTTAATTTAATACCAAGAATATCTCCAAAAGAAATCCAATATAATCCAATCCTACAGTTTAATTTAAATCTAGGAATATTTCCAAAAATCTAATTTAATCAATTCCCTGCAATTTAACTTATTCCCAAAACACTCCCAAAAATATGATATAATTATAAACTACAATTTAATCAGTTAAATTTTTAAAACAACCCATATAATTTGTACTTTTCACCTTAACCTTGGAGTGGTGCCTGGAAAGCCCAATTCAAAATTTTGCTCGATCAAATTGACAAGGATCGATGCTAAGCCTTAGAAATGACATCTGATTATCAATTAGGCTGAAGATTTGAGAGAAATTGAGGAGATAGTGTGGGTTTACCTTACCCTAAGAGTGGTGTCTACAACGCTCTTACAAAAAATCTACTCCTGTTAAATTGACGATGACGGAGAATGGAACCCATCGGTATTTTTCGTTTTCCGATCGGCCGAATATTTTATTGAGAAAATGAGGAGAAAGAGAGAGAAAGAGAGAGTGAAGGCAGAGGAGAGACGTAAGGAGAGAGAGGGCGTAGAGAAGCTCTCTCTGCAATCTCACATTTCAAGTTCCTTCTTTAGAAACCTAAATCATATATATAACTTTACTTATAACATATAATATAATATATTAATATTATATATATATATATATATGTTTACTTATATATGCATCATATTATTTATTTAGTTAATTTAATTTAATAATATTTAATTAATTAATAATAACTTTTTTCCCCGAGTTACTACACATATGTATAGTTGTGTGTGTATATTTATATATGAAGGTGGGTGTATTTATATGTGTGTGTGTGTGTGTGTGTGTGTGTGTGTGTGTGTGTCCACACATATATGAGCATGTGTTTGTGTTTGAGTATGTATTTAAGTATAGTAGTGTGTGTATACTTATATATGTATATATATACATATAAATGTAGGTGGGTGTACACACACACACGCACACACATATGTATTATATACATACTTGTATACCACTACACATTCATATATACACACATTAAATAAATATCTTTTTCCCTTTTCAAGGTTTCTATGTGAGGGAAGCTATTTGTTGGAATTGGTGTGATCCCAAGAGTGGGGGTGAATTGGGTTTTAAAAACTTTTTGGCTAATTTAAACAATTCGCCGATTCATTACAGTATCATATCCCATTCAACATGTATACGTGTATGTAAAGCGAGTTTAACAATAAAAGCAAACATACACATGTGCAGTATCTTATTTAAATCAAATGTGTGCATGAGAACAATTTCGACATTAAATAAACATTCATACACATGCTGAAATTAAAGTGTAGGAATTTAAATAAAATAGAAAGAGCGACACCAGATTTGTTATCGAGGATCGACCAAACCAGCCTACATCCCCGCCTTGGGCTTACCCCCAAGGATTCCACTATACCTGCTCACTTAACCGGGCGGAGCAAAAGCCTTTTACATTTTCTCCTTACGGGGCGAGAAAAACCCCAGCTCAATTACTAGGCTGAGCCAAACTAGTCTCACTTGCGGGACTGAGACTCCCCAGTTCAATTCCGGGCTGAACCGAACCGGTCTCACTTGCGGGGCTGAAACTCCCCAGTTCAATTAATGGGCTGAACCGAACCATTCTAATAAAATCATTTTGTACATAAAATATGCTTCTAAAATACAAGTAGAGATGTACAACATTAAAATCTAATATGCATTCTCATATGATTTTGAAATGAAGCTCATGTAGAGTATGGGTTTTCTCTCAAAATATTTTTCAAGTAAAATGATTGACCTTTATAAAATAGAAGGAGAAGCCTCTCAAGCAAGTATATATTAAATTGATATATGCTCAATACTCCCTCTTATATAACCCAAAGAAATTCTCCAACAAATGTATGTCAAAATAAGAGTAGGAGAATATTAGGGTTTTCTTCAAAATGATTGACCTTAGTAAAATTAATCCCAAGAAGGCATTCAAGAAAAGTATATGAGCGAGAATATTAGCCCAAGCCTTCAAGACATTTTTCACAATTAATTTCTCCAAAAAATATTTTTCCAATTAAAAGAATATGGGAGAAATTTAATCTTTGAAAAACATGAAAAATAGAAAGGCCTTCAAGCAATATACATATGAAGAATGTTATATGCTCAAGCCTCTTCAAATATAACCCCAAAAATATTTTCCCCAAAAATGGTTTTCAAAAGAAGAGAATGGGAGACATTTTAATCTTTGAAAATATATCACAAATGAAAGAAGAAGGCAATCAAACAATATATATGTATATGATATATGCTCAAGCCTCTTCACATAAAACCCCCAAGAATATTTTCTCCCAAAATGATTTTCAAATAAAAGGAGAGTAGGAGAAAAATAAGAATTTAAAGAACAAATGGGGTATAGAAGTGTGGGAGAATCAAAGAATGATAAACTAATTTAACAAAGGGATTCTCCAACATTTTCAAGTGTTTTGGGGTTGTATTTATAGGCAAAAACCCCTTGTGACCGTTATATAGCCGTTGAGAACTTAAAATATATTTTTATTTTGAAAACTAGCCGTTTTTCGGCCATTGGGACACTTTCCCGAGAAGGTCGGTCGACCAGGCTCAAGGTACGGTCGACCGGGGCTTGAAATGAATGAGTTTCGGTCGGCCGTAGTGAAGGCTCGGTCGATCAGGCTCAAGGTACGGTCGACTGGGGCTGAAATCAACGAGTTTCGGTCGACCGTAGTGAAGGCTCGGTCGACCGGCCTCTACTTTTCTGCGCAGACACTATTCAGTGTTTTGGCTATAACTTTTTCCACACACCTCCAAATTGGATGTTCTTTATATAAATATAAAGCTAAGAGAAATTCCCACAACTTTACTGTTGGACATATTTTAGGATAATGACTTTTGGTTTGAGAAAAATGTCCATCAATAAGACGGAAGAAACATGAAGGTAGTTTTTCTCTTACGGACACGTTTCAGTATTTTGGCCATAACTTTTTCTGTGTAACTCCAATTTGGATGGTCTTGGTATCAAACTCAAGCTATGGTAAAATACCACAATTTTCATGTTGAACATGGTTTTATATGAGATCCAATTGAGTGATAAAATTTCTCATTTCTAACATTCGGTCGATTGGCCGGTTGACCGACCCCTTTGAAAAATATAGTTTTTGCCTTCTTTTAACTTTAAAACCATTTAAAAACCTTTGTATAAGTTAGGCATTTTATGAAAAGAGTTCTTCATATTATTTTGAGGTCCTATGGTCAATCTAAGGTGAGGTAGAGCTTCAATTTTAAATCATGTAAGATGCATGCACATTCAACCCTAATTACTATTACAACCCAGAAAATAAATAAAATCTTCGTGTCTTCTACTCCTCAATGCTCCATGGAATATGCCAATTGGTGTTCTTCTCAGTGCTCTTTACAACTTCCATTTTGCATTCATCACTTGTGCTTACAGAAATATAAACCTATTCACACTCAGTTACACAAGTGGGATACTGTGGACCTTGTGCTAAAGATGATTATGATAAAATTAATGTTAAAACATTTTTGAAATGATAAGTGAAACCAAATAGAAAATTAAAATTCATCCTTGCATAATCATCGAATAACTAGGAGAGCCTAACTCCATCCCTATAGGAAGCACAAAAATGATTCATATGCATCATCTTCATTTATTGAATATCGAGGCTCTTGAGAATACCCTAAACGTTATATCCAGTGCTTAAAGTCTAATGATTTGATATGAAATGTTCTTGGGTCATGAACATTATTTCATGCCTCTATATATATTTTCTGATGCATCTATGGCTTATAAGGAAGACTATACTGAACATATGACAAAATCTCTTAACAGATAACCAGTATAGCTGCATTAAAAGGACCGCTTATACTATCTGGTATACCTAGTGAAATCAATTTTTGATTAGTATAAGCATCACGTTTCCCTACCTAGGATGCACAGTAATTACATGAGATAGTACATGTGAAATCCAAACTGCTATGTATTTTGAAGGCATGTACACATTTAGGTTGGGTTTTAGGATGAACTTAGTTCATGGACACCATTTGGTAAAATTCTTTGGATTATGTACTTTCACTCCGGAACCAAATGGTAGAGCATCATCCCGTTTTAAATTGAACGTTCCATATTTTGATGATGGTTCATTGACTAAGGAATTTGCATGACTTAGGGGGAGTTCATTGTCAATAGAAAGCTAAGAGAAATTCCCACAACTTTACTGTTGGACATATTTTAGGATAATGACTTTTTGTTTGGGAAAAATCCTATCAAAATTTCGGCAGCATGCCGTTTGTAAATCAGACATTTCCCAATTTTACCATGTACCTAAAATCATATAGATTCACGCAATCAACAAATAATAGTCCAATTTAAGCATACGAGAACCTATTTCAACTACCAGCATGCAATTCTCATCAACTGCATCCGCCATGCAGGAGGCATTCTAGACTAAGCATGCAATCAGGTAGTTCAATCAATATATCAAAAAAATATATATAAACTATCCATACAAAAATATGATCATTAGGAAAGTGATGGATAGTGGCATTCAGTACAAATAAGTTATCCATCAAATATAATTGAACTTAAATCAAAAGATGGATATATGCATTTATTTAAAACAAATTATCCATTCATGAGAAAATATAGTCATTTAAATAAGAATGGACATAGGCATTTAGCTCACATCAGATAAAATTTAAAATAATATCCATCAATCATAGAGTATATTCATTTAGCACAAATGGATATTTGTATTCAGCTCACATAAAGCGTCCAATGTATATGATAAGCACAATACAAAAAAAATGTATATTGGATGAATTTTCAAAACATGCTGCTCCCCCTCAATTATGTAGCCAAAGAATTATATGTTCAATTAATTGTATTTGGCATAACAAACATTTTCAAATACGAGGACGAGCTTAAGCTCAATTATGAGTTTAGGATTATACATTACATAGCATAAGATCAATTTCCTAAAACTCAATACTGTGTGATGGACATAGATATGCTATATCCGAGACATTCATACTAAAGCATATATAGCATCAGAATTCTTAGAACAATTAAAACATTTTGTCCATTTGAATGAGATTTATTTAAATATGCTTATGAGGTTTAATTCAAAAGCTGATAATGACATAAGCATGCACTAGCCACAATATTATCATATATTAACCAATCATAATTATATGTATATATTAAGCTTAGATTGGATAACGTCATTAAAACTCATATGTTGGCTAGATTTTCTTAGGGTTCTCAGTAGAATAATAGAGCATACTAAAATATAATCTTTTAAGCATGCAACTCTATTTAATCATTTAAAGCATTTTGATTCCTTATATATATATATCCTAAAATCTTATGAGTATTAATAAGATATTCTTCTCAAGTGCACCTCATAAGACATCATGCTATTATCATAAAAGATTTATCATGATTTATACAAAGATTTAATACAAGATATATCATACAAATCATGACAAGAAATTAATATAAATGTCATATGATTCACGAAAAATATAACACAACATACACAGTATGAATCAATGCATTAAGAATTTAATAAAGTAGAAAGAGGATAGATATACCTTTATGTTTTACTCCTTCTTAGTCATTTAAGCTCGGAGTGGTTCATCTCTCTCCCTCGGTTTCTTATACCTCTTATGTTTCCCAGTAGACCTTAGTACTCAAAAAAGTAAACTTTATAAGAGCATTAGTAACTAAAGCACAAAAAAAGTATGCATAGCACTCAAATGATATGCATTGAAACACAAGTCATGCAAATTCAATTCATTTTCAAATTTTGGAAAATTATGCATTTTTAAAATCATTTTTCAATGGGATATGACAATACTCACAAATACTTTCCAAATCCTCTAATCAATTGATTTTACAAAATCATTTTCAATAATCAAACGGTAAAATCTATATAATATAAGCAATGGAGGAATTGCAAAATATTGACTCTCAAAATAGGGATACACCGAAAAATGAGTCGTTGCAATCTTTATGCAAATAGTTGTTAAGCTTATTGCAACCGGGCTCTGATACCAATTGTTGGAATTGGTGTGATCCCAAGAGTGGGGGTGAATTGGGTTTTAAAAACTTTTTGGCTAATTTAAACAATTCGCCGATTCATTACAGTATCATATCCCATTCAACATGTATACATGTATGTAAAGCGAGTTTAACAATAAAAGCAAACATACACATGTGCAGTATCTTATTTAAATCAAATGTGTGCATGAGAACAATTTCGACATTAAATAAACATTCATACACATGCTGAAATTAAAGTGTAGGAATTTAAATAAAATAGAAAGAGCGACACCAGATTTGTTATCGAGGATCGACCAAACCAGCCTACATCCCCGCCTTGGGCTTACCCCCAAGGATTCCACTATACCTGCTCACTTAACCGGGCGGAGCAAAAGCCTTTTACATTTTCTCCTTACGGGGCGAGAAAAACCCCAGCTCAATTACTAGGCTGAGCCAAACTAGTCTCACTTGCGGGACTGAGACTCCCCAGTTCAATTCCGGGCTGAACCGAACCGGTCTCACTTGCGGGGCTGAAACTCCCCAGTTCAATTAATGGGCTGAACCGAACCATTCTAATAAAATCATTTTGTACATAAAATATGCTTCTAAAATACAAGTAGAGATGTATAACATTAAAATCTAATATGCATTCTCATATGATTTTGAAATGAAGCTCATGTAGAGTATGAGTTTTCTCTCAAAATATTTTTCAAGTAAAACTTGAGAGTTTGGAAAATGATTGACCTTTATAAAATAGAAGGAGAAGCCTCTCAAGCAAGTATATATTAAATTGATATATGCTCAAGGCTCCCTCTTATATAACCCAAAGAAATTCTCCAACAAATGTATGTCAAAATAAGAGTAGGAGAATATTAGGGTTTTCTTCAAAATGATTGACCTTAGTAAAATTAATCCCAAGAAGGCATTCAAGAAAAGTATATGAGCGAGAATATTAGCCCAAGCCTTCAAGACATTTTTCACAATTAATTTCTCCAAAAAATATTTTTCCAATTAAAAGAATATGGGAGAAATTTAATCTTTGAAAAACATGAAAAATAGAAAGGCCTTCAAGCAATATACATATGAAGAATGTTATATGCTCAAGCCTCTTCAAATATAACCCCAAAAATATTTTCCCCAAAAATGGTTTTCAAAAGAAGAGAATGGGAGACATTTTAATCTTTGAAAATATATCACAAATGAAAGAAGAAGGCAATCAAACAATATATATGTATATGATATATGCTCAAGCCTCTTCACATAAAACCCCCAAGAATATTTTCTCCCAAAATGATTTTCAAATAAAAGGAGAGTAGGAGAAAAATAAGAATTTAAAGAACAAATGGGGTATAGAAGTGTGGGAGAATCAAAGAATGATAAACTAATTTAACAAAGGGATTCTCCAACATTTTCAAGTGTTTTGGGGTTGTATTTATAGGCAAAAACCCCTTGTGACCGTTATATAGCCGTTGAGAACTTAAAATATATTTTTATTTTGAAAACTAGCCGTTTTTCGGCCATTGGGACACTTTCCCGAGAAGGTCGGTCGACCAGGCTCAAGGTACGGTCGACCGGGGCTTGAAATGAATGAGTTTCGGTCGGCCGTAGTGAAGGCTCGGTCGACCGGCCTCTACTTTTCTGCGCAGACACTATTCAGTGTTTTAGCCATAACTTTTTTCACACACCTCCAAATTGGATGTTCTTTATATCAATATAAAGCTAAGAGAAATTCACACAACTTTAATGTTGGACATATTTTAGGATAATGACTTTTGGTTTGAGAAAAATGTCCATCAATGAGACGGAAGAAACATGAAGGTAGTTTTTCTCTTACGGACACGTTTCAGTGTTTTGGCCATAACTTTTTCTGTGTAACTCCAATTTGGATGGTCTTGGTATCAAACTCAAGCTATGGGAAAATACCACAATTTTCGTGTTGAACATGGTTTGATATGAGATCCAATTGAGTGATAAAATTTCTCATTTCTAACATTCGGTCGACTGGCCGGTTGACCGACCCCTTTGAAAAATATATTTTTTGCCTTCTTTTAACTTTAAAACCATTTAAAAACCTTTGTATAAGTTAGGCATTTTATGAAAAGAGTTCTTCATATTATTTTGAGGTCCTATGGTCAATCTAAGGTCAGGTAGAGCTTCAATTTTAAATCATGTAAGATGCATGCACATTCAACCCTAATTACTATTACAACCCAGAAAATAAATAAAATCTTCGTGTCTTCTGCTCCTCAATGCTCCATGGAATATGCCGATTGGTGTTCTTCTCAGTGCTCTTTACAACTTCCATTTTGCATTCATCACTTGTGCTTACAGAAATATAAACCTATTCACACTCAGTTACACAAGTGGGATACTGTGGTTTGTCATTATCAAAACAGGGATCGGACTTAAAAAGTCAACACTATTGTAGTAGCATGACCTACCTAGGGAACCACTTTTTGCTTTGCGTCACGTACATCCATTCCATCCCGACTGCTCTATGTCACCCGCCATTGCGGTCAAGGTGTTATCCCTAGTGATTCTTCTTTATTCATTTATCTCTGTCTTTTATTGTAGACATCGTTCACTGCCAACCCCTCAACCTTCTATAGCCACGAGTATTGTAAGAATGCTTTGGCCAATGAAAGAAGTCTACAATGAAATACAAAGATAAATGAATAAAGAAGAGTCGCAAGGGACAACACCATGACTACAACGGCGGGTGACATAGGGCAGTAGGGATGGAATGGATGTATGTGGTGCAAAGCAAAAAGTGGTTTCCTAGGTTGGTACTGCTACTACAATAGCTTCCCTCACATAGAAACCTTGAAAAGGGAAGAAGATATTTATTTAATATAATGTGTATATATGAATGCGTATTGGTATACAAGTATGAATATAATACATATATATATGTATGTATGTATATGATCATGTGTTTTTCTTAAGATACAACTTGTTCATCAATGATTTGGATATGTACCGACTCGCTAGTTTCAGCCAAACCGTTGCCGGTGATTCTTTATCCATGACATGATACATCACGTCATTGGCCAGACAATGCCGGATAGTGGACACAACTTTTGTTTCTAACTCCTTCCAACTCGTGTCATCCATGCCTTCTAGCTTCTTTCTGTATAATGCCTTTACCATACCTTGTTGCACTAGTAAGCCCTTCACCCTCCTTTGCCAAAGCTTGAAATTTCTCGTTCCATCAAACTTGTTAACATCGAACTTCACTAAAGAGATCCTAGCCATTATGAACCAATAGCTCTGATACCAATTGTTGATGCGAGTGCGCAGCGGAAACCTCACATAAACTCGAATCAATCACGGAAACAAGCAATGCACGCACTCAATGATGAACAACACAGAACAAGCAAACACTCATAATGAGAATCAATGAAAGCAATAATCAAAGATACAAGATTTATGTGGTTCAACAATTTGCCTACGTCTACGGGAGCAGCAACTGAATTTTCATTATCACCAATGTCAAGCTTCCAACTAGGGTTACAAAATATGATTATATACGAACCCTGTGTGTACAGGAACCTTAAAACCTATCTAAATCATCACTATAGGAATCCTCGAAGGAAAATCCTCCAATCCCCCCAATCTATTGATCTCCAAATTCAAAAATTGTAACCTGTGCCGAATGAAATCGTCGACGGTTTTAGAGCCGAGAGCATTCCTTCTGTAGTCTATATGAAACCAACGATGGTTTCCCTCGATGTTGAATCCGTCGAGCAAACTGTTGCCCAAACCAGCGACAATTTCTTCCTGCAACCTTCTCTCTTTGTTCTTTGCTTTACGATACTTTCCTAGTGCATGCACTCCACTCAAATATGAACCACATCCCCAACAATTTTATTTATTATTTCTAACTAACTTGTGCTCCTATGAAGGTGAAGCTATATTTAGTTCTTAATTTTACATGCGAACAACTAACAGTGTTCTTAAAGTATTCACATAATGTGTGAATGAAAATGAGTGCTCTTTTTAGTTGTATACACCTACAAAAAAGAAGTGCAGGTTTTTGTGAATTAATTCTCAATATATTATTTCATTAATAAAATTATTTTTAGTAAAAATATACCAAAAAAAATTTTCATTTCCTTTATTCATTATGTTTCAATTCAAACCATGTGTAGCATTAAAATGGGTGTAATATGTGGGTCTTACTTTATCCTGCACTTTCTGCTGCTAGACCTAGCAAAACAGATAAAAATCTGTTTATACGAACCGAATCTAACCCGCTTAAATCGACTCATAATCGATCCACATAATAAAGGAGTGGGATATGGTTTTAAACTTTTTTATTCGCCCTTAAACAAGTCATTTGGTGGATTGAAGGTTTTATTTGATGGATATCCATCAATCCATTAACAACTAATGCTGAAATTCATAAATAATATCATATATTGATGCTTATTAGACATCAACTAGTCAATATAAGTCCAATTGACCAAGATCCAATCCTACACGTCCAACTCTAGACTAGCACTACTATATGTGTCTTTGGATCAGTTCCATCCCCACTTAAAGTCAAACTCAAATACCCAATTTTTATGATCAAAATAAAAATCTTAAATTCATGATCATAAGAAATTACAAATATATATATATATATATATTTTTTTTTTTATGATTGATCATTAAATGTTTAATAATCATCAAAGTATAATTTTAAGAATAACTTCAATTATTATGTTATGAAATAAATTGTTTACCGAATACAAGAAAAATTATACTTAAGATAGAAATAACGGATTATTTGTTATCTATTTGGATGATTCGATCCAAATTAATATAAATTCATCACTTAATTAAGTCGAATATGAATTGTTTGTGGCTGAAATTTTTTCGTTAATTAAAAAAATATTTAACTAGTTAGCAGCCCTTCTTCGGGTTCATTGTGACAATCGTGGCGTTAAAAATTATCCTTGTTACCTCAAAAGCTAAAACCAGACCATATAGACTAGACTTCACATCGTTATCCATGACCAATGACATAAGAATTTCTTCCTCATACTTCCAGTGAGCTAGAACGCTCAGCCATGGCCACCTCTGCAGCTTCTCTTTCATCCTTATCCTCTCTCTCCATTCGTACGCCACCAAGCACCTCGATTCTCTCCGCTTCCTCTTTTCCCCCTACCAAACTTCACACAGCCCTCAAAACCAAACCCTCACACCCTTCTCTACCCGCAGTCTCTTCGCACCGCGCCAATGTCGCCCCAACCAGAGCCAAATCGAACGACATCGACACCAGCTTCTTCGACAATCTCAATCCAGAAGAAGAAGTTGTCTTCGAGCCCGTCGAACCGCCCGAAGGCTTTGTTCCCCCGCCGGCCATCGACGAGGGTCCGTTCGAAACAGAGGATGAAATTACAGCTGCGTACGAGGAGCGCTACGGCCCAGCGTACAGTGGGGTCAGCGTATTGGGCAATGACATATATGTGATGGACTCCACGTTGAAGAAAAAAAATAGTTTTGGGAAGATCAAGGTGGAGAAGGTGAAAGATGGGCTTGAGGAAAGGGTGGTGGAGGTGAGAAGGGTGAATAAGGTGGTGAAGGGAGGGAGACAATTGAATTTCAGGGTAGTTGTAGTGGTGGGCGACAAGCGGGGCCAAGTGGGTGTCGGTGTAGCCAAGGCTAAGGAGATTATTGCGGCGGTTCAGAAATCTGCGATAGATGCACGGCGGAACATAGTCACAGTGCCAATTACCAAGTATTCGACATTTCCTCACAGGTATTAGTCAAATTTATGTTGGAGTTTTAATTTGTTTTGTAGTGTTTATAAAGATTCTTGTTTAAACAAAGATTGTATTTAAAAACAGAGAAATTAAACAACAAAAAGGGAAAAGAAAAACTAGGAGAACAACCTATCCTTCCTTTACAAAACACCAGTGGAAAAAAAGAAAACGACCACTTTTACAAGAAGAGATCTGTGAATCTGAGGACAATTACCTGCAATCATCTTGTTCATAGGACTCACAGCTCTTTGTGGAGGATGTGGTTTGTTTAGCTAACATTGGAGTGGGGGACGGGAGCAAGCAGGTCCATAAAACGGTGTAGGGAATCTTAATGGTTCTTATCCTTTGAATTTTCATGATGCAGATTTTCTTTGCATCCTATAGTTTAGGTCGCCTTCAAGTTGAAGGAATTGCAGATGGTATCTTTTTGGGAAATTCTTCACCTCCTCGCTTGGTATCCTTCCATGCATAACCTCCAAGGTACTTGTAGTGAGTTTGTTAATTTTGAAAAAAGGTATTCAGACTTTGTGATAGTAACTTTTGAAAAGAATGACTTGCTTTGCCACAGAGGAAATTAGGTTTTGGAGGTAGATCTTTGACCCTAGAACCATTGGGGGATGGGAGAGATTGTCGAGACTTGCAGGACTTGCTAGATGAATTGGGGGCGTAGTTTGGTTAATCCCCTAGGATAGAATTTTAAGGTTAGCATCTACCATAGAACATAAAAGAAAGAGAGAAAGTTTGAAAAGGAATTGCAAAAGTTGGCTTCTTCTATCAACTATGAGGGGACAAAGAGGGAAGGGAGGTGGGATTTTTAAGGTTAATGAACATTTTTTAGTTGGAACATTAAAGGATTAGGTGATTTGGCTACTTGTCATTAAATAAATTAAGTAGTTTTAGGTTAGATTCCCCCTTGATATTGTTTTGCTGCTAGATACTAAGTTAGAGAGGTGGTGGATGGCCTTATAAGGAGTATTTGGGATTCTAGATTTAAGGATTGGGTTTTTCTAGCATCTATTGGTTCCTCTAAGGTTGAGGACTTTAGACCTATTAGTCTTGTCTCTAGTGTGTATAAGATTCTCACTAAAGTCTTAGCTAATTGGTTGAGTGTGGTGCTCAATGATTTTATTTCTAGAGCCCAAAGTGCTTTTTTAGGGGGTGGGGGGATAGTGGATGCTATCCTGGTGGCTAATGAGGTGGTAGAAGATATCCATAGGAATAAGAAGAGGGGGTTTGTTTTTAAAGTAGATTTTGAGAAAGTTAATGATAGAGTGAGTTGGAGTTTCCTCGATAAGGTCTTTGTGAAGAAGGGTTTTGGGGAGCATAGGCATAGGTGGATTAGGGGCCGTCTATCAAATTTTTGATTTTCAGTCGTTTTTAATGGTGAATCCAAATCTTGGTTTACCACTTCGAGAGGCACTAGACAAGGAGACCCATTATCCCCCCTTTTTGTTTGTACTTGTAGTTGATGCTTTAAGTAGGATGGTGGATAGGGCGGTCGATAGAGGGTTGGTTAAAGGACTAGGTGTGGGGAATGAAGGAGTGGTAGGTTCTCATCTTCAATTTTTTGATGATACCATTTTCCTTCTTGATAATCATATCCTTTCATTTAGAAGAATTTGAGTTATTCTTAATGTTTTTGAGAGATCTTTTGGGCTTAAGATTAATATGGGGAAAAAATAGTTTAGCAGCCCTAAATGTATTCGGTGAGAGGACTAGAGATTGGGTTGTAGACATGGGGTGTGGTTTATTGGATTGGCCCCTAACTTATTGGATTGTCTCCCATGCATCCCTTTGTATTTTTATCTATTTATAGAATTTCAATGGGAGTTGTTGGAAAGCTTGAGAGAAATATGAGGGATTTTTTGTGGTTTGGTCTAAGGGGTTGCAAGAACCATTTAGTAAGTTGGGCGGAGGTTTGTAAGTCTCAAAAGGAGGAATTGGGTCTTGGTAACTTTGTGTCTAAAAACACTGCTCTTTTAGCTAAATGGTTATAACGCTTTCCCTTGAAAGATAGTTCTTTATGGGATAGAGTTATTCATAGTAAATTGGGTTGGATGCAGATGGGTGGGATATCAATGCTAGCTTGAGATCTTCTTTGGGGAGTCCGTGGAGGCCTATTTCCCAAATTTACTCTATTTTCACAGATCACACTAAATTTGAAGTGGGGAGGGGATCTTGGATTCTCTTTTGGAAAGACCCATGGCTTGGGAGCAGTTTTTTCCTCTTCTTTTCCTCGTCTTTTTTAGATTGTTCTCTGAGCCGAACAAAGTTATTTCTTTCTTTGTGTATAATGGGAGTGACTTTTAAGTCTCTTGGAATCTTTATTTTAGGAGACCTCCGAATGATAGGGAGATGGAGTTGTCTTCCTTTTGTCTGATTGAACAACTACAAATCATCCTTGGGACGGGATGTTCGTTCTTGGTTTCTGGATCATTCAGGGGTGTTTTCTTGTAAATCATTCTTTTGAGTTTTTGACCTATTCAACTTATCCATTTCCTCTTTATTAAACTATTTGGAAGGTTAAAGTTCCTCTAAAAATTAAACTTACTTGGTTGGTTGTGCTTAACAAAATCAATACCAATAACTTGTTGCAAATTAGGAGAACTTGGATGACTCTCTCTCCAGATGTTAGCAAGCTCTGTTACAAGAATTTCAAAACAACCTCTCACTTCTTTTTGCATGGAGGATTTGGAATAAATTGTTTGGATTTATGGAAGAGAGTTGGGTACGCCCTTATTTAGTGGAGGACTTGCTAATCACTTCTTTTGTGGGCTTTGGAAGAAGGAAGGATAGGGCAGTTGTATGGAAGTGTAGCAAGTATTCAATTTTATAGGGTCTCAGGTTGGAACATAATGTGCAGATTTTTCTGGGAAGAAGTTGAATATGTATTTGGTGTGGGGAAAGATTTAGTTCTTGACTTCTTTATGGTGTATCAAGTTTGGTCTTTTCAGAGAAGCTAGCTTTCACAATTTGAATAGGGATTGGAAGAATTTGTTGTATTGATTTCTATTTTTTGATGTTTCAGTTTTTCTTTTTGGTTTGTTCTAGATTTTTTTGGGAGATGCCTTTTCTCTCCCATGTAAGTTCTCTTCCTGTTAATGAATTTCTTTTTCTATCTAAAAAAAAAAAACTAGAGTTGCTCATAAAGTCAGTATTTGTTGGGTTCCTTTCTGCCTTTGTTTGTTTAGATATTAGGGGTAAGGGAAATGGTGGATCATCACCTTTGTTTATGTTCAAAATTGCCCCTATTTGAGGGGAAGTTTTTGGGATGACTTAAGTGCAATTTATGGTTTCCGCTCTCCTAATTGGTGTTTAGGAGGCAATATTAATATCAGATCCATTGATAGGAGATGCAAGGGTCTAGGATTTCTTTGAGCTTGAGGAGCTTTGATAACTTTATTAAGTAATGTTACCTTTGGAATCTTCCTCTCTCTAGCGCCCAGTTTACGTGGTTTGCAATTGGTGTTGGGCCTATTGCTACTAGGATTGACAGATTTGTGTTCCATACAATGTGGGAGGATTCATTTCCCCATCGATGTATGCCCTAAAGTGATTTTGATCATGGCCCTTTAGTTCTTGAGTCCAATCCTTTGGAGTGGGTGCCTACTCCGTTTAGATTTGAGAATATGTGGCTTATTCCCCTTGTTTTTGGAGTTTTGCTAGAGAGTAGTAGGGGGAGTGTAATGTGGAAGGTTTGGAGGGATTTTGTTTTATGTGGAGATTGAAATTTTTTGAAAGGTAAACTTAAAACCTGGAATGCGGAAGTTTTTGGCAATATTTGGTCTAGGAAAATAGGAATTCTTTGGGATCTTGTTATGTTAGATGGTCTAACGGAGTGGGAATCTCTCAAAAGAAGATGTTAGTAGAAGAATTCAGTTGACTAATAAGTTTGAGCAACTTTTGAGGGGAGATATAAGTTGGTGGTAGAGGTGTAGGACGAAGTGGGTTAAGGATGGGGATTGTTACACGAGATTGTTTAGGGTGCGAGTGGCCCAAGGAAAAGGAATTTTATTAACAAAACTCATAGGTTGAGGATGATAGCGATTTAGTTGCTGGGGCTCCGTATCATATTATGGATTTGATTGTAGACTTCTACATGAACTTATTGACTGAGGAGGATGTAGGAAGGGCTATAATTGAGGAGTTGGATTGGTGCCTTATCTCAAGTTACAAAGCAAAGTGGCTTGAGGGGCCTTTTGAGGAGGAGGAAATTAGAGGCCTTATGTTTGAAATGGATATAGAGAAAGCTCCAGGATGGATGGTTTTACGATGGCACCTTTTTAAGACTCTTGGGAATTTTTGAAGGTTGATCTTTTTAGAGCCTTTCATGAGTTTTGGTTTTTAGAAGTCTCAAACTCCACATTTATTATGCACGTCCCTTAAAAAAGACTGTGCTACCAGAGTTAATGACTTTGGACCAATCAATTTGGTTGCAAGTGTTTATAAGATTTTAATTAAAAGCTTATTCAAGCGATTAGCAACAACCTTGTTGGATATCATCTCACATAATCAAAGTGCTTTTATTGGTGAAAGACAGATCATAGATGCTGTGTGGTGGCTAATGAGGTGGTAAAAGACACAATTTGAAGAAAGAAGTTGGGCTTGGTTATGAAATTGTACTTTGAGAAAGTTTAGGACTGGGTTAGTTGGGGTTTCTTGGATACAACAACAAATATAAAAGGTTTTGGAGGAAGTGGGTTTGTGGATGTCTCTCCTCTGTGGCCTTTATTTGTCTTTTTTAATGGGGAGGCTAAGTCTTAGTTTTGAGTTTTTTAAGTAGATTAATTGATTAAGGGGTTGAAAAAGGTTTGTTGGAAGGGATTAAGGTGGGTAATGAGGATCTCCTCATTTCTCACCTTCCATTTGATACTATTCTCATTCTTTCGGACGAGAGGTACAAGTTCTCTAATGTGCTTACTATTAAGTAGGTTTTTGAGGTGTTGTGGTTAAACTTAAAAATTAACTTCTCTAAGAGTGATTTGGTGGGATTTGGCATGGAATTGAGCCCTGTTGCTAGGTTGGTAGGTTGGGTGTTGTGAGTTGGCCTATTTATTTAGAAGTTCCTTTAGGGGGTAATCCTACAGCTGATTCATTACGTGGTCCTTGAGAGAATTTCTAGGAGGTTGGATGGGTGGAAGAGTGTCTTTGTACTTTAGGGGGTCATATTGTTCTAATTCATGCTTGTCTTTCTTCTATCCCCTTGTATTATTTATTCCTTTTTAGAATTTTGGTAAGATTTGCCCAGAGATTAAGAAGGTGAGAGTTTCATTGTGGTCAGGTGATGGCGAGCGGGAGAGAGATCATTTACTAGGGTGGAATATTGTAAATAGGTATAAAAAGAAGGGAGTCCTAGGTCTAGGTTATTTAGTGCCGAAAAATATTTCCTTGGTGGGGAAGTGGTTATGGCATTACCCTCAGAGCCTAACTCTCTTTGGCACAAGGTCGTTCGTAGTAAATTTGATCTTTCACAATATGGGTGGAATGCCTATTGCAGGAATTAATATTACTTACTCCAGTCTTTAGTAATTTGTGTTTCAAATCTATCGGTCTTTCTTTCTGAACATCTATTATGAAGTGGCTATTGGGAAGAAGATCTGTTTTTTAGAGGACAAATGGATCTCGAATCTCCCTTTGGCTAGTGGTTTCCCTCGTTTGTTTCGTCTATCCTCATTATTCTCCTATTGCGGCCTTCCTCATTTAGCAAGAGGCTGGCTTTTCTTGGGATTTTCATTTTAGGAAGAATCTCAATAAGAGGGAATTTAATGAGCTTGCTTCTTTGACTATCATACTTCTTTCTTTCTGTGCCCCAGTGGGAGTGATATGTTGGGACTCTTGATTCTTTTGGGGATTTCTCGTGCTTATCTTTCTTTTTCTTATTTGATCCATAACTCTAATGTGAGTCCCTTTTGGCTATTATACTGGACTCTAGAAAGCTAAATTTCCTCCAAAGATCAAGGCCTTTTCTTGGATTACCATTTTGAGAAACTCAATACTGATGACATACTTTAGAAGCAAAGTCCCAACAAGGTCCTATCTCCTGATATTTGTCTCAGCTTCAATAATGAGGAAACCTGCTTTCACTTGTTTTTACATTGTCCCTTCTCTTGGGGACTTTGGAATAAATTTTTTTGGGATATTTAGAGCATATTGGGTGTGCCCTATGTTTGGAGGCTTCGGTAATGCAAACCTGCAGCATATATGTTGTCCAACAGGAATGCCCCCAATCAGTGATGAAGGCGAAATATCGTTCCCTTTCTCTCAGTGTCTCAAAGCTTTGAGCCCTTGAGCAACACGACACTGTCATCGACCTCCTCCTATAATGCCCATCTTCTCCTGCAACAGATTTTGAGCACCTTTTTTAATTCCTTCTTTGCTATCATCATCTGCTCTTCGAACTTCCTTTGTCACCTCGAAACAAGGTTGAGATTTTGCCACTTGAACTTTGATCCTCCTGCCTATAACTCGTAACAAGGTCATCTTTGTTGACCTGTGACCCTTTCACCCTTTCGAAACCCTGTCGTCACACCTCCATATCCAAACTCCTCTCATTTAGAACCACTCTGGCAAACTTCTGAACCTAGGACAACCTGCCTTGGCTTCCAGCAACCAGCATCTTCTTGCTCTGTTACCCAGATAATGTCGTGGCCTTATCATCGTCCACCTTGACTGCTCTAGTATATGACTTGAGGCTGCCCTTTCTTCTGACCCTTTTGTTGTTTGACCTTGTCTCACTAGGGCTCAAAGTGGACATGGGGGAACATGCCACTCTTAAAACTAAGAAGAAGGTGATCATTGTTACTCGACTGGATTGTCTCAATTTACACATCACTCAATACGCAGGTAAGCTGGTCTTCTTCATTGTCTTGGCTAATGAGGAATTTGTGTGGGTAATGAAGTTGATGGGGGAGTTAAGTGCAGCCATGAAGGAGGTGCAGCTAGCTGCATGGAGTTTTGTACCATAAAGCTGAGAGTAGTGTGTCGGTAAAGGTTCTTGAAAAGGTGGGGGAAGATTCTTACGTTTGACTAAGGCCAATAGCAAGATTCTCTAAGACAAGCATATTCCAGAAGGCGGTCAGAGAAAAGGGTGGAGGGATTTCCTTGCTGCCTTGTTGGAATTATGTAAGCCAAGTGATGCACCCAATCCAAACAGTGGTAGATGGAGATGTTCTGATTGCAGATCTTCGAACATTCAGAGAGTAGAGGAGATAAAGGAGAGGACTAGCGTGTTCAGAGGTTATCATCGAACTTTTCTTATGCAGATGTGACCAAATGAGCGCAAGTGATGAGACTGGAAGAGGCTATAAAAATAACTCACTACCAAAGGGCTATGGGAGGCCATGTGAGTATTACTAATCCTATCTACTTGACAAGTGAGGGTGGGGACAATAGGAATGAACCCACTCTCGCTGGGGGGGTCTTCCGTAGGGCCAATTAGGATGGCTGAAGACAGGGCAGCACTTCTGAAGTCTAATTTTTTTGGGTAGAAGAAAATCAATGTTGTGTGGATCGTTAAAAGAAAGGAACCAAATGCTATAAAGGGTCTGAATTTAGAAATGGAGCAACTAGGGTCAGCCACAGAGGCAGAGAAGGGCAGGACAGATCAAATCATTTTGGATGTCCTGGGAGGGCGGGCAACTTTCAACGGACAACCTGGATACAGAAAAACTAGTGGTAAAGGCTATTATTAATGAAGAAGCTTCTACGAGCAGCAAGAAGCAAGATATCCTTTATGAGTTGTGCTGTGAATTGCAGCTCCATTTGTGAGGATGAAGTCGTTGACATTTGAAGGGGAAACAGAGGGTGATTTTACGTTTGATTCAAAAGAGGAGATGGGGAGTACGTGTGAATCAGAGAGGAGCTTTTGGTGGATCAGTTGAGAGCTTATCTCAAAAAGGAAGGGATGGTTCAGAGGTTTGAGCAGGGATCTTGAGGAGGTGGGATTATATAAAGCCAATAATCCAGATGAGATTTCTTTGTGTTGGAGAGGGTTAGCTTTCATTTGGACATAGATTTGACTTCAGAAGATCAGTTGAGAGTTGAGGCTGAACTTGCTGAAGAGAATGGGTTATTTCAATTATGTAAGAAGCAATTGAGAATGAGAATCTGAATGGCAATACCTCACTACAAATGGAGAATACTAGTCAACATAGGGATCTTGATTGTACACAGACAGGTAAGGACTCTATTAGTTATTTTTTTAGATCATTTCAGATCATTTGCTTGCCTTGAGTGATAGGGGGTCTTTGTCTTCTGACCCTGAGTTTTAATCTCCTTCATGTTGATAACTTGAATGTTTTTTTCTTGGATAAAGAAAGGGGGGGGGGGGGTGGGGAGATCGATGTTGAGAATATAGATGCTTTTTGGGGGGATTTGGGTCCCTCTAGAACTAGTATTGGTATCCTTCCCCTTCCTACTTAGCCTCATCTTGTTTCTAATACTTTATGCCAAAGGGAGGATTCTTGTAGGGGAGAGGGTTGTGAGTTTAGCTTCAAGGGAGGTGAGAGAGACTCGATAGACTTGCACGAGCTCATAGAAGACCTTGGCTTGAAAGTAGTAGACCCTGTAGGAAAGGAGGTGAGGTTAGGTTTGAGCCTTTGAACCTACGAGAGGAAGAAGAAAATTAAGAAAGAACTAAGAAATTTGGTTTCGTCCATTAATTATGAGGGTGGTAAG
This sequence comes from Malania oleifera, assembly GCF_029873635.1. Lineage (NCBI taxonomy): Eukaryota > Viridiplantae > Streptophyta > Magnoliopsida > Santalales > Ximeniaceae > Malania > Malania oleifera. The sequence continues at coordinate 59,395,590 of NC_080428.1, forward strand.
GGGACTGAAAGGGTGGTAAGCATGTTAAGATATGAAGATTATCAATCAGAATGTGAGAGGTCTAGGGGGTGTGAGGAAAAGAAGTCTGATCAAGGAAGTGATTTTGAAGTACTCTCCGACATTGTTTTGATTCAGGAAACTAAACTAGAGATGACTGACCAAGGGATTATTAGGAGCATTTGGCGTGGTTGGTGTAGGGAATGGGATTTCTTACCATACCGAGGTGCTTCTGGTGGTGTTCTAGTTATGTGGCACTCTTGATGTATCTCTAAAGTGGATAATTTATTGGGGTTCTTTCCCTTTTTGTTCTTGTTGAAGTGAAAGGGAGGGGCCAATGGTGGGTGTCGTCAGTATATGGTTTCCTAGACCAACTCTTAGGAGTTCTTTTTGGGATGAGTTGTATTACATTTTTGGTTTTTGCTCTCCTTTGTGGATGGTGGGAGGGGATCTTAAATCGGTTTGGTTTGACTAGGAAAAGAAGAAAGGGGGGGGGGGGTAGGTGTAATGCTGGTATGCAGCAATTTGATTCACTTATTAAGGGGTGGCCTGAGAGATCTTCCTTTGAGCAACACCTTTTTTACTTAATCTTTGGGGGGTGCTAGAATACTGGCTAGTAGATTGGATAGATTTTTGTTTTGTAGTGATGAATTCACCAATCGTACTCAAATTGTTCTTCTAGACCTATTTTTGACCACTTCCCTATTATGTTGGAATCTACCAGGATTCCATGGGGTCTTACACCTTTTAGGTTTGAGAATAAGTGGCAGGATCATGCTTTTTTTAAGCCCTTAGTGAGGAGCTCATGGGAAGAGGACATAGGGAGCGGTTGGGAAGGATTTAGGTTTATGAGCAAGTTGAAACATCTGGAGGAGAATCTGAAAATTTAGAATAAAGAGGTGTTTGGGGGTGTTAGAATTAGAAAATCCAACATCTTAAGTGAGTTGGATTTGTTGGACAGAAAGGAAGAGGAGACTAACCTTTTGAAAAGTGAGGAGGTCAAGAGAATTTCTTTACAAAATGATTTGGAAGAGGTGATCTTTAAGGAAATGAGAAGTTGGAGACAAAAGATCAAATTTAAATGACTTAGAGGAGGAGATTGTAATATTGTCTTCTTTCATAGGTTAGCTAATGATAAGATGAGGAAACTTTTGACTAGAGATTTGGAGGTTCGAAGAGGGAGAATTATTAATGACCCTGATAGAATAGCTTCTGAGATCGCTAATTTTTTCGATAATCGTTATGTGGAAGAAGAGATTTGTAAACTGATGGTTGATGGTTTAGAGTGGAATTTCATCTTTAGAGATCAAATGCTTTGGCTAGAGAAACCTTTTGAGGAAGAGGAGGTGAAGGGGGTAAGTTTTGGGATGATAGGGATAAGGCTCTAGGTCCTGATGGTTTTAATCTATATTTTTTCCAAGATTGCTGGGATACTATTAAGGATGATTTGCTTCAAGTCTTTCATGAGTTTTATGGGAATGGGATTGTGAGTAAAAGCATTAACTCTACTTTTATTACCTTAGTGCCTAAGAAATCTAGGTCTATTAAGATAGAGAACTGTAGACATATTAGCCTAGTCTCCAATTTTTATAAGATTATCACCAAAGTTCTAGCTAATAGGCTGAGTGCGGTGCTTGACAAGACCATTTCAACAGCTCAAAGTGCTTTTGTGGGAGGTAGATAGATAGTGGACGCCATTTTGGTGGCCAATGAGATGGTGGAGGATATTTGAAAGAGGAATAAGAGGGGTTTCATATTCAAATTGGATTTTGAGAAGGCTTATGACATAGTTGGAGTTGTTTGAACAATATTTTTGTGAAGAAGGGTCTTGGTGAGCTGTGTCACCTGTAATTAAGGGGTTGTTTATCCAATGTATGGTTCTCTGTTGTTGTGAATGGGGAACCTAAGTCCTAGTTTAGGCCTTCTAGAGGCATTAGAAAAGGGGACCCACTCTCACCTTTTCTGTTTATCCTAGCAGCTGATATGTTGAGTAGAATGGTGGATAGGGCTGTGGATCGGGGGTTGGTCAAAGGTTTGAAAGCAGGTGGAGAGGATGTGGTGCTTTCTGTGGTGCCTTCTCGTCTTCAATTTGCAGATGATACTATCTTCCTTCTAGAGGATCATAGGCCTTCTTTTAAATATACCTTGGGTATCCTCTATGCTTGCTTGAGAGGGTGTTGGGGCTGAAAATAAATTTGGGGAAAAGTGGTATAGCCAATATTAATATGCCTCTTGAGCGTGTCAGGGAGTAGGCTTTAGAGGTGGGCGTGGTCTTTTATAGTGGCTTTTGACATACTTAGGGGCCCCTTTGAGGGGCAATCTTGATCCATGGATTTTGGAATCCGGTGGTGGAAAAAGTGGCCAAGAGGTTGGATGGTTGGAAGGAGCACTTTTTTCTCTTGGGGGAAAAATTACCCTTATTCAGGCTTGTTTATATAGCATTCCTTTATATTATTTGACAATTTTAAAAATTCGAGTGTGGATTGCAAATAAGATTGAGAAAATAATAAAAGATTTCTTACGGTTAGGAGTTGGGGGTTTTCAGGATTATTTAGTTAGGCGCAAGGAGGTCTCTAGGTCTAAAAAGGAGGGAGGGCTGGATCTTGGAAATCTGGTGTCTAAAAACATTGTTCTCCTAGCTAAATGGTTATGGTATTTTCCCTTCAAAGATCATTTCCTTTGGCATAAAGTGATTAAAAGTATTGGTTGGATGTGAATGGGTGGGATGCCAATGTTACTTTGCAATGTTTTTTGGAGAGTCCATGGATATCTATCTCTCAAATTTATCCCTTGTTTTCCCCTCACGTTGTGAATGGGTGGGATGCCAATGTTACTTTGCAATGTTTTTTGGAGAGTCCATGGATATCTATTTCTCAAATTTATCCCTTGTTTTCTCCTCACATTAATTTTGTTGTAGGGAGGGGTTCTTGGATTCATTTTTAGAAAGATCCGTGGTTGGGGAATGATGTTCTATCCACATCTTTTCCTCACCTCTTCCGATTGAGCGCAGGGCAAGATAGTATGATTTCTTTTTTTTGTGGTTGATTCAAGTAGCCCTCTGGTTTCTTGGAACTTTCATTTTAGAAGACCTCTAAATGATAAAGAGACTATGGAACTTTCCTCCTCCTTGTCGTTATTGAATAATTGTTGTCTTTATTCATATAGGGCTACTCAATCTTGGGATTTGGATCTTTTGGGGATTTATTTTTGTAAATCTTTTTTCCAATTTTTTAATCTGTTCCAACTCCTGTTTTCCTCTATTTTCATGTATTTGGAAGGCCAAAGCTCCCCCAATGATTAAGGCTTTCATTTGGCTGACTGTGCTTAATAGAATCAAAACTAACAATTTGTTGCAAGTTTTGAAGGCCTTATCTCTAGATGTTTGTGTGCCTTGTTATTTGAATTTTGAGCTGACTCCTCATTTGTTCTCACACTATGATTTTGCTTGGAGCATTTGGAATAATTTATTTGGGATGTTGGGAGAAGCTTGGGTTTGTTCAGCGACAGGTGGATGGAATGTTGGCCATCTCTTTTGAGGGCTTTAGAAGGAAAAATGATAGGACTGCTTTGTGTAAGTGTGGAATATTTGCAGTGTTGTGGGGTTATGGTTGGAGAGAAATGCACGGAATTTTTCAGGCATAAATTGAGCATGCTGCTGGTTTGGGAGAAGATCCATTATTTGGCTTCTCTATGGTGCATTGCCTCTGGTTGTCTTAAGGGAGCGATCTTTTTAGAAATTCAGTGAGATTGGAGAAATTTTTTGCTTTGATATTTCGAAGTATTTTTTTTTTTTGGTGTTTTTAGGTTTTTTCTTTTTATGGATGTTTCCAAAATTTTTATAGGAGATGTCTTATTCTCTTATTTGTAAATTCTTCTCTTTTTAATGAAATCTCTTCTTTTGCTAAAAAAAAAAAGTTTGGAGGCTTTGGCAAGACAAAGGAGACAGTTTTATAGCATGTACTCTTTTGGCTATATTTGTTGCATTTGGTTGGAAAGAAACGCTGTGTTGCCACTTCTGTAATATGCTTTTGAGCAAAGTGGTATTTTTTGGTGTCCCTTTGATCTTTGCCAAAAAGGATTCTTTTAGCATGTTTAGCATATTTCTTTGGAAGACATGGAGCGGGATTGGCTGGCTTTTGTTTCTTGATTTGTTTTGTATTTACATTTTTTGTTTAGTTGCTTTCTCATTGTAGCGTGAGGATGTCTTCGTCTCTTTGATTTTTTTCTTTTTTTGTTTTCTTGATTTTAATCCTTCTTCTTTTACTACAATTCTATGTTTATCTGGTTGTTTTTTTTTGGGGGGGTATCCACAACAAGGTGGTGATGAACAGAAATATGGTGTTTTGTGTTTGATGAGGCATTCAAAGTGCAAAGAGTGCAAATGGGGTTTGGTAGACACAAGGTTGAGCAACCAAAAGTGCCCTTAGTTGAACTACAAGAACAAAGCAACAATCAAATGAGTACAATGTTGCTATTAACATACCCTAATGCACTACCCAAGCTTTGTAGAGATATGGTTTTGAGAATACGGTCCCTTTTGCATTGGTCACTAGCTGTGCAGACCCATATGATTGTGGGGAGAGGGGGACAACAAGGTGGTGATGAACAGAAATATGGTGTTTTGTGTTTGATGAGGCATTCAAAGTGCAAAGAGTGCAGGTGGCGTTTGGTAGACACAAGGTTGAGCAACCAAAAGTGCCCTTAGTTGAACTACAAGAACAAAGCAACAATCAAATGAGTACAATGTTGCTATTAACAGACCCAGATGCACTACCCAAGCTTTGTAGAGATATGGTTTTGAGAATACGGTCCCTTTTGCATTGGTCACTAGCTGTGCAGACCCATATGATTGTGGGGAGAAGGGGGGGGGGGGGACAACAAGGTGTTGATGAACAGAAATATGGTGTTTTGTGTTTGATGAGGCATTCAAAGTGCAAAGAGTGCAGGTGGCGTTTGGTAGACACAAGGTTGAGCAACCAAAAGTGCCCTTAGTTGAACTACAAGAACAAAGCAACAATCAAATGAGTACAATGTTGCTATTAACAGACCCAGATGCACTACCCAAGCTTTGTAGAGATATGGTTTTGAGAATACGGTCCCTTTTGCATTAGTCACTAGCTGTGCAGACCCATATGATGGGGGGGGGGGGGGGGGGGGGTGGTTTTCACAACTAAAAGGTGGCGATGATCAGAAATATGGTGTTTGTGTTTGATGAGGCATTCAAAGGACAAAGAGTGAAGGTGGTGTTTGGTAGACACAAGGTTGAGCAACCAAAAGTGCCCTTAGTTGAACTACAAGAACAAAACAACAATCAAATGAGTACAATGCTGCTACAAACAGACCCAGACGCACAACCTAAGCTTTGTAGAGACATGGTTTTGAGAGTACGGTCCCTTTTGTGTTATTCACTAGCTGTGGAGACCCATACTCCTAGGATGCAATTTTAGGTCTTGAGAAACAAAGTTGGATGGAAGCTATGACAGGAGAGGAAGAGTAGCACAAAAATCAATCTTTGGAGCTGGAGCTGGTGGAGTTCCCTAAGGGAAGGAAAGTAGTGGGGTTCAAAAGGGTGTTTAGGAAGAAAGATAATGCTTCAAGAAGGGAAGGTAAACGAGTCGAGGCTAGACAAATAGCAAAGGGCTACTCTTAGTGGGAAGGAATAGATGGAAAAAGTGTTCTCTTTAGTTGTTTGACATATCTTCATTCGGGTTTAAACAAATTTATTGGCCATGAAAGCTCAGTTTGATCTAGAGGAGCAGATTTATATAGAGCATCCGGAAGGTTTCAAGTAAATTGAGAAGTAGAATCATGTTTGCATGTTGAGGAAATCATTATATGGTTTGAAGCAGTCACAAGGGCAGCAAGGGTATAAATGCTTTGATTCATGCATGATTAGAAGATATACTCACTATGAGTATTACTTGTGTTTACTTTAGAGTTCTATATGATGGTTCATTTATATTCCTGCTATTATGTTTGGATGATATATGTTGATTGCGGCCATATGGATCATGGTAATCACTTAAATATTAGTCTCTGTTAAGGAATTTGAGATGAAGGATCTTGTCTGCAAGAAAGATCCTTGGGTGGAAATTCAGAAGGGCAGGAAAGAACAAAAGCTTTGGGTTTCTCAAAAAACTTACGTAGAGAAGGTGTTGGGGATGTTTAACATAAGTTATGATAAGCTAGCATCTACCCCATTTTGCAAGTCATTTTAGATTTTCTTTAGCATCATCCTCAATTGAGGAATTGGAAGAGATGTCGAGGGTATCTCATGCCAATGCTGTGGGATGTTTGATGTATGCTGTGAGATGTGGCAAGAGAATTATGAAGATTCTGATGGTATTCAGAGTCCCAAGAGAAATGCCTTGACTGCAACTATGAATTTTGTTGGGGGGAAAATGACAGCCATCCTAGAAGTTCTATCAGCCTGTTCCCAATCGGAAGAGGATCATTGAATCTGTGCTGCTGAGGTTGTCAGGCAGTATGATGGTAAGAGATTCACCTTTAAACAGGAATAACAATTGTAATTTGGATATTGTTTTAGGTAATGAGGCTCTGTGATTTACTGATTTACTTCTTGTTTTATTGTTTGTTTTGCTTTTAGTTGGATTAGATTCTTGATCTGGTTGTCTGCTTCCTCTATGAAGCTGCTGTTTGTGTCTTCTGCTTCTTTAGGGAGGGCGTGGTCTTGTGCTGTGTTTCTGTTTTGTTCTGTTTATATGTATACTCTTGCATAAAGAAGGAAATATTGGGCCATCAGTTCCCTAGGAGTGCAAATATAGTTCCCACCAGTAGGAAACTAAGTTACTATATACATATCTATATATATTTATTTATTTTTAGTTTTTTGATTACCTGGCTGCATAAGCATATGACTAAAAATGACTTAGGATGGCATGAATCAGAGCTTGAATATATTTGTGACTCTATCTTATGCCTATTGGCCTTCATCAATTCTGCTGCACAAATGAATGGCAGGTCAGATGGAAAATTTGGGGCAGCAAAGGTGATGCTTAGACCTGCTTGTCCAGGTTCTGGAGTGCTTGCTGGAGGGGCTGTGAGGGCTGTTTTGGAAATGGCAGGCCTTCAGAATGCCTTGGGAAAACAACTTGGTAGCGATAACCTCCTTAACAATGCCAGGGCGACGATTGTTGCTGTGCAGAAAATGAGGCATTTCCGTGATGTTGCTCTTGAGCGTGGGATCCCGATGGAAGAACTCTGGAAATGATCAACACTAGAAAATTTAGGTTCTCATCTTGTGCATTTAATTATTGTTCTCATTTGTCATTCGTAACTTGTACCATGAAATTGTTAAAAAATGATATTTCTTCATTCCAAACAGAATGCTTCACTCCACATCATTACATTCATCGTTGTACTTTTTGGCAACGTGTCAGCTCGTAAAGCCTTTCATTCTGTCACTGAAACCATAGGAATTCCAATCCACTAATGATAAATCCAACTTACATTTTACCAACTTAGGGTAACGAATCGTTTTTTCTGCAAACTGACTTGGCTGGCTTCAGTTATCTTTCCCTGGACATGCTTCTAGCCCTGGCCAGCAAGCATGCATCACTGAGCTCAAAGTTTCTAAATGGGGCAGTGTATGCAGCTACTAGATGCCAAGGGAACGTGGATTTAACCCGGACCAAGGCAGAGGAACAATTTTCAGAGCAGTTGAAAACTGTTGGTTCAAGATAAGTTATAGGATTGATGATAATAATAATAATAATATTTTTTTCAAGCTCCCATTTTCTAGGTCAAATTGCACCATTTTCAATGAGTAATAAACATATTTTTTTCAGGGGAGGGGGGTATGGGTGAATTACATCAAGAGTCCCTGAACATTTGATTGAGATTCATATTCATCCCTGAACTTCAATTAATCTTACTGACAATCCCAAACTATTAGAATTGTTGCAGTCTCGTTCTGGTATTAAATAATTTTGGAGATTTTGGATGAGACTTCATGTTGAAAGCCACTGCAATACTGTCCCAAAACTATGAGGATTGTGGTAATATAATCCCAAACTATTAAGTTGTTGCAATATCACCTTTGAATTTTCAGTTCCTTCTAATTGTTGATTCTAATTCTTTGGAAATTGTAATTTGGTTCTTTGAAAATTATAATTTTAATTCCGTAAAGAATGATTTTGGTTCCTAAAAAGTCCAAACCACATTATAAAACTAGAAACAATTTTGAGAAATATTGGGTGATGCCGTAATTTCATTGTTGACTGAGATTATTGATTCTAACTTAACAGGCATAGCTGGTGACCTATTGAAAAAATATTTCCCTAGGAATATTGTATTGTATATTTGATCGTTAGTAACCATTTGTTGCAACTTAGTTTCCATTTTTACCAGCCGCTGAATTCTTCATTTTTATTTAATATTTTTTAAAATAAATATTGAGTAATTTTTATATGCAACTGCTAAGAGCGCGAACCTTGCAACAAGAAGGTTGTAGGTTTGAGTCCGATTCCAAGGAAATAACGTCTCTGTATAAAAGAAGAGAAGGGTAACGACCCTTTCCTATATTTGTAAAGTGGGGAGCTTTGTGGAATGGGGACGCCCTTTTTTAATTTTTGGAATTACTATTTCCTTAATTTTAAACTTTATTTTGTATAAATTTATCATAAATATAACGTTAAGCAAAGCATAACATTAGAAGCACGACAATGACCTTTAGCATCATCCTACATCTCTTCAATCCTTCTCCATTGGAGATTGCACGGGCCTCCAATGGTCAGCCAACACCTCATAGAACATCGACACATGCAAACAAATGCAATTAATATTGTTTTTTTATACATAAAATGCAATAATATTTTAATCTAATGCAAAATTGCCATTATCCTAGTGTTAAAACATATTTCCTTCGATGTTTGCCTTAGTTCATGGGGTTATCAAGAAAGTAGTTTTCCCATATTGGCATATTGGAATTATCACATGTTGCCATTTGCATTAACATGTGCCCTATTCTATACCAAGCATGGCACCCTCGTGGTGCTGTGGGGCCGGTATCACGGGGCGCGGGAATAGTTTTGGCTGTGTTGCATCCCAGGGTAATCTGGTAGATGCCGGCTGAGGACACCCGGCGATATAAAAAAAAAAGAGGTGAATATCAAAAGCAATGAATAGATTGGAGACTATTGGAACAATTTATCTGAGTACTTTGGCTGTTAGCTTGGAGTTCCGTCCAAAATGCTTAAGACATGTTAACAGTGGAAGAATATTCTAACAACTTTCATAGCTTGAATTTTTTGTGAGAAAAATTCAAATTGAGAGATGAGTTAGAAAACCAATATTTGGGAACTATTAATCTAATTTGCCAACATTAAATATCATGTTAATTAGATTGGGCAACCACTCCCCATTAATCTTGCGTAGGCCAAAACATATCTATAATAGTAATTGCCCTAAGCTGCTTGTATATAGGTTGAAAATCAATATAGGTTCTTGATAGGATCAATATGGAGGGGGTGCCCTTAATTATTGACTAGCTTTTATTCCAAAAAATCCAAAATAGTACACAAAGAACTCAAACTGTAGTGAAATACAAAATAAAAATAAAAATTCCCAATCTACAATGGTGGTGTGATCTATCAGAATTAGTTTGTAATATAGTAGATATGGACACATATAGCTAGTGTTGGGCTGATCTTGGCAACATGATGTTGATGCTACGCATGAGGAAATAATACTATTTACATAAGTGTATATGCGTGTAATAATAAGAAAATTGAGTTGGTTACTAAGGCATTTCCAAAGTTTTTTTTTTTTGGAGGGGGTGGGGGAGAGTCTTTCCTTTCAGTGTCTAGTTTTAAGTTAAGAGTTCTATTTTTATGGGAAGGCTGCAAGAGAGGCATATGCCTCGTTGATCGAAGATCAAGCAACACCAATGCTTTATACCGTATGTGTGATATCCAACACTAGATAGACCAAATTCCATGAGCTACCCTTGCCTAACATGTGACACTATCATATGAATCTAGAGGAGAGTGATTTTTAAGGGAGAGAGTTAAAAGTCCTATGTAAGGGTCATATTCAAGAGTTTATTAGTCCTTGTGCTATGCCAATCCTATTAACATCAAATAACGATGGAAGCTAGCATGTGTGTTGATGATTGAGCACTTAAAACAACTCACAAATAAATAGAGTTTCCAATCCTAAACTAGATGATATGTTGGATAGGGAGCTAGAGAGTTCTCCAAGATAGATTTAAAGAAGTGGGTATCACTTGGAGAAAATGGAAGATAGATTTTAAGATGGACGGTGGTCTATAAGCATGGATTTTAAGATTTCCAACACTTCTATTACTTTCAGGGGCTTTATCAACTAAGTGCTTTGACCAATCATTAGGAGGTTCTTATTTTGATTATTGTAATCTATAGTCATAACAATATAGTGAATTTGGTCCATTTATAAGATTTTGGAATCAAGAAAAACAAACTCTATCAACGAGAAAATTGTTCATCGTTTAAAAAGTTAGTCTTTCTATGCTTTATAGTTGGTGTATAGAATCCACATAGATGATGAGAATATTCAAGCCAATCAAGATTAGCCAATCAAGATTAGCCAACCTTGAAGATTGACATTAGGTTTTTAGCTCTTATGAGTTTACTATGTTTTACTTTTTGTTCATTCACAACTTCAATAGCATGGTTCTCCTAACTATGAATTGTCAGCATCGACCTTCAAGTCCAACCACAGGCTCCCTCCTCGAGGTTTATCCTAAAAGGAGAAAAGAAAAGACTTGTATTCCTTTTCGGGTCCAATAACAAACAAAAGAAGGTTTACATCCCACATAAAATCTGACCAAAAAGGAAAGGAGATCAACATACCCCATGGACTTTAGCCTAAAAGAAAAAGAGATGAGCATCCTCCTTCAAGTCTAGCTTGCACTAAGCACGAAGGCTAAGCTTGCGGCCCTCCAAATGGTAGCACGCTAGATGAGTCAGGTTATCAAAACAATGCCAAAGTGCATTAATGAGAATCTTGAAGAAGAATGGCCTTAAAACATTATGAAGATCATAGAAGAGAGCAAAGCAAGTTAGTTATGGTTAAATAATTGCTTATTGATAGATGGAAATGGGCTCTTTGTTCCTTTAGCTAGTGACTTTAGGAACTTATTGTTGCAAGGGTGTACTGTATGCATTGGCCACCCAAGATGGCACCAAACTTAGGAACTATTAAATAAGGGTACCACTAGCCACATATACGAGATGAGGTGGTTTAGTATACTTAAACTTGTCTACCCTACCAATTAAAAACAATAGAATAGAAGAATGCACGATTGCTAGTCCTTTCTAGGGCCAACGAGACCATTGTCTCCCTTGACTTTATAACCAACTTTTGTAACACTATTAAAACAAGGGTGCCCCTAGCCACATATACGAGATGAGGTGGTTTAGTATACTTAAACTTGTCTATCCTACCAACAAAAAATAATAGGGTAGAAGATTGCATGATTTCTAGAGCCTTTTTCAGTGCTGGTGAGACCATTGTCTCCCTTGATGTTATAACCAACTTTCCTAGAGTTAGGGACGTAGGATCTATACTTGTGGTTATAGATAGAATTTTTACGTATAATATTTTTATAGCAACATCAAATTATTGCTCAACAGAATAGAAATCACAATTGTTTTTCAAGGTCAAGTAAAGTATTAGGTGTGTCAGAAGACATCATCAGTGATCAAAACTCAAGATTCATAAGAAACGTTTGGTCAAACCATTTTAGAATCGACTCACAACTAGACATTTCTACAAGCTATCACCATAGATTGATGGCTATACGAAGAAATTCAACAGACTATTAGAGTACTTGTGCCATTTGTCAACACCAACATCAAGAATTAGGTGCGGCTACTTGATGTGGCTCAATTCTATTTTAATGCCTAAAAAGCTCAACTAGTAAGTATTTTGTTATAGGCTAGTACTATTGTTAACATAATGAACAAACCTTATGAAAGAGTTCAAGCTTATAGATTCAGTAAAGAATGGAGGCAAAATGTAGAGGTTGTCGAAGCCTCCTTGGAAGAAACTACCAATGAGAAGATTTTTGCACTTCAACATAAGAAACCTATTGCTTTTTAAGCTCCATTGAGAAAAAAATCAATTCAATATGGGGTTAAGATAAAAAAAACCTACTTTAGAAATATAAATGATGAAAGTAAACCTAGTGTTTCATGTAAGTTGCCTGAAGTTCTACATCATCACTTAAGATTTGAATCGGAGTGATGCACCACCAAAGACCAAGCAACCCAACAGAAGAGAAGCTAAAGCATTCCGTGTAGACATAGAGTTCAAATTATCAAGGCATCAATGAAAAAGTTCTTATTAAAGTGGAAGAGCCTTGGAGATGAAGATATTAGTTGGGAGTGGACGGAATCCTTAGATTCGCTAGTGGATGAAGTTCAATAGTAAGTGTTAGAGTCTATGAGGACGTCGATCATGTATGTGGGGGAGCATAATCATTTCGATAGTAATGTAGGGTTTATCTTTTAATTTGAGTGGTGCCTTGGAAGAAAAAAAAGAAAGGGAATATAACTCTTTGATCATAATGATGTTTTCCCGAGGTAGAATGTCATTTTCAAATAAAGCTCTTTAAGATGTGTTCATTAATTATTGTATAACCCACAACTTCTATAATCGTGTTTAGCCTACTCACTTCCCTCGCTAAACACACAATGCCTACAAAGTACAATGAGATAAATTTTTTTATTTTGTGATTCACAATGTGACTCATTTACTGCATGTTTACTTTGCCCCTTTAACAATGAGCATCCCCTTTTAAAAGAAAAAGAGATCAGTATCCTTTTTTGAATCCAAATGTTGGGGGGTGGGGGGAGGGGCGAGGTAGATAGAGTTGATATCCACATGGGTCCAGCTAGAAAGAAAAGAGAAGTCAACATACTCTTTTGAGAGCTCAAACTATGTAGAAAACTATTACTGAATGAGATGAACTCTACTATCTCAAAAATTAATTAATGATTTCTAAGAGTGGACCGATGCATGTCACGACTCATGACATGGTTGGCTATATATACATAAGATGATGTATGAGATTATAATGAAATATGAACATGCTTTTGCATCCCTAAGTTGTCCTATTTGTCTTGATCTAAATCCTTTGGGCCAAATGGAGCAATCTTGAATAGTGATCAATTATGTGTCGAAAAAGGTTATGAACATGAAAGTAACTAGAATATAGAATTAGGGGATCCCCAATGATCGCTCCAAATGGTAGATGAGTCAATAATCGACAAGGTGAAATCACTCATGCCAGGCCAGCAGTGGGCACATCCAGATGCACTTGAGAGCTTATGCACATCAATTCGGTAATAGAAAAAACCACTTCCAGGATATCATGTACTAGAAGTTAATTATCCTTCAAAGTGAAGGAAAGTGGCCTCTTTTGTATTTTGTTCTGGAGGTAATTCTCCTATAACTTATAGGCTTATTCAGGCACAACAGCACAAACAGGCTTCACAAAGACATTTAATAGCATAGCCCTTATTCAACAGCAACATACCTCCCTTGCCAAAATTGTTTAAATAAAAAAATTGTAACAAAGAACGAAACATTCTATGCATGACGTTCAGGTATTAGTGAATTCAGCAGTTTATAACCACTTCTCACAAAGCAGTAGCAAACTTTCTTTGAGAAATGATAGTCAAATTAAGACATGCATGAACACTAATCTGCTTCAACTTTAATTTAGAACACGCACATCTCACTGGAAAGATTCACCTGCCAGCATCCGTTCTGTGCCAAGGGTTTCTTGTATCCATATCCAACTGCTTTATGTGTATGGAAGGGCGTATTCTTGACTATGGAATTTATTGCTTTTACTCCATGGTACTGTCACTGGGTATGATTTATCCAAGACCAGCAAAATTTATCCACCATCCAAAGTAGTAAGCCCAGCAACAACAGCTGTCCAAATAAAAAACCTCCATATGCACATGCGACATGCATGAGCAGGCATGCATTTGCAGGCACATGAACATGCAGATCAAAAGACAAAAACCAATGCGTGCGCATACACGCAGATGCGTGCATACACACACACACACATGCATACACAAACACGAGAGAGAGAGAGAGAGAGAGATCATTTCCAAAGCTTCACAGAGTGATCATGGCTGGCTGAGGCAATTATTCGAGTCTGAGGTGAATCAGACAAAGCAGCAATTATCCCATTGTGCGCTTGAACGGTCATTGTTCTACTGCTCTCTGTTGGATTCCACAGCTCAAGGGTCTACAGAAAGAATTTAAACAGTTATATCCACCATGAAATCCAAAAGAAGAACACTATCTATTTCACTATGCTACCAGAAAGATTTTTATGCACCAGATCAGAAAATCTAAACAAATAAAGCCTCTTGAAATGAATATATTTGGGAGGGTTTCAAGTTCCCTAGCTTTAAAACACTATAGTTCTCTTCCTTCCATCTCTCTAAAACTAAAAGCTTAAGGGATCAAGATACCATCAGAGCATTTCAAAATGTTCCTTGGAGGCTGATTAATTTGTTATATGAGAAAACAATGTTTTCTTCTGATGATGATAGAGCCACTGTCTCAAAGGCTAAGCAAACTATAGACTCTATTCCTATGTTTGGTTTATGGAATGTTTATTCATAGGAATAGGTTAGTTACAATTAGATATAAAAAATTATGTTGATACCATACAGCAAATGACAATGTGATACTTTTTTATGAATCCATAATAAGGAATAGACAAGGAATAATTATTCCTAAATTTCACCATGTGAATGTCTATTCTTTTCTTATTACATGTTGAATGAAATAATGGAGAATATACGACGAATAGCTATTACCTATATTTCCAAAATTTTTTACTATATTTCATCTTATTCTGAGGAATAACTATTCAACGAACCAAACAAACCCTAACTGTTAGGCAGTAAGTTTGCTAAAAACAAAAGGAGCCCTACTCCACAACTTTTCTCTAAATCAAGAAAAATTTTTAAACTTATTTCTCAATTTTTGTTAGGCATGCCAAACATAGTTGCTGCGGTCTAGTCTACATGGTAGTTATGAATGCCTCATCACATCCAAAGCTCCATCGTTCTTTTCATGTTAAACAAAGAAGGCCTTGCATAAACATTTAAAGCAGGGTCATCCCCCGTGGCAGACACAAGGAAAATGAGCCCTCACTGAATCACCAACAACGTTGTCATAAAAGAACAGGTTACCTGATAACCACCAATAACCAACAGCAGCGGATACCCAGGATGAAATGCGCATGACTCAAACATGCTACCATTTGAATGTAATTCATGTATGCATTTTCCACCCATCGTGGCTGACCACACCCTTGCGCTGTCCTCACTAACAGAGGCAATGTAATTCCCACTCGCATCCCAGCAAATTGAGCGGACTTCTTTGGCATGTCCCTATGCATTGGAGGAAAATCCAGTGAATATGATAGAAAAAATTTTCCATTTTGTGAATGCAAGTTCAAATGAGCAATCATTACAACTAAAATCAACATGGTTAATCACCTTCAAAAAGGATTGTAGGCAGTCAGTCTCAACATCAATCACACTGATGCCACTCTCAGAGGCAGCAGCTAAAAGCTTCCCAACTAGAGGCTGGAATCTGACTTGTCTGTTAGCTCCCTGCAGTTATTCAACTGGGATATCAGAAGGATTGGATGGATGGGATTTTGACAAATTTTGGCACATCAAGCATCATCTTCAGAAGCAATGGGCTAAGTTAAAAATTACCAACATTACTACCAATTATTAAAGGGAAAAAGAAAGTGTGAATCAATTAATTGTGATTCGTGAACATGGAGCTGTATGATAATCAAAAGCATGATAACAACATGCTTCAAAAGTTTTTTTTTTTTTTTCCAAATATTGAATAATTGAATAGACCAGGGTCATGAAGCTGGAGAGAGTAGCTTTGTTGACATTAATCTAATTGTCAACGGTTTGCATGTTTTCCTTTTAAAGCCAAGGGTTTACTCCTGCAATTCAAGTGTTTTTTCTAACAACAGCTCTTCACTACATGAGAAGGTGAAGCCGAAGTTTCAAGAATTACACTGGAAATCATCAACATAGAAGACACCATTTAAAACTAACCTCCAGAACAGCCTGTCATAAGGGTTAAGTCTTGATATGAGTGATGGTATTTCCGTAATGCATACGGTTAAATCTCATTCTAATTGATGCAAAGTTAAAGACTTGACCTTTGTAACACGTGTGCAAGCACAGTTGTTGACATTCCAGAGTCGGATCTCTGCATTGCTATCACATGAACAGAGAAGGTCCACTTTATTCGGGTGGAAATCCAGTGACATCACTTGTTCAGTATGCCCAAGAAGCTTGAACAGCGCGCTGCTAGGCTACAATACCATGAAAATAAAAGCATAAGTATATCTCCTACCAATACAAATATAACGAGGAAAGGGAAAATGGGAGAATACATATCTGTACAAAAAAAAAACAGCCGAGTGACGGACAGGAAGATCAATTATGACTCATCAATTCACCAACTAATAATTTAGTTTTACACCTATCAGATTTTTTTTTTTTTTTTTCATAATTGCATTAGACATCATATTCCAATGACAAATGAACAAATAAACAAATAGAAGGCTGATGAAATTTTATGTCCTAGATGTTGAGGTCATCCTGATTTTGTCAACTATTGAATCCTTTGGATCATGGGTTAAAAAAGAAAAAGTCATGTAGTTGTGTTCTTACATGAAAGAAAAATATTTTATTTTTTATATTTGAAACAGGACGGATAGGCAGAGGGATTCTAATGTTTTTTAGCTCATTTCTGTTCCTATTTGAGCTGTGAGGATCCCTCCTCTCTGTAACCTGCATCTCGCAATTTCAACATAAAAAATTCACACCCTCAAAAGAACCATATTCCTGTCCCTTAGTGCCTAACACAAACAGTTTAGACATTACTAATAAATAATTAAAAGAAACAATGATGGCTAATGAGGAAAATAAAAATTGATAGTACTTGAAGGAAAATGGAGTTATTCTTCATGCCAAAAAAAAAATTATGGCCTCAGATGAAAAACATTCTTGATGTAGCCTACAGAGAGAGGAACAATGCTGAAGAGACTTCTATTGAACAAAAGAGAAATTTTTTCTGGCAATATCAAACACATATTTTACAATTATGGTAAAGGAAAATAGGCGTGGAAAATATTTACCCTGCCTGCATCCCATATTTGTACAGTTCTATCGAAGGAAGAAGTTGCGAAAACAGTAGAGTTTTGTCTAAAACGAACATCTGTAATGAGATGGCCATGGCCTTCAGTAGTATTAACATGATCAAAAGTTTCCATGTTCCAAATCATAACCTGCCAGGAAAAAAATGGATCACCTCCCAGCCAATGAAAAAAGACTTTGACAACTAAACTTTGAAAATTGAAGGCATTCATACCCACCCTGTCATGTCCAGCACTGGCTAACAACTTTCCATTTGAAGAAAAATGGCAGCATAAAACCTTACTTCTGCTTGAATTGAAGCAGCCGGCCTCCTCAAAAGTGAGTTCTACTCAAATAAATTAAATAATGATCTCAGAAAAACCATCAATGGACTTTGTATTGACCAAGTATAAATGGTGTATTTTTTTCTTTTCCCTTTTCTCAACTTTATAGTAGTATCAAGACAAACTTCCGGCAGAGAATGAGAAATAAGTATATCTAAATTTTGTAGCCACATTAAATAAAATTTTCTGCTCATGCCAGCTTGTATTACCGTACAGCCTTGCCCATTCAAAGCTTGTGTGGAAGAGGGAACCATGGCACAGTTCTTGAACGTGTGAGAAGCTTGTGTATTAAAAATAGCCCAAATGTTTCAAGATATGGCTGGTAAAAGCCTGGCATATTCTGAATTATCATTACTGTAGTATGATCACGATCAAATTGGGCTTCATTTTTTTTTGCTTTCCATTTCTGACAGATGGCATTATAAATCATAGAGGTCTTATTACACACTAAAATTCCCTTTAACTGCTTGAGCAGACTTAAAGCCTCAATGACAACAGCAACTATTTCAACTGGAAGACAATAATTTTTTCAAGCAAAATTTACCTAATGAGATGATAAAATTTTTTCCATTTCTTGAAGACTGAAGAAAAAATATGAAAAAGGCATAATGTTTGTATGAAAACGTGTACATGTAGAATGTTTGGAAATGCTTAGGTGATAACGGAATTATATGGTTAACTAATTTATTTAATACAATTATAAAAACTAAGAAAATGCCAAATGAATGGAGGAAAAACACGTTAACACCTATATACAAAAATAAAGGAGATATTCAAAATTGTAATAACTATCGTGGAATTAAACTTATGAGTCCTAGGATGAAACTATGGGAAAGGGTAGTTGAACAAAGATTAAGGTTAGAAACGAAGGTCTCATAAAATCAATTTGGTTTTATACCTGAGAGATCTATCACAGAAGTTATATATCTGTTAAGAAGATTAATGGATAAGTTTAGGGAAAAGAAGAGGGATTCGCATTAGATATTAATTGACCTTGAGAAAGCATATGATAGGATACCTAGGGAAGTTTTATGGTGGGTTTTAGAAGAAAAAGGGTGTATGTAGTAGGTATATTGATGCCATTAAGGATATATACAATAGAGTAATGACTAGTGCAAGGACTATAGATGGAGAAACTAGAGAATTTCCAATCACCATGGGTGTACATCAAGGATTTGCTTTGAGTCCTTATCTTTTTGCTTTAGTGATGGACCAATTGACTAAGAATATTCAAATGGAGGTTTCATGGTGTATGTTGTTTGCAGATGATATTGTATTAATTGATGAAACTAGGGAACGAGTAGAGGCTGAGTTAGAATTATGGAGAGAAGCTTTTGAATCTAGAGACTTTAGGATAAGTAGAAATAAGACAGAATATATGAAATGTAATTTTAGTAATGATAGGAGGAATATTGGAGACAAAGTTAAACTTGATGATGAAGTAATAAATAGCACTTGTAGATTTCAATACCTTTGATCTACTTTGTAAGCTGAAGGAGAAATTGAAGATGATGTAATGCAGAGTTAAAGAAGGTTGGTTTAAAATGGAGAAGTACTTCAAGTGTGCTCTATGATCGTAGAATCCCCTTAAAATTGAAAGGGAAGTTTTATAGGACAGCTATAAGACCAACTATGCTATATGGATCGAAATTTTGGGTGACGAAGAAACATAATATTCAAAAAGTAAAAGTTGTTGAGATGAGAATGCTTAGATGGATGAGTTGTAGGAACCTGAACCCGAAAATAAAAGAAAATAAATATAAAAGGGAGAAGTAAAAGAAAAAAAAGGAATTGGGCAAGTCAGGGCCAAAACCGGCGACGGTTTTCCAAGCTGGAGGAAAATCGGCCACAGTTTTGGGTCAACAGGGTCTGTCAACCATAAAACCGGCGACGGTTATATGGGAACAGGGGAAACTGGTGCCGATTTTCTCCTGGGCTGCCCACCTATAAATAGAAGTGAGCTCATTTTTTAAGAATACTCCAAAAAACTCTCTTTTAAAGCTCTGCTAGGGTTTCGGGTTTTCTTCGCTAAAAGACTCCTATGGGCCCCCTAGTGCTCCCGAATCACTCTCTCACCTTCCGGCGCATAGGATCTCGTAGTTTCACCAGTTCGAAAAGCTAGGGTTTGCGGTTTTTCGTCCGTTTTGGTTTCTGTTTCGAAAACAGGTAAGGGGATTATGTTAATGCAGTGTTTTAATGATTTTGAACTGATGGAAATGTTTTTGGAGTAAGTATATTTATGTTTTCATTTATTCTTTTTAAAACCTACCGTTCAAAAGACTCATTTTCAAACCTAGGATATACGATATGATATTTTGAGTAGAAATGAACATTGGAAAGCTCGGTTTGATCCTACAAACCATTTATACAGTGTTTTTCATGGTTGCCTATGGGCTATGTTTTAAATATGGAAAATTGTGTGGCAGGTGTATATTATTTTGAGAATTATGGAAATACTAGAATGAGTATGTTTGTGTAATACTTAACTGTTTGCGAAATATACTCGAACTATTTGAGAAATGCAGGGACTTTATGAGAGGGCCGAGGCCCGAGTTTGTATTAAATAGCGCGAAGCTGGGGTTTATAAAATGATAGAGTTTTATTCAGTAGCTGAGAGCCAAGTTGTAACAGAGGGATCAGGCCCGAGTTTGTATTAAACGACCCGAGGCCGGGATTTATAAAATGACAAATTTTATGTGAAATGAGTTTAAAGTACAGTGTTAAATTACTTAAATTGCATGATATGCTCTAGGAACCCTGTGAACCCAGTTGGTATGAGCACGGTACCGTAGCTAGAGAGAGTTTCACCATTTGACCATGTGTGCCCACACTGTACTACGAGAGTGGTGTAGGGTGGTCCTAGCTGATTGACCCAGGTAGAGGTGTTACCTTCCCTGGATGTACGTACCAGGGAGTGCTAAGGCAATCGGACCCGCAAGCGAGCTTGCGGAAGCCTGCAGACGAAGTTAGCAGGGAGTGTCTTGGTCTGGGTTGATCTCCCAGGTTTTAGTCCAGCCTTCAGGCAGCAAAACCCTAACCATGGGGGTTTATACATGGCGTATAGTTCCAAGGAGAGTCTTTTATGCATATCAGTATATTTATGTAAATGATGTAATGTTTTCAGTATTGATTCGAATTGAGAGAAATGAGTAAAGACTATACATACTATTTTCAGTTAAAAAAAGAGACATGTTTAATTCTATATACACTACAATGCATGCTAACCACACATTGTTATTAACTTAATCTTCCTTACTGAGAGGTGTCTCACCCCGTTATACAACATATATTTTCAGGGAATCACAGAGATTGAGTTTGGCAGAACCAGGGGGTGGAGACTAGTATAGTTTCTTTTTGTGAGTGTCTGCAAGAACTCAGATGTGAGATGTTTATGGTGTATGTCTCAAGGCTTGTATTATGGTCGTATGGACCAAGTAAGTAAACTTATTAGTTTGAGATGTAATATGAGAATGGAAAGACCTTGATGTATGTTGATGGTTAGACTCTGGTAATAGATAGTGGAGAATGTTATATTTATTCTGCTGCATATTTTATATGTTGAGATGGTATCAGGTACAAAGACGTCACTACAGTAGCACCCAGGGCCCCGAGGGGTTCGGGGCGTTACATGAGTGGTATAACATTGAAATATAAATTAAGGAATGAACATATTCGCGGTAAGTTAGGTGTAACTCCTATAAAAGATAAGATAAAGGAGGGGCGACTTAGATGGTATGGACACTTGCAACGTAGGCCACATAGTGCACCAGTGAGGAAGAGTGAGTTAGTTACTGTGGGGGGCAGTATAAAGGGTAGGGGTAGACCTAAAATAACTTGGGAGGAGAGAGTAAGGATTTAATATCCCTGAATTTGTCAAAAGAAATGGTCCAAGATCAAATAAATTGGCGGAAAAGTATTCATAGAGCCGACCCCACTTAGTGGGACTTAAGGCTTGATTTTGTTGTCTTTGTTGTTGTTGTTACTCTCATCAAATTTTATTTTGTACCAAAAGATGGAACATATCACCCTAGGCTTAGTTTAGTCATGATAAGGAATTTTATAAAAAAAATGAGGCAAATGATATTTTGTTCTCTTTAATAAATTCTTCTTCATTTAAAAGCATATTTTTTTGTACCTGATTAGAGAAATTCACTTTGTTTTTTGGTGAGACTGGCACTAATACTTTTAATCAAGAGGATGATTCTGTCCCTAAGAAGCCATGACAGTATCATTTTCATTTCAGCTAATAAGACTTCTTGGACGCTCCTTCTACAAGTCTAGCATTACCTAAATATGTCCATAATATTGAAACATATATATTTTAATTGCAGACACTTTGTAAATACTCTTTCAACACTGTTTCAAAGCTTATCTAATGCTATTTATGCACAATAATGGCCTCATATATGACTGCCCTTTACTTTGTCCAAGAAAAACTATAATTGAAGACACAAAAATGGGTTATTTTCTCCTAAAAGAAGTTGTGATGCAATCATAATTTCTATTTGATCTTTATTCATGAATATTATGTTCCCTTACTGTTGTGTCCTTGTCAAGTTGTGTTATGCTTTCTGAAGATCTATTGTATCCTCCATGTTGCATGGTAATCTATGCTTGTCCAAATTTCATAACAGAAGAAATGCCTATTCATGATTGTTTTCCTAGCTAAGAAGCTAATTATGTAACAAAAATCATCCTTTTCAATCAAAATATTGGTGACGTCATCAGTTATAATCAATATACTTGATGACTAGTAGATGGAAGGAGGAATCTAAGAGAATCAGTAAGCTCAAGAGGAGATTAAGTGTAGTTTATAATTATGCAAAAAAAAAAAAGTCAACTATGAGAAGTGGCACAACTGATGAGAAATGACTAGCAAACTTATGCACTAAGTATTAACACAATTTAAATCACAAGCTTCAGTGAACTAGAGTGGAGATGCATGGATCATCCAAGGATGAGCCACTGTAGCCACTGATATTCTAAAACTTTCTATACCTATTCCAAGCATTGAAGTGATAGAGAGTGATTAGCTAATGTATTCAGAGGTTCTAAGCCCTCAACTTGTGCTTGCTTTTCTGGAGACATTGTTTTGTGCAAAATAAAGAATTATCAGCTATGTTAAGTGCATAAAAGCAAATGAATAGTACAAAGCTGCCTTTTTTTTTTTTTTCCATAAGCACTAATAGATTTACCTTTACATTCACCATTATTGCAAGTTGCAAAATGTTGCTGCGAAATGCCAAAAGGAATACTTGTATTATTAGCAACAGCATCATCATGGAACAAAAATGATTCTATATTTTCCTCTGCAAGTTTACCCTTCCCAGCATCTTTACGATCCTAAATTTATAGACACAAATAAACTAATAATTAGACAATGCTGAAAGAGTACATCTCAATAAGGATAAGAAGAAAATGAAGATAAATTCTTAATTAAAACATGCAGCGGATTTCCACAACTTTCCATGTAGCTATAATAGCTAAATGATAAAGCAATGGCCATCTGCATTTTCAACTGAGTTGCATGATGTACCATGTTATAGTCCCCAGGCTGGGAATGCAATGGACTCTTCCTCTTTTTGCCACCCTGATTCAAAACATGCACTTAATAGAAGAGAACTTGCTAGGAACACACCTAAACTTGTATACATTCACCCCCTCCTCCCCCACTGTTAATTATATGAGTAAAGAAAATAGCTTAATCAGGTCCAATATCCCACCAACCTCTTGTAGCAGTTGCCCCAGTAGTTGATGTTGATGCTGCTGGTGCTCTGCTGTTTGTTTCATTCGGGCGAACATCTAGGTCATCATCAATGTTTCTTCATGAGGAAGAAGAAAGAGAGACTAGAAGCCATAAAAAATAAAGGAAGTCTGACAAAGCACATCTGCTAATGAAGTCTAAACTGCAGAACAATTTTTTTACATTCTTTTATGCTTCATAATAATAAACAAATTTATTCAAAAAACATGTCCAGAGTTGGCCTGGGATGGAGCTGTATTTCATGTTTGGAAGGCAGGGAGTGCACTTTCCATTAAAAAGACTCCTTTTGTGCTGATTGAATAGCTGATTGAACAGCTGATTTGACGTAAGAGGTATATGTTATGGCATTAGAAAATTTAGAAGCCGATGGATGGCTCTTTATTGTTGTAATTTCTCATTTTCTTTTTGATTCTTAATGTATTGTTATGGCATTAGAGAGTTTATGCATGGCTCTTTAGTGTCGTAGTTTTTCATTTCTCTTTGTTTCTTAATGCATTGGAGCTAATATATTCCTCTTTCCTTCTAAAAAGGAAAAGTTTATTCAAAAAACAAGGTACAAAGTGAGAACAGAACGGCAATAACATCATGACTATTGGGTCCTTCGCACAAAAAATGGAAAAAAAAATTACCTAGGAACACATAATTTCAAAAAGAATACAATCTATCATGACCTTCATATTAATGTCAGTAATACCACACATACTGCCAAAAGTTCTTTTTCATTGCAACAGATATAGAGTAATTGGAAGGGTCGCATCAACATGGCCTCCACTCAAATAAATCGAGTCTAGAATCAAGAGAAACATAGGTTGTCTTGGGTTGTAGCAGATGGTATATTGCGGTCTTGGCCACTCTATACTCTAGCAAACTTTATTTAACAGATATGTTTTAAGCTCAACAAGAATGAGCTTATTACAGTCCTTCCTCAAGGAGGCATTTAGAGACATCATAACCTTTTAGAAGAGAATATTTTATTTTAGTAACTAAGTGGTGTGAGTGGGGGTAGTTTTGTCCTACCGTTGTAATATATCTTTGGTAAGACCTGGAGCTGTGTCTATGTTCCAGAGGATTGTCAACTGGGTCTTCTCCCTCTCTAACCATAAGTGTTGTATTTTCTTCATTGAAACTTCAATCTGTTTCAGATTTGCAACATTGTATCAGAGCACTAAACTACTCTAAGCCCAATTAATCTGACTTAGTAGCTGCTGTTTGTCTTACTTTCTCACCCTTGTCATCTCTTAAAATAGAAACCTCTTTTCTCGTTTGAGAGCTATTTAGTAATTTGTATCCTTCTATTCTCAGTCATAAGCAACTCTTGTGTTTGTCTTACTTTCTCACCCTTGTCATCTCTTGAAATAGAAACCTATTTTCTGGTTTGAGAGCCATTTAGTGTTTTGTATCCTTCTATTCTCAGTCATAAGAAACTCTTGTGGTTGTTGTGTGGGTTGTGGTAGTTTGCTGATCCAAAGACATACTACTTCTTGTGGACTTCTGTTGCTGTTCTGATGCTTCCTCATATTGGTTGTCAAGGGATGATGCTGTTATGATATTGTGAGGGTTCTTGATCTCCTGATCATGTGTGTATATGCTTCTAGCTGTTTCCAGTTGTTTATTGAGTGTCTGCACTGCTGTTTAAGTGCCTGCAGCTATTAACTATGGTATACCCTGTTCTTTGTCGTCAAAGACAGCTTTGGAAGAATTAGTGGGAGACTATTTATGTATGTTATTCCTCTTAGGATACTGTAATTTACTGACTTCAGTTCTCTGGTTGTAGCTGCTTCTTTAAGTTCTGAACCTTCGAAGTTCCGGAGTGTTATTTTGTGCAAGCATGGGCTACCTGATTCTGCATTGTTGCTGAGTTGCTCATTTCTAGTACATGTGTGCCGATTGTGGTGTATAGGGGAAGTTCTGATAGCGTCTACACTCTACAAAGTAAATGTGCTGATATGTTAATGTGCAAATCAAAGCTGTCAAACTGGTTGGATCTTCCAACTACTTGTAAAAGGTCTCAGGCAGAGCAAGTATATATCAATGCACAAGGGAAGTTCAAGTATTTTCTGCATTCTCCTCCATCATCAAACTCTAAGGATTATGAAGACTTGGAAGAAAATTAGATATTGCTTGTGTGGTCGTCAAATTGCATTGAGCTACAAATTGCTACAAACGTGATGTTTCATAGAATATTGGAAGCCTTATGGAATGATTTCCAAGAAAGCTTTTCACAAGATGAAAATCAAACTCATGTTTCTAACTAGTATGAGAGGTTTTTTGAATATAACCAAAAGGGTGGGTCCATGAGAAACTATTATAGCACTCTCTAGGGCACGTGAGAAGAACTCAATATCTACCAACTAGTTACTTCTGATGTTAAGCATAGTTCTTGGCTACCAAGTTTTTGTCTAGGTTCAGTCTTGAGTTTCAACTCAGTCCTAATCAGATTCTTGTCGGTTAATACATACCATGCATAGAGCATATGCTAGAATCCAACAGACCACCAAAGATGGCTCTTAATCCTCCTCTCAATCCTCTTCTCAAGCCTCTTCAGGTGATAGTTCTTCTATGATTGGCACTGCCTTGAACCATGGTAAGGAAGTGCAGAGGGATGAGGGCGAGATTCAAATAGCACTCATGGCAGAGTGTCACCTACAAAGCATGTTCAGGGCATTATGCTTGCCTGTGACCGCTTGGCATGTGTGCGTGGGATGGGTTACCATTATGTAAATAGAAATATAATGTTCATTGAGTGTGTTAACGCCTTAATGTAAAATGGAAGTATGACTCCTTGGTCAATTTTATGTTACCCACTGCCAAAGCTAGAATAGCATAGAAAGCTCTTTAGGAGGTAAATGTTCATCAATCACTGCGAAACTCACTAGCATTTGTAAATGTGTTTAGCCTACTTGCCTCCCTCGCTGAACACATGTTGCCTACATCGGTGTTGCCAATGAATGACATTACTTTAATGTTTACCGCATGAACCTATGGTTTGTGCTATGGGGAATTCCACCTCTATGGGGATAGAATATGGAAAACAAAAGTGTCAGAACCACGAGTGTGTGGGGATGCCTGTGATGCTATGGAGTTGAACAAATTTTTATTTGACATGGAATAATAATTTCATGCGGCGAGGACAAACTTAGAGGAGGTGAAAGTATTTGTAGCTACAATGTACTTAAGGGGTAACACAAAGTTGTGGTGGCGTACCTAGTACAATGAGATACAGAATGGATGGTTGTGTAATTGATTGTTGGGAAAACTTGAAGAAAGAGCTCAAGGCCCAATTCTTTCCTAAGAATGTTGAGTACAATGTGGGTGCAAACTACGAGACCTTAAACACACTAGTACAATCAAGGAGTATGTGAAACAATTATCTACTTTCATGTTGAATATTTGGGAGATGTCAAAGAAGGACAAGCTATTTTATTTCCTAAAAGGTTTGAAAGCCCTGGGCAGTGGAAGAGCTTCATCAACAAAGAGTTCAAGACTTGCCTATTGAATTGACCGGCTTGGAATGCTTGACTGACTATGTTGGAGAGAGTTCCGCAATGGCCAAATAGAGTGATATGGATGGAAATAGCGGAAAGTCTTTCAAGAAGGGCAAACCAAAAAGTGTGGGAGGGGGGCAACAAGGCATCAACTTCAAAGGAAGCTTCATCATCTTGATCTTTCAACACATCTAGTGGTAAAGGTAAGATGACATGCTTTTTATTTTGAGATCTTTATAAAGTTGTTTATTGCTCGTGAAGTCATTGCTCAATGCCTTGCAAGCTTCTTTGCAGAAGGGGCACAAGGAGATGATGAGGGTGAGGAGAAAACCTCAAGGGTGGGTGCAATACGGTTACTTAGCACGTTGAAAAGGCAGGAGAAGGAACCAAAAGTTAACCAAGCAAAAGAATATGTTATGATCTGTGGATCAATGGGAAAAGAACCTGTGCTATGGTGGATATCGGGGCTACTCATAACTTTTTCTCACAAGAAGAAGCACTGAGATTCAACTTGTACTTGGAGAAGGATTCAAGACGCATGAAAGCGATTAATTGCATAGCTCAGCCTACTCTGGGAGCAGTCAACCAAGTGACTATGAAGCTTGGACAATGTGTGAGACATGCAGATTTCGTAGCCATGCAGATATATGATTCCCAAGTGATACTTGGAAAGAAATTCTTGAGGAAGACTAAGGAAGTACTGATATCATTTGTTGATTCCCTTTTTTGATGGGAGACCACCCTTGTATGTTGCAAGTCGTTGTGAAGAAAGGAAACTAGAATTTCTTCTCAGCCATGCAACTCAAGAAGGGTTTAAGAAGGGGTGAGCAGATATTTCTTGCCACTTTGGTGGTAAGTGAAGAAGAAGCCCAAGAGCGAGTACCTACTGTCATCCAAGCTTTGTTGAATCAGTATAAAGTTGTGAAGTTGGACAAACTACCACACAACTTGCCCCCACGACATGGTGGAGCATAAGATTGAGTTGTTACCAGGGGTAAAGTCTCCTTCTAAAGGGTTATTGTCGGATAGCACCTCCAAAGTTAGCAAAGTTGAGGAAGCAATTTGATGAGTTATTGGAAATAGACTATATGCGTCCTTCCAAAGAACCATTCTGAGCACTGCTACTATTTTAGAGGAAATAATATGGGAGCATACAGATATGTGTGTACTATCACATGCTCAACAAGGTGACTATGTGTAACAAGTATCCCTTTCTACTAATTGCTAATTTTTTTAGATCAATTAAGTTATGCCAAGTACTTCACCAAACTTGACTTGCGGTCAACTATCGGGTGAGGATAGCAGATGGTGATGAGCCAAAGACTACGTGCATGATGTGGTATGGGAGTATGAATTCTTGGTTGTTACTAGTTATTTTGATTTTTTAGCATATGTTATTTCTATGTTAGTAGGCATGAGTTAGTGAGGCTTTATGGTCATTGCTATATGCTTGATATATATATTATAAATAGAGGAAAAGGCCTATTTTTGTTTTAGGTTTTTCAGCTGACCAAACACTTCGACATCCATAAAGAAGTATAACAATCTTGTCTGCATGGTTCAACCATTTAACAACTCCAAACTCAATTCTCCATATCTAGTGCTACTGTGGCCCATTCAAGTAGAGCCGAGCTTCTTGCCTTTCATCCTCATTACCCTTACCTTGGGTTACTAATTATGTCACTCCTCCCATATATGACAGTTTTTAATATTACTTTATTTAAGTCCTTGAAACCCATTACTTTACACCCTAAGATTACTTTTAGTTACGCCTATTTCTGGTTTTGGCAATATTCTTTCATTTCCCTCTGTTCCTTTTTTCAGCATGTATTATATTTCTTAAATTTCCCTTGAACCCCTATTAGTTGGTACAACAACAATAATAAGAAGCCTCAAGTTCCACTAAGTGGGGTTGGCTAATGAATCCCTTTCCATCAATTCACTTAATTAAGGACATTTTCTTCTACAACCTCTATTAGTTGGTAAATTTACTAAATCTTATAAATATTCTATTAACTTTCTTTCATTCTTATTTTTTTTATTCAAGATCTTTGGACAAAAAAGAGGATTGGGGAGGGTTTGAAATGAGTGCAATATTTCCACACAGTTGTGGTAAATCTAATTCTTGTAATACAGCTTCTTCAATTTTTGCTTATGGCTTTTCTTTGGATTAGTGGAGTGCTCATTTGGATAATCCATCCTTTTAAAAACTACAACTAGTTTTTTCCATCATCAAGTATGTTAGAAGAGAATGCGTATGTTAATAATTATGTGATTTTAGTGGGGGCATTTTTTTCATTTGTGTAATTTTGTGTGTGTGTGTGTTTTGAATTAGAGCAGATCTGGAACATATGTGACTACTGCCTCTTTTTTCTCTTCCTTTCTTCATCTTTTCTTCTCTTCGTCTCCTTTTTCTCTCCTCCATCCATAACTTTACAACAATGTATCAGATTGTTAATCTACTCTAGATCCGATTTATCTGAGTTGATTTTTAGGCAGCGTGTTCTTCATTTTTTTCTCTTATCTACCCCCTAATCAGTTCTGAAATCTGATTTTCTGGTTGGTTTGAGAGTCATTTAGAGACACTTTTCATCTTGGTTAGGCTGTATAGCATCTAGGTAGGATGCTGTGTGTGTTCGTGGTGGTTTGTTGGTGTGAAGTCAGTTACTTTGTTTTTTGGTATGTTTATGCTGTTCTTCTGTTTACTGGTCTTCTGTTTACTGGATGGTTGTGGCGTGATGTTGTTTTGATGCTTCATGTATTTGTGATCAATTTTTTGTAATCTTCTATCCATTTCTGGTGGTTTCAATTGGTGCTCAATGACTCTATTTCTTGTTCTTGCCTGCAATACCTTCTAGTTGCTGCCAGCCATAATGCGTGCAGCTACTGCATTGCCATGTTGTTTATAAAGTTCCTGCTATGTTTGTTGCAGTCTGCCTTCTTATGAGTGGTCAATTAATTCCTTGTAGGATTCTTTCTTCAGTTGTGGTAAAAAAACTGTCTTTTTGAAGTTCTGAAAAGCTGCTTTTTGCTTGTGTGTGCAGCCTGGTTCAGCACATTTGCTTTGTTATTCATTCCCGATACTGTTGTGTGTTGGTTGTAGTGTTTAGAGGATGGTTTTACCCGCCTCTATAGAGAGAGCTTCGACTGATACTCTTAGTGTACAAATCATAGCCATCAAATCAGCTGGATCCTCCAATTAGTGGTCTCAGGCAATGTGTGTGTATATATATTAATGCAAAAGGGAAGTCCAAGTATTTGTTGCATTCTGATCTGTCTCTAGAATTTAAGTACTATGAAGATTGGATAAAAGAGAATGAAATATTTCTTGGGTTGTTATGGAATAGCACGGAGCCACGAATTGCTGCAAACAATATGTTTCATAGGACAGCCAAAGCTGTATTGGTTGATCTTCGTGAAAGCTTCTCACAAGATAAAAATCAAACTCTTGTCTGCAATCTATATGAGAAGGTTTTCAAAAATGACCAAGAAGGCAGGTCCATTAGTGCATTATAGCACTTTGAAGGATATGAGGGAGGAACCCAACATCTATCAACCACTTAGTTCCAAATTTATGATGATAAAGAGGCAAATGGCAGGGTTTTTGGCTGCCAACTTTCTGTTTGGGTTGAGTACAGAGCTTAAACCCATCTGTGATCAGATTATTTCTAGTGAATCCATACCATGCATAAATGAAGCATATGCTAGAATCCAATGGATCACCAAAGATGGCTCTCAATTTTTTTCTCAAGCTTGTTTCTCAAGATAGTTCATCCATGGTTTGCGCTACCTCCATCCATGGTCGGGAAAGAATTGGAGGATGAGGATGAGATTTGTAAGGCGGTTATGGTAGAGGTACTAACATGACCCAATAATTCTCATAGTTGACACATTCAGTGCACTTGGCCACTCCACTGAGTTGAGTACATCATCTACCGCGTCCTGAAGAGTATAACAATTTTGTCCAACTGGTTCAACAACTACATACTCAGTCTTCTACATCTAATGTTGCTGTGGCCCATTCAAGTATAGTCAGGCTCCTTGCCTCTTCATCCTCCTTAACCTTGGGTTATTGATTCTAGTGCCTCCTGCCACATGACTAGCCCTAATTTATTTCAGTCCTTGAAACCACTACTTTACACTCAAGGTTACTCTAGTTGAGGTTCAATCACACCAGTTTCTTTTTGTGGCAATAGTCTTTGCTTTCTTTCTATTCCCTTCTTTCCTCTGTGTTATATGTGCCTAAATTTCCTCAAACTTGTTATTAGTTAGTCAATTAACTAAATTGGATTACTGTTCTATGACCCTCTTTCCTTCTCATTTAGTATAAAGAAGAGGATTGGTGGAGGGCTTGAGAAGGATGGCTTGCACTATTTAAATGGTGGTGGTAGTAGATCCAGTTCTTGTCATAGCGCTTCTTCAATCTCTACTCATGGTGTTTCTCTAAATCAGATCATTTGGATCATCCATCCCCTTCAAAAGGTGAAGTAATTTTTTCCTATGTTAAGTCTAATTCTCATTTCGAGTGTCAACTAGGAAAGCAAATGAGTACATTTTTTCTGTCTAGAGTTGAGTCTCATTGTAAATCATTCTTTTCTCTTATTATTTAGATTTTTAGGGTCTATGTAGAGACAAGAATTTGACTAGTCATCAATATTTAGAGTCATCAATTATTTGTGTCTTTTGTGGACGATTTTTCTTATATGACCTAGTTTGTTAAAAGATAGGTCTAAATTTCTTAATGTGTTTACTTAAGTCTACTAGGAAATATAGCTTGGCATTAGTATTCAAATTTTTTTATCTCATTATGTACTTGATTTGTTCAAAATGAGAAGATTCAGTCTTTTTGCTTGGCCAAAGGGATAATTCATCAAACATTAAGTGTTCATACCCCTCATCGAGTAGCTGAATGGAAAAAAAATGACATTTAGTTGACATAGCACAGTTTCTACACTTTCACATGCATGTTCCTAAAACCTTTTGGACCGATGCTCACTATGCAACATGTTTTTTGCTTAACAAGGTGCTCTCAAGTGTTTTTAGGGGACAAATTCCTTTTTCTATTGTATATATAAACATTTGTGTTCTTTTTTGTGCCTTGTGTCTTCGAGTGCTAATGCAGGTTAAGACAAGTTCTGTCCTCGTGCTATTAAATGTGTCTTTCTTGGGCAGTCAAGAAATTAGAAAGGATATACATTGTTATGAGCTTTACACTCATAGAAAATAATATTTTAATGCAAACATGACTTTTTTTGAGGAGATGCCTTATTTCTTTAGTTTCGGGCCTTCTTGGACGACTCAATTTTGAGTCCATTGAGGTTTTCTAGTTCCACCTTGTGTGTTGATCCTCCTCCTAGCCTTATCCCTCCCAAAGAAAACTTCCGCTCCTCTTTTGAGCCATGAGTTACTAAACTAGAGAAAGAATTGAGCATTGATAAACGATGGAAGTAGGCACAAACATCACCTCCACCATGCAGCCACCTCCTTTAGCCTTTCCTATTTTGCCTTCTAGTTTTGGAGATCCATCCCACCATGATTTTTTTTTGCAATTGCTCATCGCAAAGGTATCTAAATGAACTCAGAAATCTTTAATTGCCTACTGTTGCTTATTATGTTTTAATTCTTCACCTTCCTAGTCCTATGCATTCTTTTGCCTTGTATATTTCCCATGTTACTATCCCCTCCTCACGTGTTGAAATATGGATGGATGTGGAAATGAATGCCTTGACCACTTGAGAGACATGAGACTTGGTGAATCTTTCTCCTCATTAGGAGTTGGTTAGATGTTGTTGCATTTATACCACTAAACAACTTAAGGATTGGTTGCCAAAGGGTACATGCAAACATATGGTATTGAATTTTTTCAGATTTTCTCTCTTGTTGCTTGACTAAATCCCATTCATGTATTGATCTCGTTGGCAGTTAATTTTGACTGGCCCTAATACTAGTTGGATGTGAAAATGCTTTCTTGTTTGAATATTTGCAGGAAGAGGTACACATTGAGCAACATCCTCGGTATCTTGCTTAGGGGGAGGATGGTAAGATATGTAGGTTGCATAAGACCATTTATGGCCTTACTATGTCCTTGGTGTTGAGATTGTATAGTATAAGAAAGGGTTGAATTTATCTCAATGAAAATATACATTGGACTTGTGAGTGTGACTAGTATGGTAGGAGCTAAACATACTCCTATGTGTCCCAACACAAAGTTGTTGAGGGATATTGGACCGGACTTTGAAGACAAACATACTCTTTGAGTGGGGGGCATTTTTGTCTTTCAATATTTTATTGTTATTAATATATAAGGGGCAGATTTGAAGTTGTACATGTGCTCTAGGAAATTGCTGCCTATCTTTTCTCTTCTTTTCTTCTCTTCTTCTTTCTCTCTTCCCTTTATCCATAATTTTACAACAAAAGAGAATAGTTTTCTTGTTTCTCCATGGCTTTTTTTTTGGTTGTCATAAAAGAGTTAGATTCATGGCAGGAATAGTTGGAGTTGTTGACATCATCTTCTTTATTGACTATTTTTTCTATTTTCCATTCTCTTTCTTTTGTTCTTTGTTTTTCTAGGAGGATGCCTTATCTGCTTTGTTTTTTCATTTTCTCTTTCTATCCAAAAAATAGAGAGAGATTTCTATCCCCAAATTATTGTATAAAATTATATTGAGAATAGAAATTTTTGAGTTTGCATACTTCAACATTAAAGGAAAATAATGAATAATTTTTTTTTAATGATTCACTTGCATGCAGTCTTATGCCTATCAGACTTTTGTTGAACCTCTATCTAACAACTAAGTTTCTATACTGAGTTGTACTAAAAAGCCAACATGCACAAAGGTTCAAAACCTAGATAGTTATTTCTATACTAAGAGATAGAGAACCAGTCGAGAGCAATTTCTTGGTTAGTTCTGCATGACAAAAGAAATTACTTGTAATAGAAAATCCAAAAAGTTTCCTTAGTTATCAAAATATACCTAGCAAAATGAGGCTCGTGGGAAAAAGAAAAATAGAGTATAATGATTTCAAGCAGCTAATATAATGAACAAGTTGATGGTAAGATTTTACAAAAAAATTTCTCTTTGGATTTATGACATTAGTATTTTTAATGTCATTAAACTTTGACAGTTAGTAAGATAACTTGAAATAGATGGAAAATTTTCAGGAAATTGAGATGGAAAACACAGAAAAAATCAGCGACCCAACATAATTTTCACAACATCGGCTAGTCCATCAATATTTTTAAAAGAATTACTGCATGAAGAAGTTTAATAAAGAAGAGTAATTCAAAAAGAAAAGCTGACAGACCATTAACAAACGCTTCTCATCATACTAAATGTCTAATGCAAGTAATGATAGTAAGTTTACTGTCAAAGTTTCTAATATGAAGCATAACTTACAGCTCTAAAGAACCAGACAAAATCTACAAATAAGAGCATATAAATGCAAATATATAAATACAAAGATTCACAGCTAAATATCCTACATTAGATCTGTAAACTTTATATGCAGCACTGACATTTCTTTTTCATGGACATATGCCAAAAAAATTCTAATAATGTTTCAAGTGGTAATCTAATGGTATCAGCACCGTGTTGCTAGTGGAGGTCCTGCATTCTAGTATTATTGCCCGCATTTATTGTAAGCTTGTTAAAATATTATTGCATTCCCAATAGTGGGAGGTATTCTGTTTCTCTATCCACATGCAACTGAGCTGCATGTGCTGGGAAGTGTAAGGCTTGACATGCATTGTTGGCCCTCAACCTAACATCTTAAGTGTTTAGTTAAAGTGGCAATCTAACAATTCTTCTCCAAAATTTCAATTGCAATTGTTTGAGAACCTCATCTTTGCATGTTAAATGTCATTTCACAATTCCGCCGCGATATGTTCATTAGTTGGGGGAAGAATCCGTGCAAATTGGATTTTTTGAGGAACCTCCTAAAAAATGACATGTATAGAAATATGAAGAAATTTCAAGAGAAATAAATGATTCAATGATCAAAGAAAAATATTACTGTGGTTCGAGAAAATGTAACAATAGCTACTCAAACATTACAAGGTTGAAAAAATTGAAAAAATCAGTCATTCACTGATGAAGGATTCCTTGAAAAGTTAAGGTAATGCGCTGGAGCCATAGATGCATAGTCTTGGATTTCCATCAAAGTTCTGATTTCCACCAATTTCAAAATAATTCAGGGGCCAGTAACCTTCTTTCAAAATCTCATTCGAACTTTCACAAGTGGTTTGAAATGCATCAAAATCCTTAAACAACAGTGAAATGTGTAGAGAATCACCGAAACAAATTTGCCTCATAATTAGAAAATTTTAATTTCAAAACTCTCTAAATGGAAACTCAGAGAATTATCGTTTTTACAAAATTTTCAATGGGGTTTCAACAATTTTGATATGAACTTGATGATTTCTGTTGGAGAAAATGACTTGGTTTAGCTTGAGAATTTCAGAATATTTTGATTTGATAAAAACCCATATATTACATTGGGTTCTTTGAAATTTCATTTATTTAATAAATATAACCATTTCAAAACATAATTTCATCTTTTACTCAAACCACAGGCACACTCACATTTTTCAGCCAATAATTTTTTTTTTCTATTTTGCTCAATTATGTTGTAACATAAAGATCAGTTTAAATTGGAGTTTAGACAGTTTACCTTGATAATTATTTTTATTATACTATCTATATATATATATATATATATATATTGTGAGGGTGAGCCTTGACTCAATGGTAAGGGGGTTACATCAGACTCCATACATCACACTCTCCCCAGACATCGGATGGTGTGGGAGCCTTGTGTACTGGGTGTTAGATTTTATAGTGTACACATAGTGAGGAGAAGAACTCAAGCAGCCTTCCTCTGACCCTAGTAAACAGAATCTGTAGCAAGTACACATAGTTGCTTGACACAATGACTTCCATAAACCATATATAAGGATACAGCTATTGTAAAATATTAAACCACATTAGTAATTCAAGCAACATAACAAATAAAATATCCGGCAACTCTTTGAGTCAAAGCATAAGGCCAAGCATTGAGAATGAAGGCAAATTAATACACACACCCTTCATCATCAGAAATTAACTAGGCATATGAAATGACAACAAATTTTAGTCATGCTAACCTAGAACAGCCAAAACTCCAAAATAGTATGTTAACGTAGGTATCTGAATCATGCCAACATGGCAGAGAACCAGATTATTGTTACATGTAGATATGCTGATAGACATAGATGTGCATCTAGAAATGTTATATTGCAAGTCAAGCTTTTTTTTTTTAATGTTAACAGTCTGAAATAATACTGACACCACATAAAATCTATATGATAAACTTCAGGTCTAGAATGATCCTACTTATATTGCAAAACCAAAGTTAAAACTTGGACGCTTCTAATTACCTGTCCATCTTGTACATATGAATCACACAAGGGAAACATCATACTTTGAGTATCCTTATCAATGGAGGTTCCTGGATATGAAGATACCGGGTTTGCTGGTGTTTGCGCCAGTAGTTGAGCTAAGAGCTTTTGTTGATGTGCTGATGACATCTGAAATTGTTGCTGTTGGTTTGGCATCTGCAAAAATGAGCTTAGTACTTGATGCCCCAGACCTTGGGGGATTTGGTCTATTCCCTGTAAAGACAACATGAAGATTAGATATGGTAATTACTATTATTTTAAACATGATATTACACTTTGGAATAGAACAAAATCTAAATGGAATATTTTTAAAACATCAAATATGCTGCTTACTGTTAAAGGCCATCCTCTCAATGGCACTGGATTGACCCCATGGTTTATCACTGCAAATATAAATAGGAATTAAGTGCAGAACATAGACAATAACCATGTCTAAAAATGCTTAAAATGAAACAAAAAAAATAATGCTTGAGAAGGTTACATAAGTATATTATACAACCAGTATACAATAACATGCCATTGCATAAAAAAACTTGTCTCACCACCACAGCACCATAGTCTATGATCATACAGTAATAAATTTAAACTTTAGCTATTTATAATTTCTTGTGCATACTAACCCTAATATCAAAATTCAAGTTATGACAATATATAATAATTTTAATACATAAGAAGATACCAAAAAAAATATGCATCTGTACATCATAAAAATGTAATAAGTTATAACATTGCAGTTACTGCATATCTACGTAAAATATGTACATGGGTGTCTTATAGACTCATAGTGTCCACAACATATCCAAGGTGTGCTGATCCAGTATTGACCAGGTTCCAACCATTAAATGAAATGTTTTAAATTTTTGGACAGATGTATTGAAGTTGTGTTGGAGACGTGTCAATGTTCGGCATGTTGGACGTGGAATAACTCCTGCACTCTACATCTTGGATGTGGTGTAACTCCTACGGCAACATGTCTGTGTCACATAGCCCTTTTTTTTTTTTAAATGTTAAAGCTTGTTTTATGTTCCTAAATATTAGAAATAATGAAATAGATCTTAATCAAGGTGGCAAAAGCTAATTTTGTTTGTAATATTTTATTTACTAAAAATGCATTATTTAGTGATGTATCATTCCAGCTGTATCCTTTAATTATAAATGAATCACGCAACCACCAGATTATTTCAAGACAATTAAACATTTAATACCTGACCCATCATGCATACGTTACCAGCAATGGAGTAAATAATAACTAGATATCCAGTTTGACTATATTAAAAGCCATATCATACATAACGTTGTATGCGGCAATTTCCTTTCGGACTATTAAACGCGTCCTATCTATTTTCTTCTTAAATACAACCTTACACGTTATAGCTTTACTAAATGAAGCACTGTTGTCCATTTTTGTCACACAAGACGTAATAATCTTGATCTGACTCTAATTTACTTCATACCTTTAAGTATACTCCCCAATTCTGTTGTTCTCATACTCTTACCTTCATAATCCGGTGCTAGTCCAACTGCAAATATAACTCATCTAAAGCTTACTTGAGCACATCTTGTTCTTAAATAACGCAATACTCTTCCGCAAAAATTATGTGGGCTTTGTTTTGGTAAAAAAAATTCCCTCCAAGTTCATTAAAATACATTTAGTTGCAGCCAAAATGCAAAGAAAGGTATTCATTAGTGTACATCTATAATATTAAATACTTAAAGCATGTGCAATTGACATAGGTATGTAGGTATGTGTGCTTGTACATGTGATGCTTGTATGCATGCATGTAAACATATATAAATGCATACAGGGGTTCTACAAATCCATACACATGAGTGATAGGAAATTTGGCAGTTTAAATTTCCAGTTTGCATAGTTTAGAAGACATTGCTTCAAACACCTCTTAGTCGGCAATCTTCAGTCAAACATCATCTCTATGTTTCTTAACAAAGTCCAAACACATGAATTTTGTCATAGCACAACATTTTTGGAATCTTTTGATACTGAAAAGCTGCCATCGAAATTATTATTATTATTATTTTTTTTTGGTTTTTCTCTTTACTCTGATTTAAGTTCATTTTTTGTTGAATAATTGAATAACTTATTGTATTCCTGACAATGTATTTGGAAATGGACTTATAGGATGGAACTTAGGAGTGGGAAAGGATTTTTTCAGTTACTTTGTATGGATAAAAAGGGGCAGGTGATCTAAAAATCTTACTATGATTTATAGGAAAGCCCAAATCCTTGTGTTCAATTCCACTTGAAACGTCAGCATTTCATGAATTCTTATTTGTACGGAGTTGACTGGGCAATAGAATCCCCGACTCCACCATGACCAAACCGCACTTCCACCACTGCCATTGTGCTGCTACATCACAACCATTGCCACATCTATAGTTGTCATCACCATTGCCCCCTTGTTTCTGCCACCACCTCCATCATGCATAACAACCACCGCAATATTGCCGCCTGCATCACAAGGTCCCAATTGCCACTGTGTTGCCATTGTGACTACTATCATTGTTGTCTCTGCCACCACACCATTATCACAACCAACTGCTTCACTAGAATTGCTTCCGTGGGCACTACCACACACCACACCACATTTTAGAGCAAGTATCATGTCATACCATGATCAGGCTTTCATTCTTGTACCACTAACTATAATGTTCTGTGTTCTACGTAATAATGATCCAAACAAACCTTCTAATCATGTTATTTTTCTCCCCTTATTTTGAGTAGTTAGTTCTATTCCTTTCCTCAAGTAATATTTGCAAAGACTTCCTTTTCTAATAAAAAAATTTATGGTGCTAAAAAATTTTAGTAACTTTCATCAAAAGTCCTTTCTCATTGTGACATTCCATGTTTGGATATCACCTTTGCTAGCGACATTTTCCTTTTCAAGACTTGACTAATTTAATATTATCCGTCTCTCACAAATGCATAAATCTCTTTTTATTTTTTCTTATAATTTTTCTATTTCCCTCTTCTATGTTTAAGTCAGGAATCCTAACAATTCTCTCATGCATGTGTCCACAGTAGCAAGGGCAACCAGATCAAATAATCCCTAGCTAAAACACCTAAAAATGAGCTCAAGTTTGTAAAGGTAAAAAAAAAAAAAACAGAGAGAGAAAGAAAGATAGACACCAACTCTAAATCTGCTAATTACAACCATATCCCATCCAATGAGGGACAGGTTAAAGTAGTTTCCCCAGTGACCGTATAGAGCTCAAACTTGAAAGTTGAAACTCTTTTCCTCAGCAGCTGTACTGAACTCAAACTACACTGAAGCCAAGCCCACCCTTGGTCAATTGCCCAATTAGCTCAACTCATCTCTCTCTCTCTCTCTCTCTCTCTCTCACACACACACACACGCACGCATGCACGCACGCACATGCACACACATTTGAGATACATTAAGTCATTTAATATTTTTATTTTTCTTGGTCATTTTTATCACTGGAAGATTATTCCTAAATTGAAATATTATGTGTCTTAAGTCTTAACTACAATACCTTTTTCTTATCTCAGTATGCGATTATTTAGTAGGTGCAGTTAACTATAACCTCTCTTTATGAAAGAAGTTTTTCTTGGCTTGCAATTTTCAAAGATTGAGATATGATTGCATATGATGGTCTTACGTAAACAAGTAGGCATTGTTATAGCAGTGTTACAATTTCTTCCATGTTACTTTGATAACAGGGATATATCATTATTCCACAAGATGACTTCTCAAAACAGAAAGCTTTCATCTCCTACTTATCCTTGCGACGGAGGAAGGTACATATATCCTTTACTTTAATACATAAAATTTAAGTTG
Source organism: Malania oleifera (assembly GCF_029873635.1). Lineage (NCBI taxonomy): Eukaryota > Viridiplantae > Streptophyta > Magnoliopsida > Santalales > Ximeniaceae > Malania > Malania oleifera. Next base: position 59,435,644 of record NC_080428.1, read on the forward strand.
CTTAGGTTTCTTATATAAAGGCAAAATATTTAGCAGAGAAAAGGTTCCAGACGTACATTAAGTTTCTCAGGTTGCTTATATAAAGGAGAAATGGTTCCACACCTACATTATTGCCAAAATTTTTCAATCTCAAATAAGCAACCCCAAGGTAATTAATTTCAAGGTTGGTAGAGAGAACTCATTGATTTCATAATTGCATTTATAGACAGCTCTAAATTCATGATCCTGTCCCTCCCACTGAAAAGAATTTTTCCAAAGAAAGCTCATAAAATAACTGCTGCAGGTGCCAAGCTAAGTTTCCAATAATCACCATAAAGAGGACGCAACGCTAAAAGTGAGAAGTGCTAGCCATGGCAACCACTTCCATCTTCAATAATGTAGTAACATCAAATCTACCAACCAATGTTATGGATATAAATTTCAATGTATAAATTTTGACCATAGCTTTAAACGTTGTGTTAGATTACCAATTTACCTAAAAGCTTAAGCTGTTAGGTTGTGGGCCAATAATGTATATCATGCTTTAACACTCCGCCACATGTACAACCAGATAGCATGTGGAGAGATAAACAAAACATAAATAACACCCACTATAGGAAGACAATAATTTTTAAACACCACACAATTAATGCAGGCAACATGATAGAACCCAGGACCTCCTGGTGACCAAATCTAGTACCATGTTAGATTACCACTTTACCTAAAAGCTTAAGTTGTTAGACTGTGGGCCAACAATGTATATCATGCTTTAACACATTGGATGGGAACTTTAGGATGTGAAGACAGGATCACTGATTTATTAGATTAGGCAATAATCAAATTAAGAAAAATGACGCTTCTCAATTCCTAGAAATCCTCATTCAATAAGGGGGATCACTCTTACTCAAAAAGGTACATGTTGGTTCATCATGTTAAGAAGGCTATTTGGATGACTATCAAATCCATCATGCCACCATTTAGGTTGAATGTTGATAATCAGGGGCAAGACTATATATCCATATGACATTATTACACTTGATGGCATATCCAAATGGATCATAATCAATGCAAGAGGAGATCCTATTACACCGACAAACCAAGCTGACACCTACAAATAATTATGATAGCAGCAATATAGTTACTTCTATAGGTATTCATATCTTTATAATAGATGCCGACCCACCCAGTGGGACTTATGACTTGGTTTTGTTGTTGTTTATTGTTGTTTTATATCTTTATAATAGGCTCCAATCTACTTACCATCTCAACAGTAGGGAACCTCATTGTTGAGGAAGATAAATATGCTATTGCTGGTGCTACATAATGAGCATGTCAGCTCACTAAAGTCTTCGTGTTGTCATGGCCTAATCATTGGCATCCAATAGTCAAATGGCACTAAGAACAGAGCTAGAAATGACATTGCTCATTTTTTCTCTTGATGCCATAGTCAAGCCCAACAAAATTTCAAAACTAGAGGATGTAAACATTGCTTCAAGATATTGAAAGTTGATGGGGTTGCTTTATGACTTTGATAGGCAATGGAACAGATTTGAGGCAAAAAAACGTTAAAAGTGTGTACCCATTCATTAGCCCAAAAGCATCCATGCTTAGGTGAATGATGTCAAAGGACCTCGATAGTTCTTGTAGCCACAAAATAAATGAATAAATAAAATACCTTGTTGGGTGCCAACATAATCCTATGTCACATGGCTAATCCTAGCTACTATCCATGTAAATGTAAAATTTTTTCCATGCTTTTACACCATCATGTTTAGCTGATGCATATTTGTCATATAATCATAAACTATGAATTAATACATGTGCCAATTATGATGCCAAAGTCTCGCTACTAATAATGACAAACAGGAATCAAATGGAGGAATCCTAGCTTACAAGGAATAAACAAAGGGCCTGAAACCAAAAAAATATACAAATGTGTTGTAATATGAAAATTAGGCCACTTTACTTTTCATGAGGTAAGCTATAAGCCTAAGGGGTGTTTGACTTAAGTTATCTTAACTGGATTTACTCCTCACAAGGCAAGTTATAAGCCTAGTGGGGCGTTTGGCTTAAGCTACCGAAAATGCCCTCCTTGAATCACTTTCAAGGAATCTTATGTGTGGAGTAGGATTACTATATCATGGGTATATTTTTTGGCTTGCTCATCATGATTCCTAGAAATAGAAGGTCACAAAGTTGGGTATAACTTGGGTAAAACACGGGTATTCTAATGTTATTTCAATAAGATTACCTACTATAATTAGTAACGATAATAATATTACAGAAAACTTGATATGTGCAAACGTATGTATAGTAATAATTGTAATAATTTATAATAATATCTTTTATTAATAATAAAAAATAAAAAATAATATGATTATATATTAAAAGAAATAGCTATAGCAATAACAATAGTTAAAATAATATAATGATATTAAAAGAAATAACTATAGTAATAATAATAGTTTTTTATACAAAATTATTAGTATATAAATAGAACATTGAAAACCAATAATAATAGTAGTAGTAGCTTATCAATTTTTTTTAATAAATGATTCGCAACAAAAGTATTAGCGGCATTGTCAGCTAAAATTTGTCCGGTTTTTAATGCATTTATCCCATTGAAAAGCGCCGTGGATAGCAACAAAAGTACATAGACTGCGAAATTGACACCAATGAGTAAAATCTCCTTGATACATGTATAGGGTGTACTTAATGGGTCTGAGCCTACCCTACAGATGCGGGGAAGAATCGCTGAGGAGGCATACAAGCATCTATAAGCCATCCATAGAAGTCAAAATTTTCGTAGGTCTAACCATTGGAATAATGGTATCCATTGTTATTTGATTTGATACATTTCGGTTAGTAACATTGGTGAATTGGGTAGTAGTAGTAGTAGTAGTATAGAGAAATTTCGTCCTTGAACAATAGTGCTAGGAATATTTTGCCGCATGAAGTTGGACTCAGAAGTCTAAGATTACTAAAGAGAGAGATGGGTATTAAATACCCATTCTTTGGAGGCATCTTGCATTTCTAGGAAATTCTACCACATAGGATTTCAATGAGTTCCCAAAGGTGGTCATACAACATTCCAAATATCACATTCATCCCTTGTTGGATAACCGAAGCTAAACGTCCCTTAAAGGTGTATGGATCAATTCATTTATTATTTTCTAAAAAATCAAATTTAATAAAATAAAAATCAATATATATATATATATATATTTATGTACATATGTATACAACTCTAAATACTCACAAACAGTAAGAGCAATTTGTGATCATTTGGTCATTTGCAACATGAGCCAAGTAGCACATAAGGTGATTTAGGGTGAGTATGACCGCCCCTTTTTCCCTCAACTTCTCGAAAGTAAAAACAAGGCATAAAACATCTATTAAAAAGCTTTTACAGCTTTTAGCTTTTTCGGTAAGCTTTTAAAAGCTACGGATTTGAGGCTTTCAAAAGCTAAAAGCTAAATTTTTTCTCCACAAATTATTCTATTCTATAGCTTTCTTTATCTTCTTTCAAATATTACAAAATCATCAATGCATTAATTACATTTCATAAAAATACATATCCACTTTAGTCTTTTTAAGTATTTTTAGGCACCTTACAACTTTTTTACAAAACATTCAAAGTCAATTTTTTCTTTCTAACAACTTCTTTTCATAGGGGGGCCAAGTTTTTATAACAATCTCAATCAGCTCCTTTTCATCAGTTCATTTTTAAAAGGTCCTTCTAAAGAGCCAAAGCAGGGGCTTAGCTGTCTTTGGCAACTTTCAGAAGGGAAGGTATAGACATAGAATAACTTGGATGAAAGTGGAAAGGAATGATTTGATAGCATTCTTACTTTGAGCGGATGTAGCTCTAAATACAGCAAAATAACAAAGGGATTTATAAGCTGACCCTACCTAGTAGGACATAAGGCTTTGTTGTTGTTGATGTGTATGTATGCGAATGTAAGGTATGTACACACACACACGTATGTATAATTTATTTTATTTTGTGTCAAATAATGAATTTTCTACATTACTACATTTTTATGATTGAACTATATTTTTCTAATTACAGTAAATTCATGTGCTAAATGGGAATAAAAATAAGTTGCTTTTGTTTAAATATGCTATAATGGAAAAATAATGCCTAGTAAATGGTTTTGTATATGTATGCATATAAAACAAACATCATTACACACTATCAATCAAAAAAGAGGCAGATCAAGAAGTTGAAACACTGAGAACTTAGCAGACGGTCATCTTAGAAACCCATGTTGTGAGAAATTCCAAATGCATAAAAGTTTCACACGAGTTTAATGGCAAATTGAACATGTATATCAAGAGTTAATAAGTAGTTTTCCACACTTCCTTTTTAGTGTTGCAAATCTGAAATAATTTAAATGGCTAATGGAGAAAATATAAAACTTAAGGTTAGAGAAGGGAAATGAGAAAAAAGAGGAGAAAAGAAATGAAGAGAGGGTTGTTGGTCAGACATATGAGTTGTGTCTCTCTCTCCAAGCTAGACCAACTAAATACTAAATAGCATATTCTTCTCTAACACTCCCATATGAGATGGAGATGTAGAAATATCACCTACCTCAGCTTGTTACAACAATTAAATAAGGAGGGTTTGAATAAAGGTTTTGTGAAAACATCTCCTAAGAGATCACAAATGGAATAATCATAGCTTTCTTCCTCACAACATCCCTCACAACTTCGATGTTCTTTGCCTTCTCATGAAACAATATATGGCAGTCTCAATATCTGATTGAGTTAGATTTTTTATCAAGAAACCATTTTGCTCATAAGATACCTCAACCACAGTAGCTCCCGCTAAAGGCATGTACCATAGCTGCTTTAGCATTAGAAATTGCTACCACTAGTTTGTTTATTAATATGCAATGTAACAAGATTACTAGACAAAAATATAAGAATGAATCTCTTATCTTTAATAGAGCCAACCTAATGTGCAATGCACCATTAGTATTCTATAAAAGGCCGTACCTAGTGCACAAGGCTCCCACTTTGAGTGGGGTCTGGGAGAGGTGGATGTCGGCAAGCCTTACCCCCATTTTTGGAGAGGCCGCTCCCAAGTCTCGAACCCGAGACCACCCGTACCGAGGCAGAGGCACTTGCCATCGCACCATGAGTATTCCATAATATCACATAATTTGTTAGACTTAGATACCAAGCATATGCTAAGAACTATTGTGATAAGAATCCTACAAATATGTCTCCGTGTGCTTGCTTGGGGTTTTGTATATATTGACTCACCACCCCCATAGCAAGGATATGCCAAGTCTAGTCACATTCAAGTAAATCAACTTGCCAACCAATTGTCTTTATCTTCAAGATGGGGTCCAACATCCCTAGATAGCTTTATGTTGGGATCGATGGAAGTACTAATTATTAGTCGTTTTGCTCCCAATATATCATTCTCATTTGGAAAATCTAAGGTGTATTAGCTAAGAGAAGTTTGACCCTTTCTTGTGCCATACAAAGCAAAGTCCTTGATTTGAAATTTTTCCTAGAGCTAATGCTTGACACCTACAATCTTGCTAAAGTCATTTCCATGATGATGGTGTCATTAAAATAAACTACTAGAAGTACTGCACTTGCCACATGGGTATTGACATAATGATATAGTATCATTGTATAAACTCAAGGGCAAAAGGTATCATAATAAATCTGTTACATTGTTCAAACTAGGCTTGAGGAGACAAGTTACGAGCATAAATGGCTCTGTGTTACATACCTTACCACTCCACCTTTAGCAACATACCCAAAGGTTGCTCTATGTGCCCTCTTCTTAGAAATCCACATATAAGAAGGCATTGTTGACATTCAACTTATCCGACTTGTATATGGGCTAATCAAAATTAACTAAGAGAGAAGGTCTCAATATAAACAATACCATGTATTTGGGTGTACCCCTTGGCACCATTCAAATTTCAAGCCTATCAATGGAACCATCAAGAGAATATTTGATGTTATCAACCCAATGACACTTGAACCAACTCCTTATTGAAAGGAAGGTCTGGCAATTCCCATGTCCCTCAAGTAGTCGAAGCATCCATTTCTATGCCCATTGCATGATTCTATCCAAAATTAGAAATATCTTCAACATGTCATGAGTGATAGAATAGAGAAAATAGACATGACAAGAGAACACATAATACAAAGAAGGTGACAAACTCAAACATAACTAGATAATCGACTAAGAGCTGCTGAGTACAAGGTTTGGTGTCTTTTTAACAACACAAAAGACAGCTTGTCCTAATGAGTATTTGAAATATGAATAAAGCAAGTGCACCTAAAGACATGAGGTGCAACAAAGAACATAGAGATTCTTAGGTAAACAGTGAACAAGGGAATTTGCCCCTTCAGGACACTATAAGGAGGCCAAGAGTCCAAAACTTTTTGGTAACATACATATGAAAAAGCAAATACTGTGCTATATCAAGTCTATTTTCTATTTTTCCTTTCATTGGCTTCATTGTAGAGAGGGGTATGTACACATGATATTTGATGAATAATCTCTTTATCTAAGAAGAGAGACTAAAGTTGATTTTGAGCAAAGTCAAGTGCTGCCATATTGAAAATTTTGAATGTGAATGCCAACCTTATTTTTTATTTCTGATAGAATTAAATGAATATATTAAAAAATTCATAAATATCATTTAACAAATAGAACCAAGTTATACAAGAATAAGCATCCACAAAGGACACAAAACACTAATGACATGTCAGGTTCTCAACCAAATATTTGAACTAGGAAGAGAGAACATTGACTTAGTACAAGACTCAATTCTAAATGAAAAAAAAAAAAGGCTTGATGTGCTCTTTTAACTGACATGAGAGCACTCAAATGAAAAATAATCTAGAAAATGAGAAAGATTTGTGGCTACATTTCAAGAGGATGACCCAAACAAGTGTGCCAGTGAACTAGAGATACACCATGAGAAGAAAATGAAGCAATTGTATAATAGGAACTGAAGCTACCACACAACCATATTAGAACAAAAAAAAAAAAGAAAAAAAAAAAGAAAAAAGAAAAAAACACAGTCCATCCTTCTCAAGTACTCCATCAATCCTCTTCTTCGTCTATAGATCCTGAACAACACAATAAGAAGGAAATAAAGTTAAGCAGCAATTATCAAATTCAGCCCTCATTTGGAACTACTTAAAAAAAGTACTTGTTGCCAAAATGTACTTCAAATAAGTACTTGTGCAGTACTGTTTGAGTTGCACCTAAATAAGTACTTATTACAAAAATTACTTTATCATAACTAATTTGTTGGAGCAAAAATAAGTATTTTTTGAAAAGTAATCAATGATTAATTCTGGCTACTTAAAAGTAGCTACTATTCATATGTGGTGGCAAACTTGTAAATTTAAAGAACTTATAGGCATTAGCTTAAAGGGCATACAGGAGGGTCATCACAGTGTACACGGCCTTACCCTTACTTCTAAGCAGAGAGGTTGTTTTCTTGGACTCGAACCCATGACCAACAAGTTGCAAATGAGCAACCATACCATTGGTCCAAGCCCTGCCCTCTTATAGGCATGAGGGTCCTTCTTTAATTAAGAATTAATATAAATTATTAAAAATATTATTGAACCAATAATATTATAAATATAATCAATTATTAATATATTATTATTTTCAATTAGTAAATAATAATCATATACTATTTTATTTCGTAGAAAATATTTAAAAACTAAAATACTTAATTAAAAATTTTAAGTTAATATACATTAATTGGAAAATATTTTAAATTTTAATTAAGAATTAATAATTATACTAGTGAAATATAATATCTTAATTAAAAATATTAGCTGTAAATTTTATTTGAATTTTAATTAAAATTTTTAATTAATTTGTTAATTAGACAATATTTAAAGGTAAAGTTAACATCAATATTAATTTTTTTAATTTTACACTAATCAAAATTTTAATTAAAAATACTAATTATAAATTTTAAATTAAAATTTTAATTTTAATTAAAAATACTAATTATAAATTTTAAATTAAAATTTTAATTTTAATTAGAAAAAATTTAAAATTCTTGTAAAAGTGTTGGCTAAAAAATTTTAGTTATCATAAATATTTCAATTAATTTTTAAATGGAAAATATTTAAAAGTTTAATTACAAATATTAATTAGAAAATATTTAAATTTTTTAATTTAAAAATTTTAATTGAAAATTTTAATTACTTTGTTAATTAAACAATATTGAAGATGTTAATTAAAAATTTTGATTAAAGTAAATATTAGTTGATTTTTTTTATTAAAAATATTTAAAATTGTTCTTATAATTATTAATTAATAATTTTAACATAATTTAATAATTATATATTATATTTATGTATTATAATCATTGATTATATGTTGAAATATAATAGTATTATACATATGATAATAATATATTTACACAATACTTATAATAAAAGTGAGTATCCAAACAGTATTTACGACTTTTTAGACAACCAAAAAATACTTATGACTTAGAGCACTTTTCCAATTCAATATGTATTATCAGAAAAGTAATTTTTCTAGAAAAGTACATTTTTTTAAGTTGTTCCAAATTTCAACTAATTAACCCAATGGAGATTTAGGCGGATATAGTATAGATGAAAGAAGAATGGAAGGAAACAAGAATATTGCAACAACCATCCGGACCACTAGTAAGTGTAACATTAGAGAATAAAGTAATGGATTTCAAGGAGTGAAATAAATCAAGACTACTTATTATATAGGACAAGGCACTAAAAAATTGATAAACCAAGGAGAGTTAGAAGAAGAGGCAAGAAGCCCTATTGTACCTAAATAGGCCACACTATCACTAGATGTGGAAGACTGAATTTAGAATTGAACCATGTAGAAGAGGTTGTTATACTCCTATTGGGCTCCTTAAGTAGCATGGCTACATGGCCAAATGTCCTAGACAACTCAACTATAGAATCCCCCTTAAGACTTATTGGCCCAGCTAGGTTTCTTGTGGAGATCCCAATAGTGATAACTATATAGTTTCCTTGCAACTGTGCATGCAAAAAGTGGAAATTTCCATATGTCATCTCTGCCACAACCTTCCTCCAAAACTCGGCCTCATTCTCCAACACTACCCTAGCCATGATTACAGCCAGTTCAAACCATGGGTGAGCTTTCTTTGGCATATACTTTATTTTTCGATGGAATGACTCACCAGCAAGAATCTATTCAAGTACACGTTGAAGTTTTGCTCATTGCCTCTTAATCATGTCAAAATCAGAACTGATTGGTTGGTAGATATTGAGTTGTTCCGTGTATGAGAGTACTATAGTACTCATTAATGCACCTAATATCCTTATCAAATCCGGAAAACTTCTCATAAAAGTAAAAAACACAGGTTTGATTCTTATCTTATGAGAAGCTTGTTAAGCTAAAATGGAAACGGAGAATTAAATGGCCTTGATAAGGATGACCTGTAGATGAGAATGAGCTGCGGAGGAGATAGCTTTGATGCGCTGGACTGCGAATGCCAGTCCATTTAATCCATCCCATTTAAACCTAATAAATCCCTTCCTTTACTATCCATTCCATGTGTTCTATATAATGAGAAGTGTGTGCATTTATGTGTAGTGTGACCGAGAGAGAGAGTGAGTGTGAGAGTATTTTGCTGAAGGTGAGAGAGAGAAAGGTGTGAAAAAAGTTGAGTTGAGTGGTGTCTCCTCCTCTTGTTTTTCTCCTAAATTATAGTAAATTCGGTGTGCTCCGTGGACGTAGGTCAGATTAGACTGAACCACGTAAATCTGGTGTTCTTATTTTGTGTGCTTGTCTTTTCTTGTGTGTGATTATTGTTCCTAGATCCCTAACAATTGGTATTAGAATCAGATTGGAGCAAAGTCTCTAGATCATAGCAAAATTTCCAGATCGGAGCCCCTGCTCAATATCTCAAAACTAAGTTTTGAGGCCACCGTTGTGTTCCTCTTAACGAGACGAAGCCAATAGTGCAAATCAGAGCCTCAACGGAGGTCTCAGGAAGCTGCACATGCCCACATGCACTCAGATGAGTGTGCAGCGTCTTCACACACCTCCACGCGCCCCCATGTGCCAACAAGCCCACGGCAGTCACCTGTCTTTGCAAAACTGACGTCATCGTGCCACGTCAGCAGAGTTGAGTTAGCGGGGCTGTGTTAGAGCCACGATAGCAAACACGTGTCAGCCGCCATGCCACCGCGCCACGTCAGCACTGGGCCCACTACCACGTTAGAAGACATGCTAGCACTGGGGCCCACTGCCACGTCAGCAGACACATCAACGTTGGGTCCTATTGCCACATTAGCGGCCACGTCAGCTACTGGGCCCCACCTGCCACGTCAACATCCAGTTAACGGCGTCAGTACCGGCATCAGGCATATTCCGTTAAGTGGGAGTATATTCCGTTAAGTTTAACAGAAAGTTGACCGATTTGACCAGAAGGTTTCGGAGCCATTTCAAGTCCGTTTTTTGAATAACTTGAACCATTTCTAAGGTTTTCGGCCATTCCAGATCCAACCGTACTGTTTATTTGAGCTGATTCCATATCTAGATAGACGAATAGAGATGTCAAGCGAAAAGAGCTCAAAGATCGAGATGTTTAACGACACCAATTTCGATTTCTGGAAGATGCAGATTGAGAACTACTTGTTTGGTAAGGAGTTGCACTTGCCATTGAAGGGAAAGCCAGAATCCATGATGGAGGACAAGTGGGAGTTGCTTGATTGAAAAGCTCTCGGAGCTATTAGGATGACGTTGGCAAAGTTTGTTGCCTTCAATATCAAACACATGACAACCATCAAGTCTCTTATGGATGCACTCTCCAACATGTACGAGCAGCCATCAGCCGCCAATAAGGTATACTTAATGAAAAAGTTATTTACCATGAACATATCTGCAAGTGAAAGTTTTAGTAGACATGAACAATTTCAATGAGCTGACGGATCAACTCGCCTCAGTTGAAATCACGTTTGACAGTGAAATTTGTGCCTTACTGATTCTTAGTCAGTTGCCTGAGAGTTGGAAAGGTATTGTTACTGCGATCAGTAGCCCTGCAGGAAAATCAAAACTGATGTATGATGAGATCATTAACATGATTTTCATGGAAGAGATCAGGATGCAATCAAACAGTGCTTCCACTTCGAGTTCAGCCTTGAACGTGGAAAGTCGAGGGAGAGATTCATGGAAAGGAAGTGGACATGGACGATCAAACAATCGCACCAGATCTAGGACCAGACAGTCCAAATCTAGAAATTCCATAGGTTCCCAAGGCACAAAGAACATTGAGTGCTGGAACTATGAAAAAACTGTTCATTACAGAAACTAGTGCAAAGGTCCAAGGAAAGAATATGAGGCGAAGACAAAAGCAAATGCCACTTCAAAAAAAAGGTGATATGTTCATATGCTATTTGGATAGTAAGAAGGAGTCTTGGGTCTTAGACTCTAGAGCCTCATTTCATGCCACTAGCAGTAGAAATTGCCTAAGGAGTATGCACCAGGTGACTTCGGTAAGGTACCTTGGCAATGATCAACTGTGCGAATAGCCGGAAAGAGAATTGTGAAGATCAAGATGAACGGGTCCGTATGGAAGCTGAAGGATGTCAAATATATTCCAGACCTGAGAAAGAACTTGATCTCAGTTGGAAAATTGGTAGATGAGGGATACACCGCAACATTCATTGGTGATGAATGAAAGATTTCAAAGGGTGTAGTGACGATTGCATGAGGTAAGAAAAGTGGAACTCTTTATGTGACTTCTCATGCCTGCATGTCTATTTCATTTGCTACAGGAAATGATGATAGCAACATTTAGCATCTACGACTCGGTCACATGAGTGAGAAAGGACTCAGGGTGATGCACTCGAAGGGAAAGTTGAGTGATCTACGGTCAGTAGAGATTAATATATGTGAAGATTACATACTCGGGAAACAGAAGAGGATCAGTTTCCAGACATACACCAGTACCCCAAAGAAGGAGAGACTTGAACTAGTCCATTCAGATGTATGGGGACCGACGACTGTCTCATCCACAGGTGGAAAGAATTACTTCATGACATTTATTGACGATCATTCTCAGAAGGTATGGGTTTACTTTCTGAAATATAAATCTGATGTCTTTGATGCTTTCAAGATTTGGAAAGAAATGGTTGAAAATGAAACTAGTTTAAAAATCAAGAAGTTGAGAACCGACAACGGTGGTGAGTATGAAGACACCAAGTTCAAGAAATTCTACTATGAGCATGGTATCAGGATGGAAAGAACTGTGCTAAGTACGTCTTAGCACAACGGCGTAGCCGAGCAGATGAACCGATCATTGACTGAAAGAGTCAAAAGCATGCGTATGTAGTCAAGCTTACCAAAGCAACTCTGGGTAGAAGTAATCAACACAGTAGCATACTTGATTAACAGGAGTCCATCAGTACCATTGGACCACAGTCTACCAGAAGAGGTTAGAGCGGAAAAGATATGAGACTTACACATTTGAAAGTTTTTGGTTGTGTAGCATATGTGCATGTTAATGATCATATCAGAACCAAGCTTGATCCAAAGTCCTAGAAGGGCACCTTTGTCGGTTACGGTGAAGATGAGTATGGGTATCGCATTTAGGACAATGAAAACAAGAAGGTGATCAGAAGCAGAGATGTGATCTTTAATGAAAAGGTGATGTATAAAGACAAACACACAACAGAACCCACAAGACCAGTTTAGAAGGAAACAACCTATTTAGACTTGGATGATGTCCTAGAAGGTGTCGGGACACGACAACGAAATAACGAGAATCCTCAGGCGGAGGAGACACAACAACAATGTGCCGAGAATCCTCGGGCGGAGGAACTTGTGGAGCAGATCGTTGCACCACCACCACTACTCCCGTGGAGTAGATCGTCGCACCACCACCTCCTACTCTACCCCCGAAGCTTAGGAGATCTTCTCGGTTGCATGTACCAAATAAGAGGTATATGAATTATTTACTTCTTACAGACGGAGGATAACCTGAATGCTATGATGAAGCATGTAATACGGGAGATTCGAGCAACTGGGAGCTTGCAATGAAGGACGAGATGAAGTCCCTCACCTCCAACAAAACGTGGGAACTAGGTGAGTTGTCCAAAGGTAAGAAGTCTCTTTACAACAAGTGGGTGGACAGGATCAAAGAGGAGCATGATGGATCCAAAGGTACAAAGCCCAATTGGTAGTCAAAGGCTTCGAGCAGAAGGAAGGAATTGACTACACTGACATCTTTGCACCAATTGTGAAGTTAACAACTATCAGATCAGTCTTGAGCAATGTTGCCTCAGAGGGCCTACATCTCGAGCATTTGGATGTGAAGATGGTATTTCTTTACGGTGATCTTGATGAGGAGATTTACATGCAACAACTAGAAGGATTCTCAATAAAAGGTAAAGAGGCTCTTGTGTGCAGATTGAAGAAGTGCTTGTACAGTATCAAAAAAGCTCCCAGGCAATCATGCATAAAGTTTGACAGCTTTATACGCAGGAAATATTTTCAGAAGTGTGATGCCGACCACTGTTGCTACTTTAAGAGGTATTAGTATAACTATATCATTCTATTGCTATATGTCAATGACATGTTAGTTGTAGGACCCGATATAGAAGAGATCAGGAAATTAAAGCAGAAAATGTCAGAGGAATTTGAAATGAAGGACTTGGGTTCAGCCAAGCAGATACTTGGGATGCGGATCTCCAGAGATAAAAAATAGGGAACTTTGTGGTTATCTCAATCGAAGTATATTATTCGTGTTTTATAAAGATTCAACATAAGTAGCACCAAAGCAGTAAATACATCATTGGCCGGTCACTTCTGTCTCTCGAAGGATCAGGCTCCTTAGAAAAATGAAGAGAAGGACTTCATGGCTAAGGTACCTTACGCCTCAGCCATTGGAAGTCTCATGTACGTTATGGTTGGTACCAGACCGTTTGGCAAAGCACTGGGAGATATCAACAGGTTCATGTCAAATCTACGGAAGACTCACTGGGAAGTAGTGAAGTAGATCTTGAGATGTCAATGTGGCACTATTGATAAGTGCTTATGTTTTGGCAAAGGAGACTTGAAAATTCAAGGGTATGTTGATGCCGATTTTGCTGGTGAAATTGATTATCGCAGAAGCACCACCAGATATGTATTCACTGATGGCACAAAAACTATTAGTTGGATGTCACAGATACAAAAGATTGTTGTCTTATCCACTACAAAAGCTAAGTACGTAACAGTGATAGAAGCCAATAAAGAGATGATTTGACTTCAAGGTTTGTTAACAGAGCTCGGAATAAAGCAGAAGAGAAATGTTTTGCACAGCGATAGTCAAAGTGCAATACATCTAGCAAAGAACTACATTTCATTTGAGAACCAAACACATTGGACTACGTTATCACTTCGTCAAATCTCTGTTAGAGGATGGAGTGTTGACACTTGAAAAAATCTAAGGTAGTAGGAATCCAGCAGATATGTTAACAAAGGTGGTGACTACAGAGAAGCTGAAGTTGTGCTCAACTTCAGTTGGTCTTCATGCTTGAAGATAGATTTGAGCACATCATTTATCTATATACTGGTTGAGATAGTGTTTCCGTCTCCAAGTGGGAGATTGTTAAGCTAAAATGGAAACAGAGAATTAAATGGCCTTAATGAGGATAAGCTGCAAATGAGAATGAGCCGCGGAGGAGCCAACTTTGTTGCGCTAGAATGAGAATGCTGGTCCATTTAATCCATCCCGTTTAAACCTAATAAATCCCTTCCTTTACTATCCATTCCATGTATCTATATAATGAGAAGTGTGTGTGTGTATGTGCAGCGTGACCGAGAGAGAGAGTGAATGTGAGAGTTGTTGTTTTTGTCCCACATTGGTAGAATACTTCCACATTAGTATAAAAGGTTGTTTTGAATTTTTTATATTATTTGTCCCACATTGGAGAAAAGTATTTTTTAGACTTGAGGTTGAAGCTATATAAAGAGCTCAACTCTTCATTTGTAAAACACACCTAAAAGTTGTACTTTATCAAGAAGTAGTGGATTGATCATCGGCGCCTGAGGACTTAGGTAATTCTATACTGAACCTCGTAAATTTCTTGTCTTGTTTTTTTACTATTTTATTATTAGTTTTTGCATTACTTTAATTTCTTATATATTCAATAGCAATAGTTGTAGTATTTGTGTTTGGCACAAGTGGGGTGCCCGGCACAACAATTGGTATCAGAGCTAGGTTGAATAGTGTTGATACGGAGGTGTTCCTCTGTTAGGATCCTTGATTCCACATTTGATGCCTAAGAAAGACCTTGTTTAAGCGAGTGCTCAGAGACCATTGCAGCTCAGTCACTCCCTGGAGGTTGGCCTAGTCAAAGTGGAATTTCATAGGCTAAAACAGAGTAGACACAGTTGGTACGTACTATTCATCCTAGGTCTTTTGCTTTGTTGGTTGCTATTGAATATATAGAAGATGGCAGAAACTAGTGCAGCAGTAGAAGAAACTCTGTCCACACGAACTCCAACCCCTTCGGCTTCGACATCATCATCGAAGATGATAGCTAATGCTCAGTTTGAGGTGGAGAAATTTGATGGTACCAATAATTTTGGTATGTGGCAATGTGAGGTGATGGACATCTTGTATCAACAAGAACTAGATATTGCTTTGGATGATAAACCGGTAGATATGGGTGACAGAGATTGGGTAAAGATCAATCGTCAGGCATGTGGTACGATTCGTCAGTGTCTCACCAAAAATCAGAAATATTGTGTTATGAGGGAGACATCTGCAAAGAAATTGTGGAAGACTTTGGAAGATACATTTATGACCAAGAGTTTGGAAAATCGGCTCTATTTGAAAAAGAAATTGTTTCGCTTCCAGTATCAACCACGTATTTCGATTAATGACCACATAAATGCTTTCAATAAAATTTTGGCTGATTTTTTAAATTTGGATGAAAAGGTGAAAGATGAGGATAACGCCATATTGTTACTGAATTCTCTCCCTGATGAGTATGAACATTTGACCACCACTTTATTGTATGGGAAAGACAAAGTTACTTATGATGCTGTTTGTATTGAATTTATTAGTACTGAATGCAGAAAGAAGGATTAGAGAGTCCATAAGGAAACAACAGAAGCACTAACAATAAGGGGACGTTCTCAGAGTTGTATGTCTGGAAGGAAGAGTAAATCTCATGGGAGGAGTAAATCTCGTGGGAGACCTGCTAAAGATGAATGCGCCTTTTGTCTTGAGAGAGGGCACTGGAAGAAAGATTGCCCTAAATTACAGCAGAAAAATAAGGGAAAAGCACATTCTAATGCCAATATAACCAATGATGATGGAAGTGAGTCAGATTTTTCTCTTGTTGGAACATCTTCGTCACATTATTTTGGTGAGTGGATTTTAGATTCTAATTGTTCCTATCACATGTGTGCCAATAGGGAATGGTTTTCTAATTTTGAAGAATTAGATGGTGGGGTTGTTTTTATGGGAAATGATAATACTTGTAAAACAACTGGAATATGATCAATACAGTTGAAATGTCAAGATGGAGCTATTAAAACCTTAACTGATGTTAGGTATGTTCCAAGCCTAAAGAAGAATCTGATTTCATTGGGTGCCTTAAAATCTAAAGGGTTCACTATCACTTTGAAAGACGGAACCTTAAAGATTAAATCAGGTGCGCTGGTGGTGATGAAAAGAATACGGAAAAATAACTTGTATTATTTACAAGGTAGTACAGTTATTGGCTCAGCAGCTGTTGTTTCTAAGAAAGAATCAGGTTCAGATACAACCAGGTTATGGCATATGCGATTAGCACATGCAGGAGAAAA
The DNA here is from genome assembly GCF_029873635.1 of Malania oleifera. Lineage (NCBI taxonomy): Eukaryota > Viridiplantae > Streptophyta > Magnoliopsida > Santalales > Ximeniaceae > Malania > Malania oleifera. The sequence continues at coordinate 59,452,454 of NC_080428.1, forward strand.
ATCTTTGCAACAATTAGCTAAGCGAGGTTTGTTAAAGGGTGCAAAGATGTGCAAACTTGAATTTTGTGAGCATTGCATTCTGAGAAAACAAACTAGAGTGAAAGTTGGCACAGCAATCCACCAGACTGAAGGTATTTTGGACTACATCCATACAGATGTATGGGGGCCCACAAAAACGGCTTCGTTGGGTGGTATGCATTATTTTGTCACTTTTGTTGATGATTTTTCCAGAAGAGTTTGAGTGTATTCTATGAAGCATAAAAATGAAGTGTGTGATGTTTTCCTTAAGTGGAAAAAATTAGTTGAAACTAAACTGGAAAAAAGATTAAACGGCTCAGATTAGATAATGGTGGTGAATACATGAGTGACCCGTTTATGAAAGTATGTCAGGATGAAGGTATTGCTCGACACTTTACAGTTCGAAATACACCACAACTGAATGGGGTGGCAGAACGCATGAATCGGACTTTGTTGGAGAAAGTTCGATGTATGTTGTCTAATGCTGGGTTAGACAAAAGGTTTTGGGTTGAGGCTGTTAGATATGCGTGTCATCTCATCAATCATCTACCATCATCTGCAATAGGAGGGAAAACACCTTATGAGGTATGGTCTGGAAAGCCTGCTAGTGATTATGATTCTTTACATGTATTTGGTACTATGGCTTATTATCATGTTAAAGAATCTAAGTTAGATCCAAAATCCAAGAAAGCAATATTCTTGGGGATAAGTGTAGGAGTCAAAGGTTGCCGTCTTTGGTGTCTAGAGACGAAAAAAATGATTTTAAGTAGAGATGTAACTTTTGATGAACTTGCAATGATGAAGAAAACAATACGCAAGGAGTCACGAGTTGAAGAGAAGACCAGTGGTACTCAACAACAGGTGGAGGTTGAGACAACTTTGGGAAGCCCAGTGAGAAATGAGACTACACAAGCTAACTCTCCAATTACAATGAGGAATAGTGTAAAAGAAAAGGAGATTTCAATTCGACAATCTTCACAGCAACAAGAATCAATTGTTTCTCAAAGGCCAAGACGAGAAATTTGAAAACCTGCTTGGTATACTAATATGGTGGCCTATGCACTTCCAGTTGTGGATGATAATGTTCCTTACACTTTCAAAGAAGTAATGAGGAACTCTGAATCAGACAAGTGGAAAAAAGCAATGGATGAAGAAATGCAGTCTCTTCATCAGAATCAGACTTGGGAGCTAGCCTAGTTGCCCAAGGGTAAGAAAGCAATTGGTTGTAAATGGGTTTATGTAAAGAAAGAAGGATTTCCAGATGCAAATAATGTTCGCTTCAAAGCTAGATTGGTAGCTAAGGGCTACGCACAGAAGGAAGACATTGATTATAATGAGGTATTTTCTCCAGTTGTTAAACATTCTTCCATTCGAATTTTGTTGGCTTTGGTAGCACAATTTGATCTTGAACTAGTTCAACTCGATGTAAAAACTACATTTTTACATGATGATTTGGAAGAGAAAATCTATATGACTCAGCCAGATGAATTTCAGGTTGCTGGAAAAGAAAATTGGGTATGTAAACTGGGTAAATCGTTGTATGGTTTAAAATAGTCTCCAAGACAGTGGTACAAACGATTTCATCAGTTTATGATGGGTTAGAAGTACATTAGAAATAAACATGATCATTGTGTTTATTTTCGCAGACTACAAAATGGATCTTTTATATATTTACTCTTGTATATTGATGATATGTTGATAGCTTCAAAGAATAGGGAAGAAATCAACAAGTTGAAAAGTCAGTTAAATCAAGAGTTTGAGATGAAAGATCTTGGTGAAGCAAAGAAGATACTTGGCATGGAGATTCGCAAAAACAGAATGAGAGGAAGAGTTAGTTTGTCTCAGAAACAGTATTTGAAGAAGGTAGTACAGAGTTTTGGCATGTCTGAGCAGTCAAAACCAGTAAGCACTCCTCTTGCTCCTCATTTCAAACTTAGTGCGGCTTTATCTCCTAAATCAGATGAGGAATGTAAGTATATGTCACAGGTTCCTTATGCAAGTGCTGTTGGTAGTCTGATGTATGCAATGGTTTGTACTAGACCTGATATTTCACAAGCTGTTAGTATGGTGAGCAGGTATATGCATGATCCGGGTAAAGGACATTAGCAAGCTGTGAAATGGATTTTGAGATATATTATGAATACGATTGATGTTGGTATAGTATGTAAGAAAAATAATACTATTGATCAACGTGTTGTTGGATATGTGGATTCAGATTTTGCAGGTGATTTGGATAAATGTCGATCAACTACTAGATACATTTTTACATTTGCTAATGGTACAGTGAGTTGGAGGTCTACCTTACAGTCTACCATTGCCTTGTCTACAACAGCAGCAGAGTACATGGCAGCTTCAGAGGCTGTTAAGGGAGCTATTTGGTTGCAGGGTTTACTTGAAAATTTAGGAGTTGTTCAGAAGCGCATTGTTGTGTTTTGTGATAGTCAGAGTGCTACTCATTTGGCAAAGAACCAAGTCTACCATGCACAAACGAAGCATATCGACGTTCGGTTTCATTTTATGTGGGATATTATTGATGGAGGCAAGATACTTCTTCAGAAGATTATTACAACTGAAAATCTCGTAGATATGTTGACCAAGATTGTGACAACAATCAAGTTCAAACATTGTTTGGACTTGATCAATATCCTGCAAATCTGAGTATTTTTGGAAGGCGCCGATGATGTGGAACTCCAGAAAATGTTGGTGACTGAAAAATTTGTTGAATTTATCGTCAAGGTAGAGATTTGTTGTTTTTGTCCCACATTGGTAGAATACTTCCACATTAGTATAAAAGGTTGTTTTGAATTTTTTATATTATTTGTCCCACTTTGGAGAAAAATGTTTTTTAGATTTGAGGTTGAAACTATATAAAGAGCTCAACTCTTCATTTGTAAAACACACCTAAAAGTTGTACTTTGTCAAGAAGTAGTGGATTGATCATTGGCGCCCGAGGACGTAGGTAATTCTATACCAAACCTCATAAATTTCTTGTCTTGTTTTTTTACTGTTTTATTATTAGTTTCTGCATTGCTTTAATTTCTTATATATTCAATAGCAATAGTTGTAGTATTTGTATTTGGTACAAGTGGGGTGCCCGGCACAACAAGAGTATTGTGCTGAAGGTGAGAGAGAGAATGGTGTGAAAAGAGTTGAGTTGAGTGGTGTCTCCTCCTCTTGTTTTTCTCTCAGATTATAGTAAATTTGTTGTGCTACGTGGACGTAGGTCAGATTAGACTGAACCACGTAAATCTGGTGTTCGTATTTTGTGTGCTTGTTTTTTCTTGTGTGATTATTGTTCCTAGATCCCTAACAAAGCTTTCATCAAGATCATCCCATATGAATTTGAGGGGTCCTATGAAACATCATGTTTGCAGCAATTCATGGTCACATGCTACTACCTAATCACAAAAAACAAGTAGAGCCTTAGAGTATGGAGATGGTTGAGAATGCAGCAGATACTTGAGACTTTCCTTTTGTGTTAGTTGACACTCTCATGGATTGAAACCCCGACAACAATTAATTGGGAGAGCCAGCCAGTTTGATGGCTGTGATCTGCATGCTGCATTATTAGCAGAGACTTTCTCTGTAGAGACCATCAGGAAAACCCCCAATACTCAACAAATCAGCAGATACCAGTCGAATAAAACAGTAGCTATAACCAGCACCAGCAAGAACAGTGCAGCAGGAGCCACACACGCCAGACCAAAAAGAGGTCAAACAAATTGGCTATCGTGCACACAAGCAATATATTGGAGGCACATTAGGGGTTCAGTAATCACCCACAATCATGACTGAACATCAGCAACCACAAAATAGCAGCCCGAGAGTGCTGGCAGCAGGAAGAAACTATGAAAAAATAGCCTGACATTGACTGATGGCATATTCAGGCAGGAGCAGTAATCAACAAGATTGAAAACAATTAGAAATCCATAACTATAGGCTGGAAGGCTGCATCAACAGCAGCCAACAACCCAGCAGACTACCAGCAACAGTGCAATTTCTGCACCATCACACAAACACAAGCTGCATCCAATAATAGATACACTGCCCAGAAAAGATGAGTTAGAGGCCTTAATCGACTATTAAACACAAGGAAGCATTTGTGATGGACAAAAATAGAAACAGAGAGAGAATTGAGGGAAAAAACAGAGAAGAAGATGGGAGGAGGAAGAAGAAATTGATGCTTGGACAGAACATAAACAGAAACAGAACAGAGGGAATCCGGAGAGAGAGAGGAAAGAGAAGAAGAGAAGAAGAAGAAATAATAAGGGAGAAGAAGATAGAAATTGATGTACAACAGCTGGACAGGAACAGAGAGAGAGAGAGAGAGAGAGACAGAGAGACTAGGCAAAAAGGAGTGGGGAGAAGAACAAAGGAGGAGGAAGGAAGAAGAAGAAGGAGAGGAGAGAAGGGGCTGCATGAGAGAGAGAGAGAGAGAAGGAAAACCATTCCTAAATTCAAATGTTAACTGTCTAGCACAATGCACAAACTGAGTGCTTATACTCCCAAAATTAAAACTGTAACAACTAACTACAAAATAAACCCGGAGCACTTACATAAAAAAAATAACGATAAATCAAATAAAATTCTATAATATCTGGATTAAGTAATTTAAAACAAAATTCCTAATTTTTATCTTCAAATATAATATGATTGCCTCAGAATTATCCACAAGTGATCCTCCATCAATCTGATTTGAGAGTTGACTAGGGTGAAACAAAGGAAAAGAAGAAGAAAACAATTGATTAATCTAATTCAGATCAATCAGATATGGAAGATCTTACTCCTCTAATACCATTTTGAAAATATTAAAAATCTAAATAGTCGTGGAGAAAATAGAGAACATAGAGTTAGAGAAGGAGGAGAAGAGAGAAGAAAAGAGGGGCTCTGGGCCAGACCTGGGAGTTGTGTTCTGCTCTCCAAGCTAGACCCTACTCTTATCAATAATCTGAATGGTTAATGGAGAAAATAGAGAACTCAGGGTTCCAGACCTAGGAGTTGTGTCTCTGCTCTCCTGGCTAAGACTCTTATATTAAAAAATAATTACAGAGGACAAAAGTACCTACATATGCACCAACTAAATACTAAAGAGTCTACTAAACATTTAGAATGCAATAGATCTCTTTGTTGTCAGAATTCTAAAAACTGATAACCCCAAATATCTAATATTTTCCAAAGAGACCAAGTTCATAGTTCGAAAGTAATAACCTCTAGTAAACAAATAAAAAATACAGGATGCTTATATGACTTATCATTGAATAAATGTAGAAAACTTGCTTTTTACAAACTCCTATCAAAACTTTAATTTCCCCCTTATCTCAATCTTAAAAAAAGCCAAAATATTGTCATAAACTTTCCACTATAACAAAATACCCAATGCACAAGGCTCCCACACCATATAGCGGGTTCTACGGACAGCATAATGTATGCAGCCTCACCTCCACAAGTTGGAGAGGTCGTTTCTATGATAAACATCTGGGATAGGTTTCTTGGGGTGGCCTTTGGGGGGAGAATTGGGTTAAAGAGTTTATATAAGTAAGCATTCTAGTATAAGGGTATGAAAAAAAACAAAATATTATGATGAGGATCTTTCTTGCTCTTGTAATAAAGGATCTCCCTCCCCCCCCCCCCCCCTCCTCCTCTCTCCCTCTCTCTCTCTTAGTTTTTTAATTCATTACATCATTTGTTAAGTAATGAAAGCTAGCTCATAAGAAGGAATCTTTCATGTTGCATGTTTCTTATTAACTTTGATTTGTTCTTCTTCAAAGCATTTGAACCATAGAACCTAAGGTTCATGTTTAAACTTTTGAAAGCCTGCTTTTGAGGTATGCAAGGTCAAAGTACTATAATTATTAGTATAATATGAAAGTTAACTATTGTTACTATATATAACAAGATGATGATTAATTTGGAATTGGAATTATCAGAGACAATGAACACATTTTGCTTGGATGTACTGGGCTAGGACTCTGAGTAAACAACTCAGAACAAGAAATCCACAAGTGTGCACTACTTCTTAATTGTTTATATCCATCCCTTTGTACATACTGTCTTCTTCAGAGCTACATGTCACCCTAGATTATTTGAAAAATGTGCCTTCAAATTTGTACCAATCTAAATGTTATATATTCTTTTCAGGCCAATAAGAATAGAAGGCAATTGAAGCACAATATTAAATTAAGCCAAACAGATAAAAACTATTCTTAATTTATACCTACACGAAACAAAAAGATGCCAAAATCAAGAGCAATAAAAAGCTGAAGACCCAAGCAATGTTGGGGAGGGAGCAACCAAACTATTTTGTTTAATGAGTTTACTAAACAATTTCGTCATTGAACACAGCAATGTGAAAGTTGAAGGACAATTGGAAGTATGATAGCACAGTATATCAATGTGTTGGTGGTTGTCAAGTTGTGCCTTGTTACTTTTTGCCCTCATGACCTTTTTGCCCACCTAACTCAGCTTTTAAACTCATCCCAGCTATTTACTATTGGCAAAACAAATATGGTTCTACTGTTATCACAATTCCAGGATGCAACTTGTTCAAGGTTGTTTATTATTCAACTCAACCTATCACTGGATCACCATAAGGTATTATCCCCAAACCACCTACAGACCAGATGAGCCAAAGCAAAACCAATCTAAAGCTCTAGTTGGTCCAGTCAGGAGAGATATTTCTCCACAGTTATACAGAGATACATATATGTTTGGGGTGGCAGGGTCTACTAGATTTGTAAGGCCGAAACTCAACCAGTGAAGGTTCGTTCTCCACATTCTTAACTGAAGACTTGAGCAAACATTTAGAAGAACCAAACCAAATTGATCCAACCAATCAAGATTGGTTCTCCACTTTCTTTCTTAACCAGCTAAATCAAACACTCGAACAAAAACCAAGTCAATCCAAAGAGCATCAGGTTGGTTTGGTTCATATATTCCACCTAAAAAAAAACTTGAACACCTAGTTTATTTTTTCTATATTAGGCTTTTGCATAATGCAATGCTCCATTCAGATTGGAACCAGAGCACTAGCCTCATCCATTGGAATTTCTCTGCCAAAAAGAAAACAAAATGTCTACTATTCAGAAAACATTACCAATCTGTGGTCACATATCCCCCCCCCCCCCCCCCCCCCAAAAAAAAAATAAATAAATAAGCAAAACACATCCAATAAAGCAGATAAAGAAATTATACACATACTCAGTAAAAGGCTCAAATGAAAGCACTGAGGTACTCATATATTAGCATATCATGTAAAAAGTAAGAAATTCATATGACAAATTTCCTGTCATAAACAAATTACAAATATTATTAAATTTTTTTCAAATTCAAAGTGAGTAGTGCGATGATAAACCAGCATCAAGGCCTCTAAGCTAAGGCCTAGTACTCTTGGCATACCAAATGCAAAAATTTAGAAATAGAAAAAACAAACCAGCATCACAAGGTCCAGCACTTGGCAGCATGGCTTTTGGTATTCCATAAATAGTTGGATCCCCAGGCATTGCTCTCCCCAAATTGGAACCAAGTCTAATGTCCTGCACCATGAATAAAATGTCCTGACCCTGAATCCTGTTTTAGCAATTTAAAATTCTCATCACTGTATAAACTGGTTTAACCATACCCTTACACCCTGCTGTTGAATTGGCCTAGAAATTTGTAGCTGTGAGGAGCTGTGATATACGAATAAGCACAAATTATAAAATCATTAAATCTTTTATCTATAGATAGGCCCAAACAAAATGGCAATGACAGCATATGTGAACAGTGAACTTCTCAATATATGAAGGTTATGGATATGGATAGTCATGCCCCTTCATCTTGAAAGGGGGGCGAGCCAATGGTACACCAGTTCTTTCCTTCTCTGTGTGCATATCATTTTTTTTTTCTTTTTACTCTGCCCCCAGGGGGCGGGGTGGGTGCAGCTGAAGGTGATAGAAGGAACCAAATAGACAATAAATTTGATATGAGGTACCAGAGATGACCCTGGTCCCTGTTAAAATATAGACATTATCAGATATACCTGGCACTGGCAATATTTGCTGCTGATTTTGAGATATTCATTTTATCAACATCAAGGAGATGCACATTGGGATCAAAATTTCTTGAATTTTGCCTTAGATGCTCTTCCTCATACATTTGTGTGGCCATCATACAAGCTGCAGGCTGCCCCAGCATCTTATCATGATCAGTGCTGGTAGGGAATTGCCCCATCCTTTTCTGGTTCATCTCCAACTGTTGCGCTAGAGGATTGGAACTTTGTGGCTTAGTTTCTGTCATATGTGCATCCTGAAAATTAAACAAGAGCATCATATAGGCATTATTTCACACCCAAAAGGCAGTGCAACAGAAATTTTCAAAAAAATTTCACCTTGACAGAGGACTGTTCACCGGTCTCATGATGATTCCCTTGCCTAGAGGCATACAGATCATAAAATATTGACCACCATTCAGATAAGAAACCTTCAGGAACATCGATCACTGAAAACAAAAGCCCAATTTTCTCAAAAATCAGATATTATTTGACAACATTCTTTACGCGAGATTTGTGCATTGGAGAAATTGAGCAACACAAACACTAATGAAGAGATGAACATCATGTTAGTAGTTGAAAATTGGGCATTTTTTCAGCACATTACAAACCTTGCAATGGGCCGAGTTGTATCGAACCACTGATCAGGCAGTGAAAAATGAGGGGGAAAAAAATCTATGATTAACATATAAGCGCTACATAAGTGCTCACACTTAATTAGATAGCTACAATCCATTCATATCAAAGAAGCAAAACATATGACAAGTGATTAAAAACGTTAACACATAATTGAGCCGCAAATCCACAAACCAACAGGAATAAGAAAAGAGCAACATGATCAAAATCAACAATGCAATTCAAATATTACTTGCGTTCGACAGAGTCATCCACAAGAAGAAGAAAATAAAATTTAAAATATATGTAAGTTAGATGCACTGAGACGAGAGCGCGTACCAACAGGATTGTTGCAAACATTTGCCTCTCTAGCGAATATCTCAGCAGTCCTGTGCATGTTTTTCTTCACCATATAATCATGCACATAAAGTTGCAACCTAAAATCCCCAAACCACACACCGCAAAACAAACAGCAAAAAATAAAACACAAACCAAGAAAAGGGAAAAAGGGAAAAATGTAAAAGAACTCTAACAAAAACAGAGCAATGAAGAAAAGAAACTCACATCTTCTCAGCATCCCATTCGTCACCGGACGCCATGATCGCCCTCCAAAACCGCCTGTGCTTCAGGACCTTCACCCAAAACAATAACAGAGAGATAAAGGAAAGGAAAAATCAAAACTTGAACCCAATTAGGCAAGTAGGAGAACACACAGACGATAGAATCGATCCAGAAAAACAATGCCCAGATAGAGATTTACTACTAGCTAGAGAAAGAATCAAAAGACGAAGGTCATTTGGGAGAAGACAAGAAACCTGAGAAGGAGAGGGAGAGGGTGGGTTTGGGGCGTTACCAGAGTTCGCAAGGTGGAAGTGACAGTGCCATGCAAAAAAAGAGAGGGGAGGGAAAAAAGAGCCAAACAAACAAATTTGGCTGTACTCGGAAGAGAGCGCTGGAGGGGGGAGAGGTTTTGAGAGGGTTTTTAATTTTTAAAAACGAGAAAAAACCGGTGGACCTCTCTCTGGGTATTTCATTTCTCTAGTGGGATTCCACACTCAACCTCAGGCGCCAGCCACGGGCCCAAAAAGGTCCATGCAAAAAAAACTTCCTTATTCTACGTGCTTCTTCCCTCCGCGTTCACACTCCCACTTACTCACCACATGCTGCCAATGGAGATCCTCAAGCCCATTTTCGTCATTTCATCTTGTTTCATCCCCCTTGGAAAGAGGGCCTTTTTTATTTTTATTTTTATTTTTAAAAAAAAATTAAATCGCCATCCCATTTTTAAACCATCTAAATCTTTATAGAGTATTTAAAAAAGTTTTAAACTTGAGGCATAGTTTATGCTGCTTATTGAATTTTTAAATAAATTCTCCTTAAATTTTTTATTTTTTTTTTGGGTTGGTAAAAGACCTAAACCGCAATTTCTTTAAATAAATCTGCAACTATATGTAGTAAAAAAAATGGAGTTATAAATTTAAATGGGTATTTTTGTCATTTTGCAAGAAAGTCACGGGATACTTAACGCTTGAGAGGGGCCACATCCACCTTCTTTTTGTAGTGTAAATGAGTGAATAATGACAAATAAATAATAAATAACTTGTATTAGCATCGCGCGACTCTTTCTTTTTTTCTAAGATAGTGAAATGACATATTTCTCCGGTTGTTTGCATGTTTTCATCACGGAGCAAAACAATTATTCAATGTGATAAAAATTAAAAATACTTTTTAAAACTACTAAAAACACATTCTTTTACGACATTAAGGATAAAAATAAAATAAAAGTAATAAGAAATAACTAAATACAATTGATATAATACTTGTTTGATCCTTATGAATTGTGTTTATCTCAAAATTTCAAATGTGTTTCAAGATTGGAAGTTCAATCTTCTTAGGTGGTGTGGCATTTGAGATGCCAACTTAATACTTTTAACTATTCATTTAACAGTCTAAATGCTCATTTAATATGCTACAAAAATATAAATAAACTACCAATAGTACTATTAATGGGCAAAAATACTAAACAAATATGATGAATATATATCCAATTATAGCTGATTTTGAAAATTTTAACCGTGTTTCGAACTCTCCATATGATCATATCAAATAGAGAGTCCGATCATTTAAAATTCAAACTTTTATATTTGACTTTTCAAAAGTTGAATATAATAATTATAAATAAATAAATATAACATGTAATTATTATTTTTCAAGTTGGATATAATAATAATAATAATAATAATAATAATAATAATAAATGTACATAACATGTAATTATTAATTATGGTTGAAATTAATGACTCTAAATTTAGAAAAAAATTTGCATCTTCTCCTGCAATTAATTAATGCGGAGGGGTCTTTAATTCACTTATGACAATCTGCCAATACATCAAAATCAATGAGTAGTAATAGCCGAAGGGGCTTCCGAAGACTTTCAAGTTTAAGAGCGGTATGCGTGCCGCACGTACCACGCACATCAGCTATAACCATTTACAATGAAACTGGTTATTTATGTTTTTATTTATTTATAATCCGGAACTTCATTCACGCCACTTTGGATACAATGGTGCGGTACCAAATCTAGTGAGGTGAAAGCCACCCTCCCATTGACGTATCCTTGATAATTCAGGGGAGGTAAACTATGAAGGGCGAATCAAACCCGTGAGCTTGGGATTACCAAAGTCACAAGTCGCCCTTACTGCTTGAACCAACTCGACTGAACTTGGTCATGCATGTTATATATATGTATATTATTTCTTTTTCTTATTTTCAAGTTTTTAAAATAAAATTAATTATAAATTTGATTTTGCGGCAAAGCGAATAAAAATTATATGCTGTTGATGGAATTATTGAATATAATTTAGATAAATTTAAATACAAATACATAGATAACTATTTGAAGTTGCTTAATATCAAGTGCTATTATTAAAAGACACCATGCAGAAATATTATTGATAATATGTGTGTGCTTCATTAAATTTTTTTCTTCTTTAAGAATAAACTCATGAAATTAATTGTAAGTGGTATGATAAGTTTTGATTTATGAAAAGAAATTAATATAGCAAAAGAAGGTCCTATTGACTCTAAAGAAATATTTATTTTTCATGTATTTAAAGAGTTTGAAGATTAATTAATAATGATTAAAAAGAATCGCATGTTTGGTACGTAAAAACGGAACGGAATCAAATTTATCACTTGTTTCTTCATGTTTTGCATATAATTTTTGAAATGATGGCTTCCGAAACCCTTTGGACGTATAATTATAGTTTTCCATATAATTTTTTCATTTTCCATTTTATTCTTGCCTTTATAATATTCTTACCACATTTCATTTTACAAATCAAATATGACCTAATAGTTAAGGGACCATTGGGTATTACTATCAAAAAATATGAAAAAGAAAACTAGAAAGAAAAACTAAAAACCAAACAAAAACTAAAAATCGAAAACTGCAACTTGTGTGATTAATATTTTAAAAACACAAATGAGAAACTTGACTAAACAAATGTTCATTTTTGTCTTTGAATCAAATACAATTTTTTTTTAAAAAAAATACATGATTAAAACCATAAAAGTACAATATAATACAAATTCAAAATACTATAATAAAAGAAAATATATATAATAATTATATTTCAAAATTTGTTTTACAAGAATAATCTTATTGTATATGACAATTAAAAAAGTAAACAAAATTTTGCATATATTTTTTAAAAAAATTTGAACATTTTTATTTTAATTATATTTTAAACAGAAAACCTGAGGACAGCTGACCAGGGCTTGGCCTCAGCCGATCGAAGCTCACAGATTTCAAGCCTCGGTCGACCAAGCTTGGCCTTAGTTGACTGAACCTCTTGGTAAAGCGTCCCAATGCTCGTAAAATGTCTTTTTTTTTTAAATATAATAATATTTTAAGCCCCCCCCCCCCCCCAACCTCCGGTGAAATGACTACATAACGACCATATGTGGTTTTTGCCTATAAATACAATCCTTAAACCCCTTGAAAATGTTAGAGAATCACTTTGGAAGATTAGTTAAGATTATTTTTTATTCTCTCCCCTATTTTAACCCCATTTGTTTTTTAAATTCTCTATTTCTCCTACTCCTTCTTGAAAATCTTTTTGGAGAAAAAATATTTTGGGGTTTTTGTTTTACAAGGCTTGAGCATATATTATCTTACATATATATTTTTTTGCTCAATAGCCTTTTTATTCTCATGGTCTTCAAAGAAAAATTCTCTTCTCTACTCTTCATTTGAAAAATTCTTTTAGGAGAGAATATTTTTAAGGGTTTATTTTGGATGGCTTGACCTTATATTCATACTCATAATATATACCTTGAATGCCTCCTTATTGTTCTTCAAAGTTTAAATTTCTCCTACTTCTTTATTTTGAAAATCATTTTGGAGAAATTATTTTATGTTACTCATTGAAGGTTTGAGCATATATTTAAAATTATATATATATATATATATAGCTTGAAATCCTTCTTGATTTTCAAAGTTCAATCATTTTAAGGAAAACCCTAATATACTCATACACTTATCTTGAAATATATTTATTAGAAAATTACTTTGGGTTATACAAGAGAGAGCCTTAGCATATATCAATTTAATATATACTTGCTTGAGAGGCTTCTCCTTTTATTTTATAAAGGTCAGTCATCTTAATAACAAAATCCTAGTTTCTCATTCTTACCTTAAAATATATTTTTGGAGAAAACTTTGGGTTAATCAAGTTAGCTTTGAGCATATATTCAATGTATATAATTGCTTGAAAAGCTTCTTGAAAAGGCAAGAACACATATTCATTTATAATACTTTGCTCGAAAGCCTTTTGGTAGTTAAATTTCACAAGGTCATTTTAGAAAAGAAATCATTTTCCATACTCTCACTATTTTACATGGAAAATATTATGAGAAGAAAAACCATACTCTATTGAGCTTCATTGTTTACATAATTTGAGAGTGCATTTAGTTCTTCATTGTGTACACCTTTACTTACTTGAGAAGCATATCTTTGTACGAAAAATTTAATATCCTTGTATTTGAGGCGTGGCTTGAAGAGGAATACACCGTCTTGTAAGGTGTACCGATTTGGCTCTAACCCAATTAGGTGAGCTGAGGAGACTCCGACCCATAAGAAGAGGTTTAGTTCCGCCCGGTAAGTGAACTGAGGAGATTCCACCTCGTAAGGAGAAACCAGTTTGGTTCAACCTGATGAATTGAGTTGAGGAGACTCCACCTCGTAAGGAGAACTGGTTTGGCTTCGCCCGTAAGTGAGCTGAGGAGACTTCGTCTCGTAAGGAGTATTTTAAACGGTGTCGCTTTGTCCGGTTAAGTGAGCAAATAGTAGAATCCTTGGGTGGTTGGTCTAAGGCGGGGACATAGGCAGAATTGGTCGAACTTCGATAAAAATTTTGTGTCAGCTCTTTCTCTCTTTCGTATCTGTTTAATTTTTCGCACTTTAATTTCAGCACGTGTATGTTTGCATTTATTGTTTCAATTAGTTTGTATACATGCTTTAAATTTTAATTAGGATATGATGTGGTGAATTGGCGCAAATCTTATTTAACCAAAATCTTTTAAAATCCAATTCACCCCCCTCTCGGGATTACACCATAATTGTCAATTGGTATCAGAACCCAGTTGCAATAAGTTTAACCTCATTTGCATAAAGATTGCAATGACTCTTCGGTGTAGCCTTGTTTTGAGAGGGTCATTTCTTTGCAAATCCTCCACTGTTTTTTATTGTGCAGATTTTACCATTTGAAATTGAAAATAAAATGATTTAGCATGTCGTGGTTTTAATGCATATATTTTTTGTGCGCCATGCACTTTTTATTGGGCCTTAGTTACTAATGTTTTAAATAGTTTATGACTTGTAATAGTACTAAGGGAATTTGGGAACATTAAGGAGTATAGAGAATCCGAGAGAGAGGAGAATGCCACTTCGAGCTTAAACAATTAAGAAGGAGTAAAACGTAAAGGTGTATCTTTTTTCCTTCTAATTTATTGAATATATAATTCATGTTATGATTCACATGATATATTTTGTGTTAATTTTTTTTTTTTTTTTTTTTGTGAATCATATGATAATTCTTGTAATAATTGCATGTCATCTTATGAGGATCCTCAAAAGAATTTTTTTTATACTCTTAAGATTTTAGGATATATAAAGAGGGAGGTAATATTTAAATGCTTTGATGGTGCTTAATAGTTCAAATCTTAGTACACACACATGTTATACTAAGAACCATTTGAAAAGCAAGCCAATATGAAAATTTTAGTAAAAATATCCAATCTCATCGTTGAACGTATATACATCATGATAATTGGATAACATATATTGGCCATAGCTTGCTTGAAGTTGTAAATCCCCTTCAAATGGACAAAATGTTTTTAATTGTTAAAAGATTCTTAATGCTATATATATGCCTAAATTTAAAAATCTTAAATATAACATAATTTGTCCGTCACATTATATTGAGTTTTAGGAAATTGATCTTATGTTATGTAATGAATAATCATAAACTCATCATTGAGCTTAAATGACTAATCATGTTTGAATGCATCTAAAACTCATCCCCTAGTAGAAAATATTAGTTATGCTAAATATTGCTAATTGAATATATAATTCTTTGGCTAATGAGTTAAATGAAAAAGGGAAGCAACAGGTTTTAAAATTTCATCAAATAAATACTGTATTATATTGTGCATACTTTCGATATATCTTATTGCCCTACTTAATTATATTGGATGATTTGCATAAACTGAATGCTACTATCAATTCTTTACTTAATGATTATATTATCTGATGGATGGATAATTTATAACAAAAATTGTTATTTGAGTCATACTGATATGCATGCTTGTTATGAATGCCAACTGTATAGCTGATGCAGTATTGTGAATTGCCTGCTAATAGTTAACTGGGATCTTGCATGCTGAATTGAATGATCATATACTCACATGTCATCACTACAAAAAAATAAGGTTATTAGTAAAAGATCAAAACCATCACTAATAATCACAAAATCGTCACTAATAGTATTAGTGACGGTTTTCCAAGTATTAGTGACGATTTTGAAATAGTCGCCATAACTGTGGTTATTAATAATTATTAGTGACGAATTTTAAAATTCGTCACTACTAATAGAGTATTAATGACGGATTATAACTGTCACTAAAATCATAATACCGTTACTATAAATTTTACATTGACTCTGCTCAAAATCGTCACTAATAGTAGACTAGTAGTGACGAATTTCAAAACCGTCACTAATACCAGAGTAACAATGACAAATATAAAATTTGTCACTACTAATCTGCTATTAGTGACAGTTTTGAAATTCGTCACTACTAATCTACTATTAGTGACAATTTTGAAATTTGTCAGTATTACCCTAATATTAGTGACGGTTTTGAAATTCATGACTACTACCCAGATATTAGTAACAATTTTGAAATTCGTCACTAATACTTAAAAATGACATTTATTAGTTACGACTTTGAAATCATCACTAATAATTTAAAGTTGTAGTTATTATTATTATTATTATTATTATTATTATTATTTAATCATTAATTCTTGTAAAAATCTGTAATTATATTTTCACATATATAACATTAAACCATAATTACAAAAAAATTCATATATTATTGAAAATTATAATTCAAATTCGAAATTCAAATACAATACAAATACATTATAGAAATTCAATTAGAATACAGAAATTCCATATGTTCAGATAACAAAAAAAAATTCAAAATTCAAAATTCAAATTCAAATTCAAATACAAATACATTATACAAATTCAAATTAAAATAAAGAAATTTCATCTGTTCAGATAAAAAAAATTAGAAAAAAATAATCAAAAACTACATCTAACTATAGTGCATGACATTGTGCTGATGTTGTAACAGCCGCAAACCCTACAAATTAAAAATTATAAAAAATATTAGCATACCATTTTTGAACATATATGTATACGTACTATAAGTATCAATGATTTGATAGCAAAATAATCGAACATTCAGACATAGTTAATAAAAATGATACAATTTTAAATAATTAAGTTTTATCAGTTTAGAAAAATTTTGGCAGTATTTCGTCTGTAAATAGGACATTTTCCATAGAGATATGCTCCAAACCTAGGTGTTTACAATAAACAGTTCATAATAATCTAACTAGTAATGAATTTTATGAGTGCACCAGAGTTTCATATAATAAGCATTAAATAATGTAATGTGTTCATGTATCTTACAAACAATCTATATCAGAATATAGTTTTATGAAAAAATAAAATGTGATGTTCATGGTTTACATGGCTTCCTTAGGATATTTGTGTTTCTTGTCTTTCTTTTTTTAGTCCTTTATATACGAATCTTAGAATAATTGTTTATGTGAGGGGAGGGAGAGCTTTAGCGTGACGCCCCGATTTAACTGTGACGTCCTGATTTTCGTACCAATTTTTTTTATGTCATCAATAAAAATTAAATGATACACATCACATCGGTCACGTTAACACCTCTGATACCACTCACATGATTTGACCAGCATTGGGCACCGAGTAAGCAGACATTTCATTTATATTAACATAACAGCAGAAGTCATAAAATACAAACTATTCAAAATACAATACCCAGAGTATCATTATACATAAACATATACATTTCTATCATACCCAAAACAACACAACCCTAGGAAAATTACACCTCCCTAGTCCAACACTCACCCTGTATATCAGGGTATCCGCTTCACACTATCTCGGATCCCTATCATCTGGTCTGTCTCTATTCCTTGAAAAGTTTAGATAATTTGGGTGAGACACATCTCAGTAAGACAGAATAAATTATTTATAGTGTGTGGCATTATGAGTTCAGTTATATCAAAATACTCATTAAAATGATTTCCATATGAGAGAGTATACAAGTTCATTTTCATACTCGTATAGATATACATCACAAGCTTTTAAAAGGTTTTAATTTTGTTTCCAAAATCATTCGTACACAACTCATATTTACCAGCTAAGTTCTTGAGAATAGGGAAGCTTACCCGTCCATACAAGCAACTTCCCTCTGCCCCGATATCGTTTGCAACCTTACCTGATCACTCAGGTTTAGCTACAACTGATAATTATTAGGGCACTCACCTTACTCAGTAAGCCTTCAGGCGGAGAGTTTTACTTTGCCTCATTTATTTATATTATTAACTCACACTATTTCTTCCCTCATTTTCTTTCATTGCATTTCCATTTTCATTTCCTTTCCATTTTCATTGCATTTCCATTTTCATTTAGCTCATAAGCGTCCCTAATAACCAATATACTCATTTCTGTAAGCTGCCATGAGGATATTCACTACGCCATGCTTCCCCCCATGGTCAGGGTTGTGCAGCCCGAAGGTTGGATCTAACTGTAGTTGGCCTACTAGGTTAGATCAAAATATCATATCACATATCTCGTATCTGTAGTATGACTGGCCAGCCTATAACCCTGATCCAGACTCAGGGGGCACAACAACTCTACTATACAACTTAGTCGACTGTCACACCACACGCTCCACGAGTCCATGTGGTTGCACTAACACCACTAGCAATGTTATCGTACTTAATATCACAATCCATCATTAGAGTTTCCATATCCATCCATCAAGGTTATCATTATCACATACCCACAATCATTATTCGGTATTGACATTTCATCAATCACATTTCCAATGATCCCATTGCAGCTTTTGCACTTTGTAATGTTCACATTTCTTAGTATACTTATTTCAATATTTACATTTCAATATTCACATTTCAACTCCCACATTTCAATGCTCATATTGCAGAATTTACATTGCAATATTCCAACATTTCAAAATTCATTTCATAGTAATACATATATATATCTCTTTTCACATTCATTTCATTCTCATGTTAGCATATAACTCATTTCACGTTTTTCAATACTTCTCAACATACTCAAATCAGTATTCATACTTTTCCATTTTCATAAAAATCATTTTTATGCACATATTTATATATCATTTTCATCATTTCCAGCAAACATATCGATAGTTCTCATTTCATCATTTTCTCAGAAAATACTCATCATCAAATTTCATATTTTCAATATACATCATAAGACACACAATTTTCATCTAATATTTATAATATACTAATTTCACAGGGAAAAATATCATAACTTTATTTTTCACATATTCATTCAATCAATAATATAAAAAATACTGCTATAATTTATTCTCCTTACCTAACTTACTGAGAGTCTCGTTAAAACCCAGATCCTACACCCTCGGCGCCTGAAACTCAAATCCTGCAATTCGCGTTTTCCCTAGATTAATTAACTCATTTCCCAAAATAATACCCATATAACCTTCCCTAGGCTTCATATACTCCAAATTAACATTTAAACTAATATTTAACACCCTTACCTGATTTCTTGAACTATGTCTCACGGTCCCGAAATTACACCTGCGGTGCTTACCCGAACCCTAAATTCAATAACCCTAATTCAACCTCAGAATGCCCAATATTCTAACATTTCTAAATCTATATTAATTAAATAATAATTAGCCCCTTAATAACCCCCTTATCCTAATTTTGGGGTTATGTCTACGACGACCCCACAAGAAATCCACTACGCTAGACTTGTAGAGAATCATTCCTAGATTCTCGTGGTGGTGTCCGATCGTCAATTAGGCTTAAGATTTATGAAAAATTGAGATAAAAGTGAGAATTTAGCTTACCCTAAGAGATATGTTTATGCCACTCCTGCGACAAATCCGCTTTGGTAGAAATGACGGTGGCGGAGAATGGAGTCGAGCAGTATTTCCTGATTTTCGATCGGCACTCATTAAACCGGAAAAATCAAAGAGGAAGAGAGAGACAGGCGAAGGTGAGCGAGAGAGCCATAAAAAAGGGGGGTGGGTCTCAGTTTACTTCCTAAAGGATCAAAAGATCCTTCAAGATGTTTTAATATATATATATATATATATATATATATATTATAATTTATATTATATAATATTATTTTAATATATTAATATAATATATTATATTATTTAATTAATAATAATTTATTTATTTAATTATTTATTTATTTTTATTAATTTTTATTTTATTAATTTTATTTTATTTTGAGATCCCCCGCTTAAATTTTTGGGGGCCTTACATTTAGGTTTATGAAGAGGTTGACATTTTTAAAGTTGGCCTTGAAAAGATGGAATAGGGATTCCTTTGGTGATGTGTACATTTGAAAGTCTAATACCTAAAGGGAGACTCAAGGATATTGATCATGCAAAAGACTTGGATAAATATCTTGAAGGATTTAGTTAGTAGGAGATTTTATTTTAAGAATGATTTTGAGGCATTGCTAATGAAGGAGGAGATAAGTTGGAAGTAAATAGTTGGTGTTCAACACAAGCATGTATTCTAGTAGTTCAATCTACAATTCATATAACGTAATACCATCCATCAAAAATATTTATTCATTCGATGCATTATGGATAGGAATTTGCAATGTTGTTCACATAAAGGATGAAGTTTAATATTTGTTTAACTTTCACTCATCCTTTCAAAAATATTTTTACATTCATGTTATCATAATTATCTTTATACATGATTTTATTTGAAAAAATTTTAACGAATTTTTGGCAGCATGTTGTCTGTAAATTGGACATTTTCTCATAAAACTTGTGCCTGAAATAGTAAATTGTTTCAACAAATAAATTATTTCAAGCATGCAAAAACCTAAATCCATTACCAACATGCAATTCACAATATACTACATCAACCATGCAGTTGGCGTTCAACACAAACATGTATTCCAGTAGTTCAATCTACTATTCATATAACTTAATACCATCATCTCTTATATTGCAGAAAACATAATAATAAAATTTACAATTCCTTTCATTTCTCCACATTTGATTAGATCTCTCACAAGACCACGGATATCACGTAAAGCTGAGAAATTCACAACAGCCCAACGTTCAAACTTTACTAGCTCACTAATTTCTAAAACAAAGCACAAAGAATATTGTAAGATCAATTAAACTAAGATCCTAACATGACAATGTACAAGAAGAAGAAGCACCTTATTGTTGCAAGGAGGAGCCACCTGCATCATCTGGACGAGATTGGTTTAATCTTTGTTCAAGCTGCTCTTGCTTGTTCATCATGACTACCATCAGGACCTCAAAGTTGGGTATTTTTGTATGGCTAAAGTTTGTATATATATACGGGATTTTGGTATTGTATCGTAAATATGTGAATGATTGTATGATATGTATTTCCGCTGCTTAGGTATAGATGTGAATGCACAGATATATATATATATAATGGTATGAATTTTGAGGACGTTACATTTTGGTATCATAGCCTAGTATCAGAGCCTAGGTTGTTAGGTTCTGTAGACTCTAAAGTGTAGTGGAAAATAATACCAGAATATAGGAAAAAAATTTGAGGTTTTATTCTATGAGTCGGATACAGGATTTCATGGTAGTTTCTGTGTTTTTCCTGGGGTGACGATTCCAGGAAAACCATAGTAAACTTTCGACGAGTCATGTGTTTGGGTTGCAGGAGTGGATTTTGGGATTAGGAGTAGGAGAGATAGATAATAGAGGATTTGGAGTTTTAGTTGAATAAATTGGGTCTGTAGGAGGATAGAATTTTGAAATGGTGTTTTATGTGTTTGCAGGATGGACCCAGGAGACAATAGCGCTCACGCCAGTGGGGATGATGGAGCAGGTCCTTCTGGCGTAACAGGTGGGGATTCAAATGCTGTGCTACGTAGTGTGGTTCAGCAAGTCATGGCTGAGATAGTGCGGAGCTCTAGAGAGTAGGGAGGTCTATCCTTAACCCAGGGATGTACCATAGAAAAATTTATAAAGATGAATCTGCCAGCTTTTTCTAGAGCGACTGATCCTGCAGTTGCGGAGAACTGGGTGCAAGAGGTAGAGAAGATTCTGATAGTGCTTCACTACACCAATGAGCATAGGGTCTTATATGCTACATATAGGCTGGCGGGGGAGGCCGAGAGATGGTGGGCAGCCACCAGGTTGTTGGAGGAGCAAAGGGCTATACCAGTATAGATGACTTGGGCCTGCTTCAGGGACATGTTCTTTGATAAATATTATCTTGCTTCAGGTAAAGATTCCCGAGTACAGGAGTTCTTGAGTCTGTCCCAGGGATCGTTGACTATCCAGTAGTATGTGGCGAAATTTATTGAGCTCTCTCGTTTTTGCCCCTAAATTGTCCCAAATGAAGCAAAGAAGGCTAGAATGTTTGAGAGAAATTTGAGGCGTGATATTTACAGGCAGGTGGCAATACTAAGGATCCAGGATTTTTTAGAATTGGTTGATAGGGCCACCATAGCGGAGGAGAGTCTATCTAGAGAGATGGAGACATAGAGTCAGAAGAAGAGGACTATGCCCTTGAGTTTTCAGGCAGGTCCCAGCCGAGGTCCTTGGAGAGGAGGTAGATCTGGCGGAGGCTAGAGACAGATGGTAGAGCACAAGGGATTTTAGGGCAGACAGCTTCCTGCCGTTTTTCCTAGATGCTGACAGAGACATCCTGGTGAGTGCCGATTTGGGGAGAATGTTTGTTATCGCTGTGGGAGGCCGGGTCATATGGCTCAATCATGTTAGATGCCTTCGAATTATGCACAGGCTCTTAGACCATTTTGAGGTGGATACAGGCGCCCCGCGGTGGTTAGCAGAGGAACACTGCGCCGGCGAGGGTCTATGCGTTGATACCAGGAGACGCTAAGACGGCTGGAGACGTGGTCACAGGTACTCTTACTGCTTTACCATATAAAATGATTGTTTTATTTGACATAGGTGCCACACACTCTTTATCGGCGGGATACATGAAAATAGTTGGAATTGAGACACAACCATTAGATATAGAATTGTCTGTGGGTATGCCAATGGGATCTGTGATTAGATGCAGAAGGGTACTTCATAATTTTCCAGTAAGTATTCAAGAGAGAGTGCTTTTAGTCAATCTTGTGGTCCTGGATATGCAGGGATTCGATGTGATACTGGGTATGGATTGGTTAGCCATTTATCATGCTAACATAGATTGCCATCAGAAAGAAGTAATTTTTAGATCCCCGGGTGAACCAGAATTTAGATTTACGAGTTCACGTGTGCGTGCCTCGCCACAGCTGGTGTCGGCTATTCAGGTGAGGATACTGTTACAAGATGGTTGCTAGGGGTATGTTGCATACATAAAAGAATTGCCAAAAGAAGTATTGAGACAAGATGACATACCAGTAGTGAGGGAATTCCCATATGTATTTCCAGAAGAATTTCCTGGTTTGCCACCAGATCGTGAGATTGAGTTTACTATAGATTTGTTGTCGGGGTCTGCACCAATATCTAAAGCACCGTACCGTATGGCCCCAGTCGAGTTAAAAGAATTGAAAGACCAGCTACAGGAATTACTGGATAAGGATTTTATCAAGCCCAGTGTGTCGCCCAAGGAAGTGCTAGTTCTGTTCGTGAAAAAGAAAGATGGAACCATGAGATTGTGCATCAATTATAGGGAGATAAATAAATTGACAATCAAGAATAAATATCCTCTCCCTAGGATCGATGATTTATTTGATCAGCTCTAGGAGACCCAGGTTTATTTTAAGATTGATCTGTGGTCAAGTTACCACCAGGTGAAAGTCAAAACATAGGACATTTTTCGAAGACCGCTTTCCGTACTAGATATGGGCATTACGATTTTTTAGTGATGCCATTTGGGTTGACTAATGCACCAGCGGTTTTCATGGATTTGATGAATCGGGTGTTCCATCAGTATTTAGACCAGTTTGTGGTTGTGTTCATTGATGATATACTGGTCTACTCGAGGAGTCTTGAGGAGCACGAGCATCACTTGAGGATGGTATTGCAGATATTAAGGGAAATAAAATTATATGCAAAATTCAAGAAATGTGAGTTCTGGTTAAGACAGGTTTCTTTTCTCAGCCATGTGAATTCTGAAGCACGTGTATCTGTTGATCCAAGTAAAATAGAGGCAGTAGTGAGTTGGCAGAGGCTGGGAAATGTTCAGGAAGTAAGGAGTTTTCTAGGGTTAGCAGGGTACTACTGGCGCTTTGTGCATGGTTTTTCCAGGCTATCGGGTGCATTAACACGACTTACGAGGAAAAATGTAAAATTTGAATGGACTGAAGACTGGGAGCAGAGTTTTCAAGAGTTAAAACAACAGTTAGTTTCAGCTCCAGTACTGGCTATTCCCTCAGGGGAGGACGTTTTTGTGATATACAGTGATGCCTCTTTGAAGGGGCTAGGATGTGTATTGATGCAACACGGAAGGCTTATTGCATATGCGTCGAGGCAGCTTAAAGAATATGAGAAGAATTATCCTGTCCATGATTTAGAGCTTGCTGCAGTGGTGTATGCTCTTAAGATTTGGAGGCATTACTTATATGGTGGAAAGTGCGAGATTTACGCAGATCATAAGAGTTTGAAATATTTCTTTACTCAGAAAGAATTGAATATGAGGCAAAGAAGGTGGCTAGAACTTATTAAAGACTATGATTGCATGATTAGCTATCACCCAGGAAAAGCAAATGTAGTGGCAGATGCTCTAAGCAGGAAATCAGGGGGATCCGTACTGGCAGCTATGGAGATTCAACACTCGATTCTGGTGGACTTGGAGAGGCTCAGTATAGAATTGGTGGAGGAGAGTCCTCAGGCAGTTATCGCCAGCCTAGTGGTTTAGCCTACACTTTACGAGAGGATTAAGGCAGCTCAGAGTGATGATGCAGAGTTGGTAGGAGTGATGGCTAGAGTGCGTGATGGTCAGGGTGAGGAGTTCAGCATATCAGATTATAGAGCTCTGCGATTCCGTACTAGGCTATGTGTTCCTGCAGATACCGAGATCAGGAGGACTATACTGGAGGAGGCTCACAGATCCCTATACACGATCCATCCAGGCAATACAAAAATGTATAGGGATCTGCGAGAGTATTTCTGGTGGAGTGGAATGAAGAGGGAGATAGCTGAGTTTTTCAGCAATGCTTGACATGTCAGCAGGTTAAAGCTTAGCACTAGAGGCCAGCAGGGCAGTTGCAGCCGTTGTTTATCCCAGAGTGGAAGTGGGATCACGTTTCGATGGACTTCGTTACAGGGTTACCACCAGTGCGACAGGGATTAAATGCGATTTGGGTGGTTGTTGACCGTTTGATGAAAATCGCTCATTTTATCCCTATTAAAATTGGTTATTCCATAGACAGATTGGCAGAGATATATGTTCAAGAAATAGTTTGAGTTCATGGAGTACCAGTATCCATAGTCTCAGACCAAGATCCTTGGTTTACTTCACGATTCTGGAAAAGTTTTCAGGAGGCTATGGGTACGCAACTAGCTTTTAGCACTACTTTTCATCCCCAGACAGATGGTCAGACTGAGAGGACAATTCATATATTAGAGGATATGCTTCGTGCCTATGTGCTTGATTTTGGGGGCAGTTGGATCCGGTATATGCCGTTAGTGGAGTTTGCTTACAATAATAGCTATCAGGCTAGTATCGGCATGGCTCCATACGAGGCATTATATGGAAGGAGATGTCATTTTCCTCTTTTATGGGATGAAGTAGGTGAAAGGCGAGTTTTGGGTCCGGATATAGTACAACAAGCATTCGACAAAGTTCGGCTGATTAAAGAAAGAATCAATACAGTACAGAGTTGGCAGAAAAAGTTATGCAGACACTCGCCGCCGAGAGTTGGAATTTGATGTGAGAGATATAGTATTTTTGGAGATAGCTCCTCTGAAAGGAGTTATGAGGTTTGGAAAGAAGGGCAAGTTGAGCCCTAGGTTTATCGGCCCTTTTGAGATACTTGAGAGAATAGGGTCAGTTGCCTATGGGCTAGCTTTGCCGGCAGCTTTGGCTCGTATTCATGACGTGTTTCATGTTACCATGTTAAGGAAATACGTCCCAGACCCATCTCACATCATTAGTTACGCAGATATAGAGCTTAATGATTCATTGACATATGAAGAAGTACCAGTACAGATTTTGGATAGAAAGATACAGACCTTACGTACTAAAGAAATACAGTTAGTTAAATTTTTGTGAAAGAATCATGCTATAGAGGAAGCTTCTTGGGAGCTTGAGGAGCAGATTAGATAGAGATACCCGCAGTTCTTCCAAGAAGTATAGAAGTACTTAGGTAAAGTATAATAGTTAGATAGGTTTTTCTTGCAGGTACATGTATTGGTTTCAGTTAGTAGATAGTTTTTAGTTTTATATATGTAATGTCCCAGAACATAGAATGTAACCACGGTATTCCTCCTCCATAAGTGAGGGTAGGTAATAAAATAAGTAGATTTTGAGGATGAAATTTTATAAGGAGGGGAGAATGTAACGACCCGAAAAATAATGATATTTAAATATTAAGAGAGAGGGAAATGGAACAAAAACAGAAGGAGGCAGTAGGATGTCGTTGACGACATCGCATTTTGGAGATAATGATAATAATAATAATTTCAAGGAATTTCCAGAACTCGTCGACGAATACAGGGTTTTGATGACGAGTGAATAAGGAAACTCGTCGACGAATACAGGGCTTCGTCGACGAGTACATAAGGAAATTCTTCGACGAATACAAGGCCTCGTCGACGAAAAAATACTAAGAGGGGTTATGGTGCAGCCTGAATTTCGTCGACGAAGGCTGCAGTATATAAGGGGAAAACTCATATTTTTATCACTTATCTGCCTCTCTCTCTCTCTCCTCTCTCTCGCTCTACGACTCCCTCTCACTTCTCTCTTCTTTTCCGAGCCTGTTTCTCGCCGGCGCCGGATCAAAGATCTGAGGCTACCACGGCGCTCCTGGCGAGATTCTCTGCAAGTCTGCCGGAGCTGATCGCTGGAAAAGTTAGGTTGGATTTCATCCCAATCTCTGGGTAAAGCATTTTATTCAGTATTTGTCTTTCCCTCAATTATAAGAAATATTGTAGGTAAGAAAATATTGATGTTTTGTTTTGGGGGATTGTGTTTTCAAGATGTTGAGCTAGGAACCCTGTGGGTATAGAGCCAAAATTTTATAGGGGCTTTTCAAAGTTAAGGTAAGGGAAATATGCTATGCTAGGAATTTTAATAAAGTTAATAGAGATTTCATAGATATATATATTCATACCAGTTTATTATACAGTTTTTATAGAATATGAGGTTAAATGCTGGTGTGGCCTGAGTAGACTTTTATGTGATGAAGCAATTTATATAGTTTTTATAATATATACATCATACTATACTGAATGCATGAAAGTAGATAGTATGTACAGTTTATATAGTTTTCCCAGTATATGAAATTATATAGAAAAACAGATATATATATATATATATATATATATATATACATACATATATACATATACATGTGTACAATTTTATTCAAATCAGTATTTATATCACCGCTTTGTACAGAACAGTATATACAGAGTTATAATATGCCATGTTTCCTATTACCATAATATACAGAGTATACAAATAGAGAGTATAGACAGAGACACAGACAGATATATATATATATATATATATATATATATATATATATATATATATATATATAGGTAGCATCAAGATGCTACAGATACAGTATACAGAGTTTATAGTAATTACAGTACAGAAAGATAGCATTATGGTAATTTTGGAAACATGGCGAAAATAGTAAAAGAGTATATATGTATATATGTATATGGTATCAGATCCCTGTGAAAAGATTACAGACATATACAGTACATATATAGATTACAGAGCACGGTACCGTTGTTATTTACAGATAGAGTGCAACCGCATATCTCAGATAGTATGTGGGTACCGTCAGCCGTGCTCGGAGAGGTTGCAGCTCCCCAGTTCACTGGGTTGAGGGAGTCAGTTTGACGAGGTAGCAGCCAGTCCCGAGCCTAGGAGAGGATGTAGTTTGGCCGGGCTGAGGTAGAGTAGAATATATTGACTTATCTGGAGGGCCGACCAGATGAAGTCCCACCTACGGGCCGCACAACCCTGTCATGAGGGGTCAAATCATGGTGTACAGAGTCCCAGGGAATAAGTACAGTTATGTATATGTATACAGTATTTACAGTATATGATGAGTATAGTATGATATTCTCAGTATGAAAAGTAGAAAATATAGACGATACAGTATATTTTAAATTGAGAAAGAAAGATATGCTTTACAGATTATTTATTGCA
Source organism: Malania oleifera (assembly GCF_029873635.1). NCBI lineage: Eukaryota > Viridiplantae > Streptophyta > Magnoliopsida > Santalales > Ximeniaceae > Malania > Malania oleifera. Next base: position 59,480,326 of record NC_080428.1, read on the forward strand.
TTACAGTTCAGTTGATATTTTTAAGTATTTTTAACTTAGTTGCCACACACTAGTAATAGCATATTTCCACTTACTAAACATCGACTCACCCTATTAATTTAACATTTTTTGGTTGAGCCAGTTGGGCGAAAAGATCAGGCTCGCGGATAGAGAGTAGTTGATTACCCTGGTCATAGGGTGAGTTTTTGACCTAGTAGTGTATATTTTTGAGTAGATGATGCTGGAGGGGTATTTTTGTATGGCTAAAGTTTGTACATATATACGGGATTCTGGTATTGTATCGTAAATATGTGAATGATTGTATGATATGTGTTTCCCCTGCTTAGGTATAGATGTGAATGCACAAATATATATATATATAAATGGAATGAATTTTGAGGACGTTACAGTCATTTCTATGAGTAACTTTAATTCTTTCTTGTAAGGTTGGTTGTATCACGAGATTAGCAATAAATGCCTAGTGACCACCCTGTACCAGCTCCACACCAAACCTTTCTAGGTCCATCTGTATTAGATGTTGAATCTCAACTACTAACATCACTGTTCCTACTACTTTCTGGCTCAATGCATCAGCCACCACATTTGCTTTTCCTAGGTGGTAGCTAATGGTGCAATCATAATCCTTAATAAGCTTTAGCCATCTCCTTTGCCTCATATTCAAATTTTTCTGGGTGAAGAAATAATTTAAACTTTTATGATCAGTGAAGATCTCACATTTCCCACCATAAAGATAGTGCCACCAAATCTTCAAAGCATACACCACTGCCGCTAACTCTAAAACGTGCATAGAGTAATTCTTTTCATACTCCTTAAGCCATCGAGATGCATAGGCAATAACTCTTCCATGCTGCATTAACACACATCCGAGTCCCTTTAAAGATGCATCATTGTATATAACAAATCCATCCTCCCCTGGTGGAATAGACAGTACCAGTGCAGTAACCAACTGCCGCTCTAACTCCTGGAAGCTCTGTTCACAATCATCGGTCCATTCAAACCTCACATTTTTCCTTGTAAGTCGTGCCTGTGGACCCAATAATCTGGAAAAACCATCTACAAAGCGTCGGTAGTAGCCTACCAGACCTAGAAAACTTCTGACCTCTTGGACATTTTCCAGTCTCACCCAATTCACTACTGGCTCTATTTTACTCGGATCAATTGATATTCCATCCCCGGAGATCACATACCCGAGGAAAGTAACCTGCTTCAACTAGAATTCACATTTCTTGAATTTTGCATATAATTTATTTTCCCTTAACACCTCTAAAACCAGCCTCAGATGATCCTCATGTTCCTCAAAACTCTTCGAGTAGACCACTATATCATCAATAAAACTACAACAAACAGGTCCAAGTACTGATGGAACACTAGATTCATTAAATCCATAAACACTACTGGTGCATTAGTCAACCTGAATAGAATCACTTAAAACTCGTAATGCCCATATCTAGTTCGGAAAGCTGTTTGTGAGACATCCTCTGCTCTAACTTTCACCTGGTGATATCCCGACCGAAGGTAAATCTTGAGTAAACCTGGGTCCCCTGGAGCTGATCAAATAAATCGTCAATTCTGCGAAAAGGATATTTATTCTTGACTATCAGTTTGTTTATTTCTCTATAATCTATGCACATCCTCATGGTCCCGTCTTTCTTTTTCACGAACAAGACTGGTGCTCCCCAAGGCAACACACTAGGCCTGATAAATCCTTTATCCATCAACTCTTGTAGCTAGTCTTTCAATTCTTTCAGTTCAACTGGAGTCATTCTGTATGGCACTTTAGATATTGGTGTCGACCCTGGTAGTAGATCCATAGTAAATTCAATCTCTCGATTTGGTGGTAAACTAGGTAATTCCTCTAGGAAGACATCTGAAAATTCTCTAACTATTGGAATATCTACCTATTTCTGTTCTTTTTTTAGAATCTCCTTTATATATGCAATATATTCATAACAACCACCCTAAAACAGCTTCCTCGCCTAAATTGCTGACACTAACTGTGGTGAGGCGTGCACACGTGAACCCATAAATCTGAATTCTTGCTCACTCGGGGGGTCTGAAAATCACTTCTTTTCGATGACAATCTATGCTAGCGTGATTAGCTGCCACTCAGTCCATACCCAATATCACATCAAACCCCTTCATGTCTAGTACCCCAAGATTAGTTGGTAGTACTTTCTTTATCTCCTGCATCCAGTTCTCGGCAACTGTAGGATTAGCTGCTCTTAAAAACGCTGGAGGATTCATTTTCATGAACTTTTCTATGGTATATCCATGGGCTACAGACAGGCCTCCCTGCTCCCTGGAGCTCTGTACAATCTCAGCCATGACCTACTGAGCTACGCTGCGTAAAACAGCATCTGAGTCTCCGCCACCCATATTAGATGGCCCTGCTCCATCATCGCCACTAGCGTGGGCACTACTACATCTTGGATCCATCTTGCAATAATAACAATTTATTCTAAGAACCCAAACCTCATACTACTATTCTAACTAAAATATCCTTATACCTCCTATCACTAATTTAAGGTCTAGTCCTACCATATGGAAATAGAAATCGACGATAGTTTATAATGGTTTTCCTGAAATCGTCACCCAGGGAAAAACACAGAAACTACCCCAAAGTTCCTGCTTCCAGACTGTAGAACAGAACCCTAAATTCTCATCCTAGTTTGCCAACATTAACTCACTGATATTCTATTCTATCTCAATTTCTATCTTTCCTTAAAATCCATTCCTATATTCTGGTATTGTTTTCCGCTATACTTTAAAGTCTGTAGAACTTCGCAACCTAGGCTTTGATACCAAAATGTAATGACCTGAAAATTTTATTTTTGTTAACTGTAAATTACCTTACTCTGATACCCCTATAATGACTACTAAAATACACCTATGTAGCGAAAAACATAAAACTATACAACCATATACACAATACCAGAATTCAGTATCTCTCCAAAATATACATATATAATTACACAGCATCCCAGTACCTTCTACCCAAAAACTCCTGAATGCTACTAAAAAATACAACCCCTGATAACACTTACCCTATAAATAGGGTAGTGTAGACGACCTCTCTACCTGCGAGCCTAATCTGCGCATCTAGTTGGATCACTTGAAAAATGTTAATTTACTGTGATGAGAAAACGCTAAGTAAAAAGAAATATGCTATTACTAGTGTGTGACAACTGAGTTTACATAAATAACTATTGATAAATAACTAAACTGAAATACCATGTAAAATATAATACTATGTAACTCACACCTATGTGGCTTAAAATGCATCTATAATATCTGAGTTTTCTATTTAATCATACTACTAGTATTATAATATATATGTTGTTATTCTATAATTCTGTATATATATAATTAATTAATTGTGAAAACTACTTTGGAAATCTGTATGTCATGATTTAACCCCTCATGACAGGGTTGTGCGGCCCGTAAGTGGGACTTAACTCTGGTTGGACCACCAGGATAAGTTAGCTGATACTTTATTAATCCTCAGTCTGGCCTTATTGTAATCCCTCCAAAAGCTTGGTACTGACATCTACCTCATCAAATCGGCCACCTCTACCCTGAATACTGGGGAACCTGCAATCCCTCCAAGGCACAATTGACGGAATCCACACACTATCTGAGATATGTGGTTGCACTCTAATCTGAAATAGTTATGGTATTGTGCTCTGCTATTTGAATTTGACTAAAATAATTAATTTGACTGAAATATTTCATCAGACTGTAAATCTGATATGTAAATATTGTAATATCTGACTAAAATACCTGTATATCTTATATGTATTATTTGACTGAATAAACTGTAATATCTGAGTGTTATGGATTTATAATTTTAGAAATCATGGTATTCTATAAATACTGTAAAATATTTGTTTGTATAGTATTTGTCTGTAGAATATATGTCTGTATATATACACTGTAATATATAAATTCTGTAAAATCTGATAAAACATATTTCTATGCCAAAAATACTGTAAATCATGGTATTCTGGAAAAACTATATAAACTTTGTACTAAACAAATACCTATTAAGGCCACATAATTAATAAAACTCATGTTCTGAAATCTGTAAAAATGTATAATTTATACCCTGCATCTTTGTTGACCCTATGGGTCATACCATGTTTTGATTATGACAAATACTCAGGTATTTGATGTTTATCGAGTTGATGTGTAGGTTTATCTTAGTGGTATCATATGATGGCACTCACTGACCCGGAGGAAAATGAAGACCCTGAAGACCCTAATTATAATTTAATTGTTGTAATTTATATTCGGGTCTATAATATTCAATTAAGAAAAGGTCTGTAATAATTTGCATATCATGCATGCAGAACTACAAAGCTCAAAGACCATAGAATGACTCTAGGTCTTCAGTCGACCGACACCAAATTTTTTCGGTGCCTTTAAAAAGACCTAGAAATGACCCTAGGACACTCACTCATGCACGCATATGAATGATCACTTGAATATAGTGATCGTGGAATGAAACAGGACCGAAATGCACAAAATGTGCACCTTCGATCGACCGACCTATATAGTTCATTCTGCCCCCAGTCGACTGAACCTGGTCTGGGTCAACCATTTGACCACAGCCCGGTCAACTGAGCTATGACAGTTAAATTGACCCTGATCGACTAAACTTCTAGGAAGTCAACATTTTGACCTCCTAGTCGACCGAGAAGAATTTGTATACCACCAACCTGGTCAACCGAGTTCCCTCGTGTGGGACCGACCGACCTAATTCAATTTCACCTTGGTCGACCGAACCTCGGACATACGGAAAAATTGCCACGGACATACATATCTGGTCAACCGAGAGGATAGTTTATTTTTAGCCTGGTCGACCGAAGCCCAAGAACTTAGGTCGACCAAAAGTGTTTCTGGTCGACCAGTGCTCTCGGGTTTGACCTATTTTTTACCGCGGTTTAATTTTTAAAACAAGGTTAATGGGGTTAAAATGTTTTAAAACAAATATAATAATACCAGACATGTCCTAACAACTATAATTTTTCCTATCTCTATATATAGGGCTTCATTTGTAATAATTAGCAAGAGATTAGCCAAAATAATTAGCAAAAATCCTCTCAATCTCAAAAACCTATTTTAGCCTATTCTACTCCAAATACTCATGTATATTCATTCCCTTGACACATCTTAACATTGTCAGTATATTTTGTGTGCTAGTACTTATTAGGTATTGCTAATACTCCCATTGCCTTACTTTAATATTTGAAATTGATTTTGGGGAGTTTGACATAGTTTATCCCACGAATTTAACTTGATAAATCTTGTGTAGGGATAAACTAAGTAAGCTTAGGATATTTGCATCTTGTTGCAAGTGTCCATTAGCTTGTTTTTTGTTCGTGCAAATATTTTTTCAAACAAGCAAATATTTTCAAACTAGTATTGTGCATTTTACATTGAAGAAAACCCTTTTGAACTAGTTTGATTATCTGATTCGTATCTTTGGAATATTGATTTGCTATTGAAGTACTTTGCTTAGATTCCAAGATATTACTTGTATTGAACACTCTTGAGCATCATACTGATTATATTATATTGAGTGTAGATTGCACATATACACCATTAAGCTTATAGTTCATACATGTTTGGTGTGAATTGATTATTACTTGCGCATATTGGGTATATATCTGCTTTACGTGAAAGCACAATTACTGTACCATTTGATTGAGTGAATATTGTTGTATTTCTAGGCGTGGTCTAAGGGGGCGGTAATCTAGCCCAGTAAGGATTGTGTAGGTTGAGGTCAGCCATATGTTAATTGACCTGATTATAAAGGTTGAGGTCAGCTCTGTGCTAATTGACTTGGTTGTTTAGGTACCGCTCCACCCATTAAGTGAGCCTATAGTGGTAATCCTTGTGCTTGTTAGCCAAGGCCGTGACATAGGCAATTTGGTCAAACCTCGATAACATTTCTGAGTGTCGTCTCCTTTAATGCTTTATTGTGCACACTTGATTAAATTTCTATTGCAGTTTAAATTCCATTGCATATTTGCATTGATTTATTTTACATGCACTAAATTGATCTTAGGCTTGTGTAATACTGTTGATTAGTGGATTAACCTAGGGGATAAATTTTTTAAATACCAATTCACCCCCCCTCTTGGGATTGTACTAAAGCTAAAAATCTTACTAAACAAATACTATAATTTACTGATAAAATTTTTGAATTTACTAGCACAACATATTTCCCTTATCTAGCAAACTAAGCCCTTCTGCTAGTTTCTAACTCACGTCCACGGCGTCCACACAACCAAAATCCTGAGATTACACACATATATTTTCCTGTCAAATAACTAAATTCCCCAGAATAAATTTTCATACTCATATTTCCTGAATTATAAACTATTCATTATCTTACCTGGGTTCTTGGGAACACGCTCTAGGTCCCCTAGCCTACCTGCATTATAAGCCCCAAAACCCTAAATTCACAACACCCACATAAATCATCCCAAACACCAGTATAACAACATCTATTACTAAATTTGGGTTCAGAAAAACTTACAAACCAAATAACCCTTAAACAATCTACTTACCCTAATTTTGGAATGGTTCCTAAACGACTGAAATTGAAATTCTGCTCTGCCTAAGTTGTAGAGAATTTCTCTAGGATCATCGTGGTGGCTTTTGATCATTGAACCGGGGAGAAATGGAGCCGTATTTCTAGAGAGAAGTTAGAGCAGCCGAAATTCTAGAAAGAGAAAGGAGGAAAAACTATTTCTACTCGCTGAAATCCCGATTTTGCATATTTATAGGTGATTTGACTCATGGCTTCGTCGACGAGACACGTGGCCTCGTTGACGAGGTGAAGAAGACAATTCGTCGACGAAGGTAAAGAACTCATCAATGAGCCAAAGGGTCCGAAGTACACCATCTCGGTATCTCTTCGTTGACGAACACTAAGACTTGTCGACGCTGAGACTCGTTGACGAAACCTACATGGAGTTCATCAACGAAACCAGTGCATTCTTCGACAAACCCTGCTTTAACCCTTTTGAAATTTTCCTTCTCTCTATAATTTAATCATTATAATTTCTGGGTCATTACACTAAGCTCAAAAACCACAGTTCAAACGGTTGGCTTTTTTTTTTTAAAAAAAAAAACTAACATGTTAAACATGTATATTTATATACACATATAATTTCTATTTTAACTGGTGAATTCACAAAAACTACTAACTTAATCTATTCCCCTTACCTAGTTTCCTAAATTACACTCGCAGGGACACGAAAATGATGCTTGCAACGCTCACCCAAACCCTGATTCAATAACCTTAGTTCAATCAAATCAACCCTAAATAAAGTACTATTTTAACATTTCCTAAGACAGTAAATTCCAAATAAACAATTAAACTTTCAAAAATAACCAATTTTCTTAAATTCCCTAAATCTCACCCTCGCTTTAGAGTGGTACCTAGGACCCCCAAATTGAAAATTTGCTCCAGCCAAAATGACAACGATCAAGACTAGGACCCTGTGGTGGTGCCCGATCGTCGATTTATCTGAAGATTTAAGGAAAAATTGAGGAAAGAGAGGGAGTATACCTTACCCTAGGAGTGGTGCCTACGCCGCTCCTATGACAAATCCACTCTGTTAGAAATGTCGGTGGCGGAGATAGGAACACAGTGGTATCTTCCATTTTTTGATTGGCCAAATATTTGCCGAGAAAATGAGGAGAGAGATGAGGAAGGACGGCTGGAGTGAGTGTGAGACGCAGAGAGAAACTGAAGAAAGGAGGCGCAGTTATGAAGAATTGAAATAGCTTCCTGAAGAAGCTTTACTAATAGATATATATATATATATATATATATATCTTTATTCCAATTAGTTTTTTTTCTTTCATAATATTCATTTTTATTTGTTTATTTAATTAATTAATTTAATAATGTTTAATTAATTGATTAATAATAATTTTTTTTCCCGATTACTACATTCTCTCCTTAAAAGAATTTCGTCATCGAAATTCGCTACCTGATCATTTTTTACATTTCTAAAATTTATTAACTCACTATATACATTTCAATATATGCTACCATATGAACTTCTGCATTGTCTATAATTAAATAAAACTACTATTTATCTCAATCGTACACACGTACCTGTGCCTTTGTCAATATCTGCCTCGGTCAGGATCATCGTGTACACACATGCTCGACCACCTCCACCTCAGGGTACTTGTTGGTTTCCCTTAATTTGATTAGGCACAGGTGCATTAGGCAGCAGTACATGACAGTTTCTCGCAATATGCCCTGACTTACAACACCGATAGTAGTCAGGACCCCCAGCTCGGCATTCACCCTTATGCCTCTTGTTACATCTATGACATATAGGGTAAGATGAATCATTATGATAACCATAATAACCCCGATCCCTCGTCTCCTACCTCAGGCCCACCGTGTCCTTTTCTCTCTTCCACGATCCCTAACTAGCCTCAGCTTGAAAATTGGGAGTTGCAGGCCTCTTTCTCTGCTCTGATGGCTCTGTATTGTCCTCCAAGCTCTTCTCAACTACCGAAGCCTTATCCACCAAGTCCGAAACATTTTGGAACTGGAACCCCACCACAAACTTAAAGATCTTTCATTTCAGACCTTTTTTGAACATTTTTTTGAACATTCTGGCCTTTCTCACCTCATTCGGAATCATAAATGGTACGTAGCGGGAAAGCTCCACAAATTTAGCTGCATACTCCCCAATAGTCATATTCCCCTGCGTTAGGTTGGTAAAATCTTCAACCTTTTCCTCTCTAGTAGACAAGGGAAAGTACCTATCAAAGAATAACTCCTTGAATCGTTCCCAGGTCAGTACTACTTTCACTACCCTCTGCCCCTTTAGTAGCTTCGCAGAAAGCCACCAATGTTTTGCATCTCTAATCATCTTAAACACGCCATAATGGATCTTCTGCTCTTCCGTGCAGCCAAGTACTTCCATTATCTTCTCAATTTCCTGAACCCAGTTCTCTGCAATCACTGGATCAGGTCCTCCCTTAAAAGTAGGAGGGTTCAACCTCATGAACTCCTTGATACTACAACCTTGATCTACAACAGGGCAGTTCTGCTCTCTTTGATCCTTCCTCATTTCTGCCCATATCTGTCGGGCTATACCCTTCAGCATCGTGGAGGTATCAAAATCCTCCTTACTAGAAGTCTCCGAGTCATCTCTTCCTTCACCCTCTACATCCTCATCCCTAGGATCCATCCTAAAAATAGAACAGAAAGAATTCAGAATTCCATTATCATAACCTACTCAACACAATCATTAAACTAAAATCCCATGTTAGCTTTACTATAATCCCAAGAGGGGGGGTGAATTGGTATTTTAAAATTTAATTCCCTAGGTCAATCCACTAGCAGTAGTATTATACAAGCCTATGGTCAATTTAGTGCGTATAAAATAAATCAATATATATATATATATATAGCCGAAATTAAACTGCACAAGTGATTTAATTAAGCATGCACAATAAAGCAGTAAATAGAGACGACACCAGAAATGTTATAGAGGTTCAAAAAACTGCCTACGTCCCCACCTTGGCTCACCAGCACAAGGATTACACTATGGGCTCACTTAACGGGTGGAGTAGCACCTAAATACAACCAGGTCAATTAACACAGGGCTGAACTCAACCTTTACAACCAATCCTTCCGGGCTGGATTACCGTCCCCTCAAGCCATGCTTGGAATACAATAGTATTTTAATACAAGATGTGTACAAATAAAATGCTTCTCAATTAAGCATATTTGTACCAGTAATAATCAGAACACGCCAATCATGTAAGAACAATAAGCTCAATGGTGTATATATGTAATCAACACTCAGAAAAGTGATTATCTCAAATCAAGCACAATAGTGTATCTACAAGCAAGTCATTGAAACTAAGTAGTGATAAAATCTCAATCTTAGTTTAGGGTTTCAAAGATTCAAGCCAATGGAAATTTAGAATATCTCAAAAACAGTTTTTTCGATATCAAGCACAAAGAGATATTCAAATCTAAGCTTGTAAAAATATGTTTGCACACAAAAATACAAGCCCTAATGAGTTTGGCTATAATAGTTCAAAGACCCACAAGGCTATGATATTTTTCCCAACCAAAGATTTACTATATAAAATTAAGGGGAAAAACTTTTGCTTAACCCTAAAATAAAAATCAAATACACAAGAGCATGTGAGGGTTTCTAGCAGTAATACTCAATGAATAAAACATTCACAATGCTAGATTTCTCAAAAAAGTAGTAGAATATGAGTGTATGAGGTTTGTATAACAAAATAGGGCTTAGGATTTTTTAGAGGATTTTTGCTTAATCTCTTTTGCTAATCAATCCCTAATCCAAGCAAATGAACCCCTATATATAGAGAAAGACTTAATTTTGACCATTGGGGACATAGGGGTAATTATTAAAATTATTTTAAAACTGTTTAAGAAAATTAACCCCATTTAACCTTTCTTAATCGCGGTAAAAATTAAAACAACTTGAGAGTTTCAGGCGTCTGATACATGGTTCAGTCACCCGAACAGACAGAATGAAAAAAGTTAATTTTTGAAGTTTGAGTGCTCGAAATAAGGTTCAATTTGCTGACCTAAGGCGATTTCCATTCTGTCTGCGATTTGGTCCCCTGATCCTGAGTTCGGTAGCCCAAGGCATTTTTGAACGCGAAGTTCGGGCTGCCGAGTTGGTGGGAAAAGTCAAAATCATGGTTCGGTTAACCGAGGATAGTACATTCATGTTGGTTCCGTCGCCCGAAACCAAGTCAACTTGCTGACTGGTCAATGATTCGGTCGCCCGAAGTGTTTTGAACACAATGGTTCAGTCACCCGAAGCCTCACTAATTTTACCTTATAAGTCCAGTTTTACTTCAATTAACTCCTCTGATAATATGTGTGATTTTGGGGAAATCTTATGTGTATGTGCAAGGACCTAAGGTCTTTTGAACTTGTTACATCTACATGCATGATATGCAATGATTATTACAACCATTTTCCTAAATTACTATTATAGACCCAAATGAGCATAAAATAAATTACAACAAGAATAAATCTTCTGGGTCTTTACAATTTAAGTCTTCTCATGTCATCAAGTGATCTTACAAATATGAACCTGCACACAAACTTGATAAACATTAAATACCTATGTATTTGTCATAATCAAAACCAGGTATGACCAATAGGATCAACATTCTCCCCCTTTTTTATGATGATAAATACACCATGCAAAAGTGGGTATAGCCTTGAAATGCTTCCCCTGACAATATGCACAATTGAGAATTTTTAAAGATTTAAAAGTTCAAATAATCTTAAAAAATTTGCCCAATTTTAGAATATACCCAATTTTGCCTCTTCTCCCCTTTTTGGCAACAACAAAAAGGGCTATAGGAAACATAAAGCATACAGGCATAGGCAATCAGTATGAATCATTTGAATACAAGATATGTTTGGGAAAGATTTTAGAATTTTCGGCAACTTCTTGTTTAAAAATAGAGCATTTTCCCAAAAATAATTGTATAGAAATGACCTGATTGTGTTTTAGATTAACATTTTATCCACAACTACTAACTCAAACAGTCCAGTATGATCAAGACATAAAACATAAATATAACTATCAACATACAAGAGATATGGTAGTCATGCATTTCAAAATACAAACAGATTCATAAAGTATAAATCAATGATAGATTTAAAAAGATACCAATTGTTAGGAAGCTCTCCCCTAAGCTTGTGCACTAATAAAAAAAATCGAGGAAGCATCTCTACTATGAATTAGACCTAACTCACGTCTATTTTGTATAAATCTATCTTGCGGAAGTGGTTTGGTGAAAATATCAGCCCACTGCTCATTTGTGCACACAATCTCAAGTGTCACATCCCCTTTTTGCATATGATCACGAAGAAAATGATGTCTAATCTCAGTATGTTTGGTTCATGAATGTGAGATAGGATTTCTAGAAATATTAATTGCACTGGTATTATCATATTTAATGGGAACCGTATCGTAGTGCAATCCAAAATCCGTAAGTTGTTGTTTCATATAGAGCGTTTGAACACAACAACTTCTAGCCGCAATATATTATGCTTTGGCTGTGGATAAGGCAACTGAGTTCTGCTTCTTAGAGAACCAAGAAACCAGAGATTGTTCTAAATAGTGACAAGTGCCACTAGTACTCTTCCTATCAACCTTACTACCGACAAAGTCAGTACCAGTATAACTAACAATCTCAAATGTCGTATGCTTAGGGTACCATAAGCCTAATTCTGCAATTCCAACTAGGTACCTAAGAATGCGTTTGACTGCCAATAGATGAGACTCCTTAGGAGCTGCCTGAAATTTAGCACACATGCACACACGAAACATGATATCAGATCGACTAGCTATGAGGTATAGGAGACTACCAATCATGCCATGATATAATTTCACATCTACAGGGATTCCTTGCTCATCTTTATCAAGTTTGATGGAAGAACTCATAGGAGTGCCAAGAATTTTACCATCTTCCATATTAAATCTCTTTAGAAAGTTCCTAAGATATTTAGGCTGGCAAATGAAAGTCCCATATTTAGATTTTTTAATTTTCGGGTCATAAAAAGAAACTCAGTTCACCCATCATGCTCATTTCAAATTCACTTTGCATGCATTTGGCAAACTCATTACACCAATCATCATTAGTTGCTCCAAAAATAATATCATCAACATAGATTTGAACAAGGAGTATATCATCATTTTTAGATTTGATAAAAAGTGTAGTGTTAATTTTACCACAGGTAAACCCATTTTCTAATAGAAAACCACTAAGCCTCTTATACCAAGCTCTATGAGCTTGTTTCAATCCGTACAAGGATTTGGACAACTGGTATACATAATCAGGATATTTGTGATTTTCAAAACTGAGTGGTTGATCTACATACACTTCTTCATTAATGTAACCATTAAGAAATGTGCTTTTAACATCCATTTGATACAATTTAAAGTTCTTAAAAGCGGCATAAGCAAGCAACATACAAATGAATTCCATTCTAGCTATAGGAGCATAGGTTTCATCAAAATCTATCCCCTCTTCCTGATTATATCCCTGAACAACTAGTCTAACTTTATTTCTGGTTACTACCCCATTCTCATCCTTCTTATTTCTATATACCCACTTGGTTCCAATAATTGTATGATCATTAGGCCTAGGAGTTAGGGTCCACACTTTGCTTCTTTCAAATTGGTTAAGCTCTTTCTGCATAGACATTACCCAAGACCCATCTTCTATGGCTTCCTTAATATTGTTGGGCTCTTCATGGGATAAGAAAGCAAAGTGACTCACTAGGTTTCTTAAGGAGGACTGGGTGGCTACACCACGTGAAAGTGCACCTATAATTTGATCTAAAGGATGGTTTCTAATGTATTTCCAGTCCCTAGGTAGTTCTTGAACCTCACTTTCAACTTTAGTATTTTCAACTGATTTATCATTTGCTTTTGAATTGATGTCTACATTATTTTCAATAGAAAGCTTATCTAAACATTTTCTAATATCAATATCATCTTCATCATTTCTTTTAGAAAATGGATTAGATTCATCAAACACAACATGAATGAATTCAATAACAGTTAGTGTTCATTTATTGAAAACTCTATATGTTTTACTATTAAGTGAATAGCCTAGGAAAATATCTTCATTAGATTTAGAGTCAAATTTCCTTAGACGTTCATTATCTCTAAGTACAAAGCATTTACAACCAAAAACATGAAAATAGAAAATATTAGGTCTATGGTTGTTCCACAATTCATATGGAGTCTTATTAAGTGAAGGTTTGATTAACACTCTATTCATGACATAACATGCAATACTTACAGCCTTAGCTCAAAAATATTTGGGTAATTTATGTTCATTTAGCATAGTCCTACCCATTTCCTGCAATGACCTATTCTTTCTTTCTACAACACCATTTTGTTGTGGGGTCCTAGGTGCAGAAAAATTATGTGATATGCCCTCTATGTCACAATAGTTTTCTATGCCATCATTTTTGAATTCAGTTCCCCTATCACTTCTTATGTGTGTGATTTTGTAGCCTTTTTCATTTTGAATTCTTTTACATAACTTAGTGAATTGTTCACATGATTCATCTTTATGAGAAAGAAATAGCACCCCATGTGAATCTAGAAAAATCATCCACAATAAAAAATACATACAATTTTCCACCTAGACTTTGAACTTGATTAGGACCAAATAAATCTAAGTGTAGCATTTCAATTGGTCTAGTGGTAGATATGAATTTCTTTTTCTTAAAACTTAATTTTGTTTGCTTACCCATTTGACATGCATCTCAAATTTTATCTTTTACAAAATGTGTTTTAGGTAAGCCTTTAATCAAATCCTTTTTCACAAGTTTTAATAACAAATCTATACTCGCGTGTCCTAAACGTCTATGCCACAACCAGCTAGCTTCATTTATTGTAGAAAAACATGCAACCTATTGAGATGTTAAGTTATCAAAGCTAGTTGTATACACATTTTCATGACATTCAGCGGTAAAAAGTACTTTGTTATCAGATTTACTCTCAACAATACATTTATCATTTTCAAAAGACATTTTATTCCTTTTATCACATAATTGGCTAATACTCGACAAATTATGTTTCAAACCATCAACAAGCAATACATTATCAATAACTAGGGAAGGTTTCTTACCAACCTTACCTATGCCGATGATTCGCCCCTTTGCATTGTCGTTGAATGTCACATATCCTCTATCTTTGGGAGTGATGGATGCGAACTTAGCTTTGTTGCCAGTCATATGCCGTGAGCACCCGCTATCTGATTACGCGCTTAAACTACGTAATTAGGCGTTTTAATTCATGCATTAGGGCTTATATTTTTAATTAAATGTTTAATTACTCTCAATATTTTAACAAAGTGTCAATCACTAGGTTTTATTGAGCAATTTATAAATTTTTGGCATTTTTTTATCGCACAAAAATTATCAAAGCTAAAATCGGCATCAATTTCGTAATTCGTGCATAAATTTTTTTTTCTAAGCTTCGATTGAGACGATTCGAAATCCTAGAGAAATATGAAAATATTATCTACGACTTTTATGTTTTGAGCTTTGAGAGATATAGGCTCTAAGAGGGTTAATTTTGGCTTCGTTCTTTAAGAAATAAAGGGAAGAAAGAAAAAAATATTAAAAAATAAAAATAATTGATGTGACTCGGCCATGCAGCCGGGTCGAGTTCATCTGCTGGGTAGCCCGCACCCCTTCCCCTTTTATATACCCTTTCTCCCTTCTATAGAATCGGCACCCCCCTTCTTCTTCTTCTTTTCTTTTTCTCTCAAACTCCTTCCCTTTCCCACTCTCTCATTCTCTCAGTTTCTCTCCCTGTCCTTCCCTCTTCTACCCTTTCCTCCTTCTCCTTCTCCTTCCCTACTCTTCTTCCCTTCTCTTCCTTCTTCCTTCTTCCCTTTCTCCTTAGCTGCTACTATTTTTTTTTCCCTGCCCAGTTGCAACTCCGAACACTCCAGTCCTTCCCTTTCTTGCAACACCGAGCCACCATCTAGTGTCCCACTTCCTCTCCCCTTGGCTGCAACCTAGATGCTACCCGCCCCACAGACCCAAGAAGCCTCCATCTGGAAGTCCAGCCACCTTCTGAGTCTCCACCCGTCTGCTACTGCTCTCCCTCTCCTATTGAAGACCACCTTGCTGCCGAGAAGACCCGAAGACACAACCATTCATTACTGCACAGCCACCCATAGCCAACAACTCCAGCCTTCTGGCCACCATTCCAGTTGCCTGCTGCTGTTGTCCACAGTCGATGAGAGCCACCACCAGAAGCTCTAGACCACCTGAGCCACCTGCTCCAAGCCAACCACAGCAGTGCACTAGCCACCACCCGAGAATCCTCCCCCTATTAAAGCACCGGCCACAACTCTCTCTCTCTCTTAACTCTTTTTCATTTTTTATTTTAGTTGAATATTGTTAATGTTTTTGTATTGAGGTTTATTTGAAAGTTTAAACTTTGAATATTATTTAGGGTGTTTTGTTATTATTGAAGTTTATCTATTTATTTAATTTCTTTTAGTTAATTTTGCGATAGAATTAATTAATGCTTTGATTTATTTAATTATCCAAGTAAGGCCCGATTTGGTTCTAAAATAAAATTTTAAAAAAGAATAAAATAAAAAAAGAAAAAAAAAATTGTTTTTAAAAATTAAATTAGTTGTCTTTTTTTAAAATTTAATTTTTGTTGATGCTCGATTTAGTTTAGGATTAGCCTTGTTAAAGTTTTCATTTTTATCGTGTTCAGTTATCGTTTAAGTTGTTAAGGTGTTAAATTTCTTTTGAGTTCTTGGTTGTCTTTAAATTTTGATTTTGATTCAAGTTCTTGATTTTGTTAAAGGTTCGGTTCTTATCTTTTGCGTTTGAGGTTGTGTGAGTTTCATTATTGTGTGTTTTAATTACGTGTTAAAGTTACCGTCTTTAGTTTTTATTCTGAAATTTAACGCGTATTTCGATGTCTGCTTGATTAGACGTAGGGTTTCCATTCTTGTTATTTAATTCAGTGCATGCTAGGATTAAGGTTTAATTTGTGTGTTCGTTTAATTTGTCAAAAGAAATCTCAAACAATCTTAAAAATCCCAAATCTGAACTGAATTCAGTAACTTTTTAATTTCGATCGGAGAAATGTAAAATTTGATATTAAACCGCATTCCTTGAAGAGACGATCTAACCTTTGGACTAAGTATTACACAGCTGAACTCATATATTGGGATAGCTTTCGTGTTGCTTATTTTTAGAGTGAGTCAAGTTTTTGGCGCCGTTGATGAGGAATGTCAATTTTAGTTCCAAACTAGTGTTTTTCCCGTTATTTTATTTTTTTTCATGAAAAAGAAAAATAAAAAAAATAAAAAAATATTGAGTTTTGAAAAAAATAAAAAAAAATTATAGTTGCACCTGCACCACGCATGCTTATGGATTTTTTGTAACCCACACGAACCACACAACCATCTTGCATCATATTGCCTGAGAATGCACAAAACTTTAACATTAAGCCTTGAATGATATTCGTGATACCTCAATTTTATGGGATAGAGTGTGAAAATCCGTACCAGCATTTAACTGATTTTGAGCTTGCATGTGTTACATTCATAGATGGGACTGCTACTAACCAGGCAATTAGATTGCATCTATTTCCTTTTTCATTGAAAGACAAGGCTAAGACATGGTTTAATTCTTTTAGGTCTAATTCTATCTCTAGTTGGGCTGATATGCAAAATGAATTTCTGCATAAATTTTTTCCTTTACAGAGAATTCAATTTTTGCAGGAACAAATCAGTCGATTCATGCAAGGAGTTGATGAGACATTTCATGAAAGCTGGGAGAGATTTAGAGATATGGTTAACATGTGTCCCAACCATGGATTTGAATCATGACGCCTGGTCAACTATTTCTACACTGCTTGACTCTTGAATCAAAATAGTTTGTTCATACTATGTGTTCAGGATATTTCTTCGGCAAGGAGCCTGATGAGGTGTGGGATTTTCTAGATCATTTAGCTAACTATGCTCAGCAATGGAACACTAGGATTGATAGAAGACCAATTGCAGCTCAACCATTGAGAGCAGTACATGGTGGAGAGTGGTCTAAATTTAAAGATGATTTTTATGTTGAGGCATGTATGGCTAAACTCACCAGAAGAGTAAAGGCTATGGTGATGGAAAAGGAGAAAAGTACAGAGCAACTTTGAAATCAACCTTCCTAGTCCTATGCACCCCTTTATCAGTCGTCATATCATCAGGTTGCCTTTCAGCAACTGTATCAGCCACAACAGATCTCTCAGAGCTATGCACCTTCGAGATTTCAATCTAATGTAGCACCTGCTCCACCAGAGAAGTCTCTTGAGGATGCCTTTTAGCAAATCATGCAGATTCAAGTCACAATTAACAATCAGTACACTCAGGTCATAAATGAATTGCGGGACACCATTAATGAGATGAGCACGCAGTTGAATATCTTAGAAAAAAGGGAATTTTCAGTAGAACCTCAGCCTAATCCTCATGAATACCAGCACCAACAGAAACAAATACATTATGTTTCTTTTGAGATAGCGGAGGCCATTATTAATTCAAGAAGTGGAAAAGAAGTTCCCCAACTCGAGATACTCACTGACAGACCAACAGTTATCCCGACACTTGAAGTTACAACAAAATAGATAAGGTCAAAGAAAAATCAGAGGAAGCAAGCCCAGAATTGAAGAAGTTAGTTAACGTGGAGATTAAGATCAGTAAGGAGTACCAACCTGTGGTACCTTACCCTCAGAGATTGACAGCCATGGAACCATCATTCCCTACTAGATTAAATATCAAGGAGTGCAATGCTGAAGCAAATCCCCGTAGTGGTAAGATGATGGGTACACCCGATAAAGAGGGTGAGCAGACTGGTGAGAGTTTAATTTTTGAAGAACCAAGTAAAATTTTTAATGTTGATGCTTCTGAAGAACCAAAGGTGACTACTCTGACAACTTTGCCTCAAAGACCAGTTCTTAAAGAAGTGACTTTCCTGGAAAATATACTATATAAAGATCCTTTCTTGTTAAAACAAGGAAGGCAGTCTACAAATGTTTTGTCTGGTACCTCGTATTGATTTATTTTAGGCTAACTTTTGTGCAGGTAACAAGAATGATTCATTGTGGTGACTCCAATTTGGAGACTCACTAGTTCAATTTATAGACCTGCACCCACCAGATGAAATTCCTCCAGAGCCTCCACCAGACAACTGTGATGTTTTTCTTTCCTTTATTTTCCTTTTGTTTTACCTTATTTTATTTTTAGTTAATTTTTAGGTACATTTTCTTGTAGTTCAGTTTTTCTTTTCCATTACTTTGCCACTCAGGTATGCCCTACTTCTCCCGTGCACAGTTTTTCTTTTTCTCCTATGCTTTCACATTGAGGACAATGTTCCACTTTAGTTTGGGGGGGGGGGAGGTGAGCATTTGCATATGACATTGTGCACGTATACTTGCTAGGTTTTATATATTAAATTGAAAAAAAAACACAAAAAAAAAACAAAAAAAAAAACAATTCAAAAGAAAGAAAGAAAGAAAGAGCATTAAGGATAAACGATTATGCTATGATAAACACGGACTTATACCCTTCACATACTTGCATATAACCTAAAAATTACACATTTGAGTCATTTATGCATAATTTCTCTTTATATGAGTTTGAAACTCCATGAAAAATTGATTGGTAGTACACTCGTGTTAATCTGGTTATATAATTTCTTGTATTTACATGGCATCTCATGAGGCTAAATAGACACATTCATGTGATTTTTTGCACTTAGGGTTCATTGTGAGCACTGAGAGAACAATCGTCGCGACTATGACACCTTGTGAGATATCCTTGAGTTATTTATCATCCCTTTTAAGTGTTAACATCAAATCAGAGTTCATGAAACTCGATTCTCCTTTCTTCTGGATGAATCTTTGTACACTAGTCTCTGTTTTTGATTTACTAGCCTAGAGGTGACATCTAGTGGGAAGATAGAAACCTAGGTCTTGTAGCCTACTCAAGATGTGAAGGCTGAGCCACCCCTAGAAATAGACTTAGTTCATGGACCATTGTTCAAGCTTAATTCCCATTGATGGTATGAAGACAACAAAATAAGTGTAATGATTGTCCTAATTGACCATGAAAAGACAGAAAATAAAGAATGAGTAGAAGAAAGAATAAAAAATATAAATGCACATAAAATGAGATGCTAATGCCTGCTCCATAGAAATACCACAAAAAAAAGTCAAGGACGCGACACTCCTCCTCACATATGACGAGTGAACTCATTCTTTTTAAGTGTTTCTGATGGTATACCAGTTAAGCCGAGTCAAAATGACTATTCTGTAGGTGTCTATTGGTATCCTAAATGTAATGAGTCACACACATCACAAACACCTCGAGATTTTACCTGCTTATACTCGAACTTATATGATGGCATTAATTCTGAATTGTGCCGCTAGTTAACTTCATGTGAGTAGACTGTTCTTAATTGCTATATAAACGATGAAACTTGCATGAGTGACACTTCGGAGTTGTATGCATTGAATATGAATGAACTTGTGTGAAATTCAGTTATATTCTTGTATGTGAAATGGTATGATTGTGTTACATGTGTATTAATTTCATGTTTGCTAGAGTTAGTAATTGTGGATACCGCCCTGAAATTCATTCACATTATTTGCTAGAGACTAGCAAAACATTAGTTGGGGGGGGGGGGGGGCGTGTGATTACGTGCTTAAACTGCGTAATTAGGCATTTTAATTCGTGCATTAGGAATTATATTTTTAATTAAATGCCTAATTACTCTCAATATTTTAAGGTGTCTTATTTATAATATTTGGGTTTTATTGAGCAATTTATGAATTTTTGGCATTTTTTTATCGCACAAAAATTATCAAGAGCTAAAACAGGTATCAGTTCGTAATTTTTGTATAACTTTTCCGCCCGAGCTCAGATTGAGACAATTCAAAATCCTAGAGAAATATGAAAAGATTATCTACAAATTTTATGTTTCAAGCTTTGAGAGATATAGGCTTTAGAAGGGTCAAGATTGGATTCATTCTCTAAGAAATAAAAGGAAAAAGAAAGCAAACAAATATATAAAAAATAAATAAAAATAATTGATGTGACCCGGCCATGCAGCCTGGTCGGGTTCATCTGCTGGGTAGCCTGCACCCCTTCCCATTTTATATCCTTTTTCTCCCTTCTACAGAACCAGCACCCCCTTCTTCTTCTTCTTCTTCTTTTCTTTTTCTCTCAAACCCCTTCCCTTTCCCACTCTCTCATTCTCTCGGTTTCTCTCCCTCTCCTTCCCTCTTCTCCCTCTTTCTTCCTTCTCCTTCTCCTTCCCTACTCTTTTTCCCTTATCTTCCTTCTTCCTTCTTCCCCTTCTCCTTAGCTTATGCTATTTTTTTTCCCTGCTCTACTCAACTCCGAACACTCCAATCCTTCCCTTTCTCACCACACTAAGCCATAATCTGCTGTCCCTTTTCCTCTCCCCTTGGTTGCAACCTAGCTGCTACCTACCCCACAGACCCGAGAAGCCTCCATCTAGAAGTTCAGCCACCTTCTAAGTCTCCACTTGTATGCTGCTGCTCTCCCTCTCCTCTCGAAGTCCACCTTGCTGCCGAGAAGACCCGAAGACACAGCCATCCATTGCTGCACAGCCACCCACAGCCGAGAACTCCGGCCTTCTGGCCACCATTCCGGCTACTTGTTGCTGCTATCCATAGCAGAGGAGAGCCACCACTAGAAGCTCCAGACCACCCGAGCCACCTACTCCAAGCCAACCACAGCAATGCACCAACCACCAACCGAGAATCCTCCCCCTGCTGAAGCACCAGCCACGACTCTCTCTCTCCCTCTCTCTCTCTCTCTCTCTCTCTCTCTCTCTCTCTCTCTCTCTCTCTCTCTTAACTCTTTTCATTTTTTATTTTAGTTGAATATTGTTAATGTTTTTGTATTGAGGTTTATTTGAAAGTTTAAACTTTGAATATTATTTAGGGTGTTTTGTTATTATTGAAGTATATCTATTTGTTTACTTTCTCTCAATTAATTTTGCAATAGAATTAATTAATGCTTCGATTTATTTAATTAGCCTAGTAAGGTCCGGGTTGGTTCTAAAATATATATAAAAAAAAGAATAAAATGCAAAAAGGAAAAAAATTTGTTTTTGTTTTTAGAAATTAAATTAGTTGTCTTTTTTTTTTAAATTTAATTTTTGTTGAAACTCGATTTAGTTTAGGGTTAACCTTGTTAAAGTTTTCATTTTTATCATGTTCAGTTATTGTTTAGGTTGTTAAGGCATTAAATTTTTGTTGAGTTCTTGGTTGCCTTTAAATTTTGATTTTGGTTCAAGTTCTTGATTTTGTTAAAGGTTCGGTTTTTATCGTTCGCGTTTGTGGTTGTGTGAGTTTCATTATTGTGTGTTTTAATTGCGTGTTAAAGTTACCATCTTTAGTTTTTATTCTGAAGTTTAACGCATGTTTCGATGTCTGCTTGATTAGACGTAGGGTTTCTGTTCTTGTTATTTAATTCATTGCATGCTAGGATTAGGGTTTAATTTGCGTGTTCATTTAATTTGTCAAAAGAAATCTCAAACAATATTGAAAATCTAGAATCTAAACTGAGTTCAGTAACCTTTTAATTTTGATTGGAGAAACGTAAAATTTGATATTAAACCGCATTCATCGAGGAGACAATCTAGCCTTTGGGCTAAGTATACAACTGAACTCCTATACTTGGGAAATCTTTCGTGCGGCTCATTTTTAGAGTGAGTCACTATCCAAGTACTACTTGTCCTTAGAGAAGGACGATCTCAAACACACCTACAAGAAGGATTAAGTAACTGACACTGGTCCCCAAATTATGTTGGGTTCACAAAGGTTAGTGTCTAGATTAGCTTTGACTCTCCACACCTTTCTATTTTTTACATGCTTATTTCTAAGTGGACAGTCCAACTGGATATGACCAATTTGTTTACATTTAAAACATATCATTCAACACCTAAGATCTTGAGGTGGGATTTGGGATTTTGATTCTCATGTAAAATATCCTAAATAAAGATCAGGTCGTCTCACATTTTCAACCCCATTAAATCCAAGACCTTCTTTTCTAAGAGAGTTTCTTTGGGCCCCTAGGAGTTTTTAAAAATATTATTGGCCCTCAATAAATTTAAAAACAATTTTGGAGCTATCCTCCAATTTTCTCTCAAGCTTGGCAATTTTCAAATCTTTTTCTTTAAGAATCGAAGCAAGAGAATTCTTTATAATTTCAAACAATTTTGACCAATTTTCAAATTTCTTTTTCAAAACATCATTCTCCTTGGTCATTTTGTTCAACAATTTGGATACAGAATATATTCATATTACAATTCTCTAAAAGCAAGCATGCTATCAGAATTACAATCATCATTAGAATAATACGAAGATAAAGAACAAGATAATGATACCTCATCGTCCCGTGCCATTAGGCACAAGTTTGCAATCTCAGAGTCACTGCCATCTGAATCTGAATCGCTGTTGTTTTGTTTATCCCACGAGGTACCTGCTTTCATGGCTTTCTTCTTTTTCCTAAACTCCTTTTTCAAGAAAGAGCAATCCGGTTTGATATGCCCGATTTTGTTGCAATTATAGCATGTGGGAGCATTCAATTTTTTTTTTCTTTTACTAGACTCGCCCTTCTCAGATGCAAATTCCCTAAACTTTCTGTATGGCATATTGTTCTTCCTGAAGAACCTGTTGAATTTTCTAGTCAGCATAGTCATGTCATCTCCAGATTCAGGTTCATTGCACTCACTAGAAGTATTAGTAGATGTTTTTAATGCAGTCACCCTTTTCATCCTATCGTGTTCATTCAGTCCCTCATTAATAGCTAACTCATAGGTGATAAGTGAACCTATCAATTCATCTAATGACATAGCCTTAAGGTCTCTACCCTTAGATATGGTCATAGCCTTTGCTTCCCAAACAGAAGGCAAACCCCTAAGGTCTTTCTTAATCATATCATACGGAGGATAGGTCTTACCTAATGCATGCAGTGAATTAATGATGTGTGTGAATCTAGTGTACATGCTCTGAATGGACTCACCAGTGTTCATCCTAAATGCTTCATACTCACTGGTCAACATATCAATCCTACTATCTTTTACATCTCTAGTACCCTCATATGTGACCTCTAACTTATCCCATATCTCCTTAGCAGATGAACATAAATCTATTAAATTCATGACCACAATACAGATTATTCATGGCAATAGCATTTAAACTAACAGCTTCATATCATCATTAGTATACTCCTCTTCAGTTATAGGAACTCTAGTTGTACCTTCAATTTTCATAGGAATATAGTTTCCCTTAGAGACAACTCTCCGCACCTTCTAGTCAATATTCTGAACATAGATGCGCATCCTCTATTTCCAGAAGGTGTACTTGACACCACTAAAAACCAGAGGTCGTGTGGAAGAGGATCCCTTAGGGAAAAAGGTTACAGTGTTATGAGCCATCTAGATCTTTTGCAAAATAACTATTAAGTTTAAGCCACTAGGCTCTGATACCAATTGTTAGCTTTACTGTAATCCCAAGAGGGGGGTGAATTGGTATTTTAAAATTTAATCCCCTTGGTCAATCCACTAGCAGCAGTATTACACAAACCTAAGGTCAATCTAGTGCATATAAAATAAATCAGTATATATATATATTTTCAACTAAAATTAAACTACACAAGTGATTTAATTAAGCATGCACGATTAAGTAGTAAATAGAGACGACACCATAAATGTTATTGAGGTTCTGCAAACTACCCACCTCCCCGCCTTTGCTCACCAGCACAATGATTACACTATGGGTTCACTTAAAGGGTGGAGCGGCACTTAAGTACAACTAGGTCAATTAGCACAGGGCTGACCTCAACCTTTATAACCAATCTTTCTGGGCTGGATTACCGCCCCCTCAAGCCATGCCTGAAATACAAATAAAATGCTTCTCAATCAAGTAGATTTGTACCAGTAATAATCAGAGCACACCAATCATGTAAGAACAATAAGCTCAATGGTGTATATGTGCAATCCACACTCAGAAAAGTGATTATCTCAAATCTAGCACAAGAGTGTATCTACAAGCAAGTCTTTGAAACTAAGTAATGATAAAATCTCAATCTTAGTTTAGGGTTTCAAAGATTCAAGCGAATGGAAATTTAGAATATCTCAAAAATATCTTTCTTAATATCAAGCACAAGGAGATATTCAAATCTGGGCTTGTAAAAATATTTTTGCACACAAAAATACAAGCCCTAATGAGTCTTGCAATAATAGTGCAAAGACCCACAAGGCTATGAGATTTTTCCCAACCAAAGATTTACTATATAAAATCAAGGGGAAAATCTTTGCTTAACCCTCAAATAAAAATAAAATACATAAGAGCATGTGAGGATCTCTAACAATAATATTCAATGAACAAAACACTCACAATGCTAAATTTCTCAAAAGAGTAGTAGAATATGAGTGTATGAGGTTTGTATAGCAAAATAGGGCTTAGGATTTTTCAAAGGATTTTTTCTTAATCTCTTTTGCTAATTAATCCATAATCCAAGAAAATTAGCCCCTATATATAGAGAAAGGCTTAATTTTGACTGTTGGGGATATAGGGGTAATTATTAAAATTATTTTAAAACTGTTTAAACAAATTAACTCCATTTAACCTTTCTTAACCACTATAAAAATTAAAACAACCCGAGAGTTTTGGGCGCCTGATCCATGGTTTAGTCGCCTGAATAGACACAATAAAAAAAAAAGTTAATTTTTGAAGTTCGAGTGCCCGAAACAAGATTCAGTTTGCTGACCTAAGGCGATTTTCATTCTATCTGTGGTTTGGTTGCCTGGTCCTAAGTTCGGTAGCCCGAGGCATTTTTGAACATGAAGTTAGACTACCAGTACGTTCATTTTGGTTCGACCGCCCAATACCAAGTCAACTTGCTGACTAGTTACTGATTCAGTCACTTGAAGTGTTTTGAACACAGTGGTTCAGTCGCCCTAAGCCTTACTAATTTTACCTTATAAGTCCAGTTTTACTTCAATTAAATCCCCTGATAATATATGTGATTTTGGGGACATCTTATGTGTATGTGCAAGGACCTAAGGTCTTTTGAGCTTATTGCATTTACATGCATGATATGGAGTGATTATTACAGACATTTTCCTAAATTACTATTACAGACCCAAATGAGCATAAAATAAATTACAATAAGAATAAATCTTTTGAATCTTTAGATTTTAAGTCTTCTCATGCCATCAAGTGATCTTGCAAATATGAACCTGCACACAAACTTAATAGACATTAAATACCTGAGTATTTGTCATAATCAAAATCGGGTATGACCAATAGGGTCAACATCCAATATATGTCCAAATCTCTAAGTTGAGGACCAATCCCACAGATCAGAAACAGAATCATCTACGGTTTGTTATGGTTTATCAGAACCCATCCACTGCTTCAGAAAAATCATAGAAAGCCGTCGACGTACTTCTGCCTCCAGCCTACAAGACAAAATCCTATAACTCTCAACACCTAACCTACCCATTTCCTATCCTCATTGTCATCTATTCCTATACTCTGGTATTAATTATCCGCAAGTCTACAGAACCTAAAACCTAATACTCTGATACCAAACTGTAATGCCCCGAACCCAAAACTAGGGTCCAGAGTGTTATTTAAAATATATCTCCGATACAACCTTTTGACGCCCCAAACCCACCAAGTGGAGCTCAGGTGCCACGTGTTCCATTACCTCTATCTGATATTCTCACATCAATTACGTAGCGGAAATAATAACAACTCCTCAATAATATACCAGAGTTTCTACATATCTATAATCTCAAAAGGTATTCTCCATCATGTAGTATTCAAACACACACACACACACACACACACACACACACACACACACACACATATATATATATATATACATCTCAAAAAACTTAAATATAATACAACCCCAAAATGTACAACTCAAAAATGTAACCAAAGTTTATACTCTCTCTCTCTCTAAAAAATGCTATGCCAAGCCCGAGCTTACTGAGCTCGATCACGTGGTCCTCCTGAAAAAGATAAAATTCCATATCGGGTGAGACACATCTTAGTAAGTCGAAATAGATTAACACCAATGTGTGGCTAACATAAGGTTTATGTACAAATATATAATCATCATTTATAAAAGTATCACAATTATGAAACCATTCTCTGTCCTTACTCACACACATGCAAAATATTTTACCAACGAGAGTTTCCAAGGATTGGGGTGATTACTTGCCCATACAAGTAGCACCCCTTTTCTCTGATACCTTATGCAACCTATAGCTACAATTGAAGCATATCAGGGCACTTACCTTACTCAGTAGGCCCTCAGGTGATTCGTTTATCTCATACACACTCACATTCACACAAATGTTTACTGGCAGAAGTTCCCGAGAATAGGAAAGATTACCCGCCCATACAAGCAGCTTCCCTCTGCCTAATACGTTATGCAATTCAGTATGGCTACATCATATACTAATCAGGGCACTCGCCTTTCTTAGCAAACCCTTAGGTGGAGTGTATACTTCGTCCCAAATAAATATAATACTATAATATATATAATACATATTTACTTTACTCTATATCTGTTATCTCTGTACTACTCATTTTTTCATGTTCTTAGTATTTCACATTACATAATTCACTTTCACATTTCACATCACGTGAATCTCATTTCCACATTTCACATCATTCACATTTCACATTCACATTTCACATTACTATGATTTCATGCTATTCTGTATTCACGTCTACATTCACATATTCTGTTCTCATATTATTCATTGGTCAAATTAAACAATTATGCATTTATAACTCACTACCAGGTGGATAATCACTATCATGCTTCCCCCCATGACGGGCCATGCGACCCAAATAATGGACTTAACCCTGGTCGGGCCACCAGAGTTAAATTAGAAAACAACCTCTTCGGTATGTAATTCAGATTGGCTTTCCCACACTGGTCTTGACTCCAGAGGGAATCTCTACCCTACACAACACAATCGACCATCCCGTCTCCACACTCTCCACGAGACGTGTGGGTGCACTAATCTCTACCAAAAATCACGCGCAACAGTATGTGCCTCACTATGGTCCACCGGAGTTCTCAAATCATAGATTACAATTTAACATTCACATTCAGCTCTGATTAACAATACACATGCAAATAATCCCAGTGCATTTTAGTATTTCCAACATGTCATACATATATCACAACTCAACTCAGTATTTTCATTTTACTCATGCCACACATTTCAAATAATAAGTATAATTATATCTCATTAAAATAGTAAGCCAACCCATATTCATCATCCATTTTACTGAAGATACACATCAAATTATCTTCACAATTTCTAGAAAACACATTACTTTAATCATTCCATTTTCACAAATAATAACTATAACCCTAGGCTCAAAAACCGTAGTTCAAACGGTTGGATTTTCTTTTAAAACTCACATATTAAACATGTATATTTATATACAAATATAATTTCTATTTTAACCAGTGAATTCACAAAAACTATTGACTTAATCTATTCCCCTTCCCTGGTTTCCTGAATTATGCCCGTAGGGACCTCGAAACGATGCTTGCGGCGCTCACCTGAACCCTAATTCAATCAAATCAACCCTAAATAAAATACTATTTTAACATTTTCTAGGTCCATAAATTCCAAATAAACAATTAAACTCCCCAAAATAACCAATTTTCTTAATTCCCTAAATCTTACCCTTGCTTTAGAGTGGTGCCTAGGACCCCCAAATTGAAAATTTGCTCCGACCAAAATGACGATGATTAAGACTAAGACCCCATGGTGGTGCCCAATCGTCGATTTAACTAAAGATTTAAGGAGAAATTGAGGAAAGAGAGGGAGTATACCTTACCCCAGAAGTGGTGCCTACGCTGCTCCTACGACAAATTCACTTTAGTAGAAATATCGGTGGCGGAGATTGGAACTCAGCGATATCTTCCATTTTCCAATCGGCCAAATATTTGCCGAGAAAATGAGGAGAGAGAGTAAAAATGACTGCTGAAGTGAGCGTAAGAAGTAGAGAGAGACTAAAGAAAGGAGGCTGAAGAATTGAAATAGCTTCCTAAAGAAGCTTTACTAATATATATATATATATATATATATATATATATTATACTTTAACTTATATAAATATATTATAATAAACTTACATATATATTTATTTATGTATGTATTACTTATATTATATTACTCTTATGTATTATATTACTCTTATATATATATATATATATATATATATATATATATATATATTCCAATTAGTTTTTTGTCTTTCATAATATTCCATTTTATTTGTTTATTTAATTAATTAATTTAATAATTTTTAATTAATTGATTTATTAATAATAATATTTTTTTTCCGATTACTACATTTTGTGCCACATATCATTCACCGTTCAATTTTGTGTCCTTAAGATAGAACTCTTGTTCTGCCTACGTTGCTAGCATAAAAGGGTCATTTTGATACCATGTATTGCTAAAATTGACACTTGTAAAGTAGGCATCTGTGTTTATCTCACTCTTTTTATTGCTAATGTCCCACTAGGTACACTGGAACATGTGGACAAGTATGTTAGTTCCATAGTGAAGCTCTAGAATGTCATCCAAAACTGTCACTACTATTATGAAATAATTTTTTTTTAAATAAAAGAACTAATAGTGACGGTTCTTTAAACTATCACTAATAAGGGACTAATAGTGATGAATGTCTAAAACCGTCACTAATGTTGTGAAATGATTTTTTTTTATTTTTTTTAAATAAAAGAACTAGTAGTGACGGTTCTTTAAACTGTCACTAATAAGGGACTAATAGTAACGAATGTGCAAAACCGTCACTAATGCTATGAAATTATTATTTTTTTTTATCTATTTAAAATAAAAGAACTAGTAGTGATGGTTCTCTAAATTGTCACTAATAAGGGACTAGTAGTGACGAAACTATAAAACCATCACTAATATTGTAAATTTCTTTTTTTAATTTATTAATACAATAATAATAGTGACAGTTGATTAACCATCACTAGTAAGTCCCTTTTAGTGACGCATTGAAATCGTCACTAATACCTTAAGAATCGTCACTAATATTTTCCCAAAATAGTTTTCGTGCGAAAAGTACTTTCCCTCGCTTGTTTGAGGGGGGGGGGGGGGAAACTAGTTTTTTGTGACAGAAGTTTTAGTGAATGATGGAATTTCGTCACTAAAAGTGTAGTATTAGTGACATATTGAATTTCGTCACTAATACCTAAACTATTAGTGATGGTTTTAAAAACTGTCACTAATACTAAACTTTTAGTGATGAAATTTCATTCTTCACTATAGCTCCGTCACTAAAACCAATTTTCTTGTAGTGCATCTAGTTAACTGAAATCATGACTTCATAAGACTTATTTTTGAATTCTAAATAGTTTCACAAGTCTTATGCAGTTTCAAATTTGTAACCATGTTGAACATAATATTTTTATCTTAAGTGGTCATTTACAATGTTACATGCATTTTGCCATTACTGAATATTCACTGTTAATGCATGCTAAAAAGGATCATTTGCATGATGTTTTAAATGATATATGTAAGTCTTCGCATGCTTAATGATCATGGTTTGAAATCCATTGCATGTTGATTGGACAAAATGAATATATTTAATGCATGTAAATTAATTGAATAGATTAGTACATGTTAAATCCAAAATGCTATATAAATTGAAAACATGTACACATGTTATAATCTTAGGTAGGAAATTCTAGTTCATGGACATATTATGGTCCAAATCCTTGGGTTATAAACTTCATGTAGGACCCAAATGGTAAATCATGTTGTTTTTAAAATTCAATATCACATGTCATGATTATTGTCCATAAACTAGGATGAATGCATGACATTGGGGTATCCTTTATTTTTCACACACTCATTGAGTATTTTGAGTTGTGTAATCTTCATTATGAACCACAACTGCATAATCATTACACAATATGAATATAGCCTTGATTGACTATCAAATTCTGGATTGAAATGCAATATGTCATGCTTGTGTACTAAATGTTTTATATTTGTTGCATGCTGAAATCCTTTGAATGATGAATATATGATAAATGCATGCTAAATGAACATCATCCTTGAACTAAATGCGAGTATGCGAGCATGCAAATATACAAGGGAGCTTAAGCCCCATCCTAAAGAATAAGGATTAAAATCACATAACCTATGGACTCATATGCATTGTCTTTCTACTGGTTTTATTTTGGGTCTTGATGATATTATGGAATACCTTGAATATTAAATGATTATTATCTCTTCCATGCTAAGTTTTTATTATGAAGGATAAACATATGACGAATGTGTTTAAATGAAATTCATCCTTGACCGTACATACACTTATGTGTGCTTGAGAATACAAGGGGAGCTGAGTCCCATCATTAGAGAAAATTAGGGCTTTAATGTAACATTCTTGTGGATATCATATGCATTGGATCATCATTTTTTTTTTTCGTTTTTGAGTCCTAGGCTCGTGTGAAAGCCATGAGCATCGTATCCTGTTTTTATGGATCTATAAGATGATATGGATTGTTCTTGGTGTTTATGAACACAAAATGGTTTAATATCGTTTTCTAATGCATATGTGCTTTATAAGAATGATTCTATTGATTCTGTAAAATTATTTTAATCAATATATAGTAGAAATGTTTAAAAAGTATAAGTAATTTATTGCATCTAAGCTAGCACTCAAATTGAAAGGGGGAGCCCTTGAAATTAAATTTCCATATCTTGTTGTGCTCACTAACATCTTTAGGCTTGGATTTATATTGACCTTATTGTGGCATGTGCCTTAAAGTGTGACGATTTTATTGAAAATATTAAATGAAAATATATTGCTTAGCCACAATATCTTTGAATTGCCATATGATCTTGTATTGAATGTTCTATATTTTAGATTTATATGGTTGCATCTTTTTGGTTAATATATAAATTGTTTTGTGCTTAAATGTATACTAGAAAAACATAGCTTGCTTGAATCTTCATGTCTCTTTTTAGCAAGCTTGGGTATCAGCCCCCTGTACTTGATTGATAATGTGGAAAAAGGAATTTTTTTCGAGCAAGAACTGACCTTATATAAGTTATATCTTATATCTTGCCATGTGTGATTAAATGAATTCATGACATGCACTTTGACATCAAATTCATTTGTGTCATGAAATTTTTTTAAGGGCTCTGGAGTTTAAATAATTCTTTCAAGAAATTTTATAAGCCCTTTTACTTATGACAAAAAAGGGAGATATTTTATGAGCAAAATTATTATTTCTTTCTTCCTGTTGTTTGTTCTTCAAAAATGGAAAATGATAAATGTGCTTAATTAAATATTTTCCTTAAAGAAAACTCCAATACATAAACTACACATTGACTTGAACTATACGTAAATGTTCAACTTGGAAAATCCTAAAGTATTCATGTTTGTATATAATTGTTTATATTGAATATCTTTTTAAATTATACATATTGTAGGGGGGGAGCCTTGTCAGAAAACCTAATTTTACTCCTGTGTTTATCATCATCAAAAAGGGGGAGATTGTTGGCTTTTTGAGTATAATCCCTGTTTTGAATATGACAAACCACAATATTTCATCTCTATGTTTAGTATATGAACAAGTTTATATCTCTGGAAGCACGAATGACAGATGGAAAATAGAAGTTGTATCAGCACTTAGATGATCATACCTCGGCGTATTCCATGGCGTATTAAGGAGCAAAAGCATGAAGATTTTATTTATTATTCAATTGTAATATTAATAGGTTTCAATTGTGCATGCATATCATCTCATTTAAATTGAAAATCTACCTAACCTTAGATTGACCTTAGGAACCACGAACTTTCATGAAAAAACTTTTTATTCAAAGTTAAACTTATACCAAAAGGTTTAAAATGGTTTTGAAGTTAAAGGATGCAAAAACTAATTTTTACATAGGGGTCGATCAACCAGCCAGTCAACCAAACATTAGAAATGAGCATTTTTCTCAATACATAACTTCTTTTCCTAAAAAGTGTTCAACAAGAAAGTTGTTATATTTTCTCTTAGTTTTTTGTTAATACCAAGAATGTCAAATTTGGAGTTATATAGAAAAAGTTATGGTCAAAACACTGAAAGGTGTTCACACAAAAAACCCAAGGACAGCCGACCGAGGCTTGGCCTTAGCCAACCGAAGCTCGTGGATTTCAAGCCTCAGTAGACCGAGCTTGGCCTCAATTGACTGACCCTCTCGAGAAAGCGTCTCAACGACAAGAAAATGGCTAGTTTTTGAAATATAATATTATTTTAACCCCCTCCCCTAACGGCTACATAACAGCTATATGTGATTTTTGCATATAAACACAAGCCTTAAACACCTTTAAAATGTTAGAGAATCACTTTGGAAGATTATTTAAAATTATTTTTGATTCTCTCCCCTATTTTAACCCCATTTGTTCTTTAAATTCTTTATTTCTCCTATTGCTTCTTGAAAATCTTTTTGGAGAAAAATATTTTGGGGTTTTTGTTTTACAAGGCTTGAGCATATATTATCTTACATATATATTTTGCTCAGTAGCCTTTTTATTCTCATGGTCTTCAAAGAAAAATTATCTTCTCTAATCTTCATTTGAAAAACTCTTTTAGGAGAGAATATTTTTAAGGGTTTATTTTGGATGACTTGAGCTTATATTCATGCTTATAATTATAGCTTGAATGCCTTTTTATTGTTCTTCAAAGTTTAAATTTCTCCTACTTCTTTATTTTGAAAATCATTTTGGAAAAATTATTTTATGTTATTCATTGAAGGTTTGAGCATATATTTAAAATTATATATATATATATATATATATATATATATGTTGACCTTATAGGCCATATCCTATTTTGATTATGACAAATACTCTGATATTTAATGGTTGATGAGTTTGTGTGCATGACCAATCAGAAGTATCATATGGTGCACGCACATGGGCTTAAAGAAGTCAAAGACCCAGAATGTTTATTCATTGTAATTTAATTAAGTTGTTATTCGGCTCTTTATAATTAAAACTCAATGGTTAGTAATAATTAATGCATTACATGCATGATAGGATAGATAAGTTCAAGACCATAGATGGACCTTAGGGATCACCCTTCAGTCAACCGATGCCGGATTTTTGAGTATAGTTGAAAAGTCTGGGCCATTGACCTTAGATTGACCCTAGGTCCCTAATCATCACATGTAAAGTTCCCCATAACTTAAAACTTATACCTATATGAACATGGGTGACTTCTAATAAAGAATAGGACCGAAACTGTGCATTGATTAGTGCTTCGGTTGATCGAACTTTCATAGTGTAAATCACTCAGTCGACCGAATCGATCAAAGGTCAATATTTTGACCATATCTCGATCGACCGTACCGTGCCAAGTTTATATGACTTGATCGACCGAACACCCACCGAGTCAATGTTTGACTCCTCAGTCAACTGACCAGAAATATACGAGCAATGCTTTGGTCAACCGAACCCCCACGTGGGAGAATCCAATCGTCCGGTTGACCGAACTACCAAGTTCAAAATCACCTGGTCGATCAAACCGCACGAAATTGAAAATTTGCCTTTGAGACCCTTAGTCTAGTCGACCGAACTCTCAGTTCAAATTTCTCCCGATCGACCGAACTTTGTCACTTGGTCAACCGAACCTCAAGTCCGGTTGACCAGTGTTCTCGGGTTGGACAATTTTTTTACAGAGGTTAAATTTTTTAAACAGGGTTAACTTTGCTAAAATGTTTTAAAACAATCCTAGTAATACCCTACATGTCCTAAATGGTTATAATTTTGGGGAACTCTATATATACCCCCTCACTTGCAAAAATTAGTGTAAGATTAGCAAAACAATTAGCAAATTTTCTGTGATTTTCAAAAGCTCTATTTCTCATATTTAAGCTTCATTCTTTTATTCTTAATTATCCTCATTGCAAATCTTGTTAAGTAAGAGTATTATTGTGAGTTTCTAGTTAAGCTTACACTCTCGTTAGTTCTAGTTGATTAAGATACATTTTTATCCGAGAGTAAGCTTGAGTTTTTCTAAGAGACTTCATTAATAAGTCTTCCATAGGAAAACTTCGTAGAACTTGCGAGTTTTGCATCATCATTGCAATACTCAAGAGTTCGTATTGCTTTTTGTTTGTGAAATAAATTTTTACGAACCGTTTTCAAATATCCTGTGTGCTTATTTTTGAGAAAAATACTTTTGGGATATTTTCTTGTGAAGATCTTTGTCGTTGTATCTTTTCATCGATGATATCATCTTGACACAAAGATCAAATAATTTTTACAAACTGATTTCAAATATCTTGTGTGGTTTATTTTGAGAAAAATATTTGTTGAAGGTATTTGAAAGTGTGCTTGAAGATAAACACTATTTTACAAATCAACTTCAAATATCTCTTGTGACTTATTGTGAGAAAAATATTTGTTGAGGATATTTGACGTGTGCTTGAGACCTTTATTGTTTTATTGTGATTGACACTATTATTTTGACACAAAGATCCTTTCACATACACTCTTATGAACTGATTGTCATATTTGCATTAATCTTTGAGAGTAGACATTAAGACTACACTGAGCGTATCGTATCTTATCATTTGGTAGTGCGCATTGATTTGTGATATTGAGCTATACTGGTGTACATATTTGCTTGTGAAGAAGCGTATTTCCGTGTACAAATATTTCATATCATTTGGTGTATTCTAGGCATGGGCTTGAAGAGGGAGACTAGACCTGTGGAATAGTCCCGAACTGGCTTAGACCTGGTTAGGAAAGTTAGGTATGCCACCCTGATAAGGAGTGTTGTATTAGGTGCCTCTCCACCCGTTTAAGTGAGTCGTAGTGAAATCCTTGTTTTGATGTAGCCAAGGCGGGGACGTAGGCAGTTTGGCCGAATCTCGATAACATATTGCGTATATCATTTACTTCTTCCGCACTTTACTTTACTGCACGTGTATGTTTATTTATTTATTGCATAAACTAACCCTAGGTTGTGTAATACTATTGTTAGACTGATTGACGTAGGCGATAATTTTTAAATACCAATTCACCCCCCCCCCCTTCTTGGGATTGCACCAAAGTTAACAATATATATATTGCTTGAAATCCTTCTTGATTTTCTAAGGTCAATCATTTTAAGGAAATCCCTAATATTCTCCTACTCTTATCTTGAATATATTCATTGGAGAATTTCTTTAGGTTATACAAGAGAGAACTTGAGCATATATCAATTTAATATATACTTGCTTAAGAGGTTTCTTTTTTTATTTTATAAAGGTCAATCATCTTAATAACAAAATCCTAGTTTCTCTCTCTTATCTTGAAATATATTTTCGGAGAAAACTTTGGGTTAATCAAGTTAGTTTTGAGCCTATATTCAATGATATATCATTGCTTGAAAAGCTTCTTGAAAAAGCAAGAGCACATATTCATTTATAATATTTTGCTAGTAAGCCTTTTGGTATTTAAATTTCAAAAGGTCATTTTAGAAAAGAAATCATTTTCCATACTCTCACTGGTTTACATGAAAAATATTTTGAGAGGAAAAACCATACTCTATTGAGCTTCATTGTTTACATCATTTGAGAGTGCATTTAGTGCTTCATTGTGTACATATTTGCTTACTTGAGAAGCATATATTTATATGAAAAATCTAATATCCTTGTATTCGAGGCGTGACCTAAAGAGGAATACACCGTCTTGTAAGGTGTACTGGTTTGGCTCTAACCCGGTTAGGTGAGCTGGGGAGACTTCGCCCCATAAGGAGAGATTTAGTTCCGCCTGATAAGTGAACTGAGGAGACTCCGCCTCATAAGGAGGAACTAGTTTGGCTCAATCTGGTGAATTGAGCTTAGGAGACTCCGCCTCGTAAGGAGAACTAGTTTGGCTTCACCCATAAGTGAGCCAAGGAGACTCCGTCTCATAAGGAGTATTGTAAATGGCGTCACTACGCCCAGTCAAGCGAGCAAATAGTGGAATCCTTGGGTGGTTGGCCCAAGGCGGGGACGTAGGCAGGTTTGGCCAAACATCGATAAAAATATCATGTCTGCTATTTCTATCTCTCGTATATGTTTAATTTTGCACACTTTAATTTCAGCACGTGTATGTTTGCATTTATTGTTTCAGTTGATTTAGGTGTAATCCCAAAAGAGGGGTGAATTGGGTATTTTAAATTCTTTGAAACTATTTACCACTTAATCCGTATTTGTATATTTAACAAATCAATTGCAGGGATTTAAAACTAAATTAAATTTATTTTATCAATGAGTTCTTTTTACCCAATTAAGTGCATGTAGAGTTATTCAACATACACATGCAATACGATTAATGAAATGTAGTGTGGAAAGTAAAGAGATAAGGGAAGAGAGAACGCAAACATGATTTTACGAGGTTCGGCCAACCCGGCCTACGTCCTCGCCTTGAGCAACCCACTCAAGGATTCCACTATAATCCCTGCTCCTTAAATTGGTACGGAACTTTCCTTACATCCGCTGCTTACAAGAGGTACAACTTCCTCCTAATCTGCTGCTTACAAGAGATACAACTCTCTCATCAAACCCGGTTCATGACCCAAACCGTGATTACAATCAAATCTGTAAAACACTTAAAGTTGCTTCTAACAAAGCTAGTGAGTACAATTGAAATTCCTAACACATAATCATATAATGAAACTTGAAGCTCAGAATGAATGTAACGATATAATCGTTATATGTAAGAATATGATTCACTAACTTCCCCTTTTGTCAAATCTCCCAAAAATATTTATATAAATCAATGCTTTGGAGAACTTAGGTTAAATATTTAAAAAAAAAAAAAAAAAAAACCTTTGAAGATTGCAAAGATTTGAAACACACTTTGTCACAACAATATTTCTCTCAAGTGTATATAGATAACTTTTAGACTTTTCAATCAACTAGAATTTGGAATATTAAAAATATCATGTCTTTGAATGAAAAACTCACTTGAATAAAAAATATGTAATCAATAACAAAAGCTTTTCTCAAGTGGTAATCTTATCAAAATGATTTAATATATGCACACTCAATATCAACCAACAAACATTTAAAAGTAGATTTTGCAATGGCAAGCTCTTTGAAAACTAGATATTAATCAGCACATCAGTTTAGATGAAGAAACTCTATGAGAATAATTCTTAACAAGTAGTGTGATTTACTAAACCTCAATATCAGAAAGAAATCAAGATGTGTATATGAAATCCCTTTGTTTTTCTGAGTTGATTTGCCCAAGCTTGATGAGTACCAGCTGGAATGCAGGCAATCGTATAGCTATATGCTCAAGTTTTTCAATTCTCTTTCAAAAATATGTTCTCTTCTCTTCTCATTAATCTTAGCTTACGCACTAGGGCTTAGATGTTCAATATATAGGTATCTTGCTCTTAGAATAGATCTCAACCGTTGGATCAAAAAATATGTCGTGAGTTCTCTTATTAAAAATTAGATTTTTAAGTTTTCCCGCAAGTTCAGACGACTGAGGTTAAAGGCCCAGATGAATGAAGTTCCTTAGAGCTTCAAAAAATTAACCTGGACACAAGGTTAGACGACTGAAGTTTAGGGTTCATACGACTGAAGTGTCGGGTTCAGATGACTGAAGTTTGAGTTCAGTCTTCTGAGGTGCTTCTGCCAGGTTTTGTGTTTCACCATAAATTCTTTAGGCAACTGAACTTAATCTTCGGTCTTCTAAAGAAATTCTTCAGACGACTGAGGTTAACTTCGGTCTTCTGAAGTGGCAACTTCAGGCGACTTGAGTTCGGTCGTCTAAACTTCCTATTTCCTGAATTTTTTCTTTATAGTTTGAAAAACTGCTTTGCTCTCTTTCTTGGCTCTTTTATAAAAATATTTTCCGAGGTTTTAAAAATATTTCTAAGTCTATGAATGTCCCCTAATGATGTTCATGAAATGCATGAGTCCTAAAGTTAGTCTAGGGTGTATGTTGAGTCTCAAATTAAATCATATAAATATGTAAATACATTAGCTCTAAGTACCCATTCCCGTGACGTTCTTAAACTTGTTGCTTGCATCTTCATTCTTGTACTCTTTGAGTTTCATGGATTTTCCAAGTTGTGTATGCTTTACTCTTCATGGCTTCCATGACTTGTTTTCCTTCCATGCATGCTTAATATAGCTTCTATTCACAATCTCAATGCACAGATCAAATACCAAGTGATTTGTCATTATCAAAACAGGATTGGACTCATAGAGTCAACAGTTTCAATTATTTTACATACACACTTTAAATTTTAATTGGGATATGATGTGGTGAATCGGCGCAAATTTTATTTAGCCAAAAAATTTTAAAACCCAATTCAGCCCC
This sequence comes from Malania oleifera, assembly GCF_029873635.1. Classification (NCBI taxonomy): domain Eukaryota; kingdom Viridiplantae; phylum Streptophyta; class Magnoliopsida; order Santalales; family Ximeniaceae; genus Malania; species Malania oleifera. The sequence goes on from NC_080428.1 coordinate 59,519,346, forward strand.
CCTCTTGGGATTACACCATAACTGTCACCCCTTAAGCAATCGACTAATCCAGTGTGATTGATTAGTGTATTTGGTTGTGCTATGCGTCCCAATCAATGTCACATGTCAAGCAATGAGGTATATTGAATATTTGAGTCTTCTTACTAATATGGACATACCAAAGAAATTCAAAGTACCTGGCTTTGATAAATATAGTGGGAAGGGATGTCCTAAGATTTATCTTCATATCTATGCTCGTAAGATGACTCCTTATGCTAAGAACTAGAAACTATTGATCCATATATTTCATGAAAGCTAAATTGGTCCAACTTTGAAATGGTATGCTTCACTTGCAAGAACAAAGTTAAAAATGGTGTAATTTGGCCAATTTATCCTTAAAATAATATCAGTTTAATGTTGACATTCTTATAGACTAAATAGTTCTTTAGAACATGGAAAAGAAGAGTTTGGAAACTTTTAAAGACTGCGCTCAGAGATATTTTGAGGATGACTACTCTACACTCCAATTTTAACCAGACCTCTCTTTTTCTCTTTATGTGATGATTTACATAAGGAGGGGTCGATTCTATAGTCTAAAAATTTGAAGGTCCTCTTCTAAATGTCTTATTGAGTCCTTCTTTGAAATCAAGTCCCTGCTACTTTGAGGATAAGTCCCTGTCATTGAGCCCCTGAAATTAAGCCCATATTATTAAAGTCCACGTTATTGAGTCCTTGTATTAAGTCCTTATCTTTAAAAGTCAAGTCCCTTTTAATTGAGTCCTTTTCATTAAGTCTTTATGTATTTAAAATTGAGTCCCTGTTTGTTGACCCTATTGGTCATGTCCCGGTTTTGATAATGACAAATACTCTAGTACTTAATATTTGTCAAGTTTGTGTGCAGGCTCATAATAACAAGATCATTTGATGGCATGTGAAGACTTGAAGACTGAAGACCTTGAAGACTTTTTTTATGTTGTAATTCATTTCACTATTATTGGGTCTGTAATATTTAAGTAGGAAAGGTTTGAATAATCATTGCATGGCATGAATGTAGGAACTATAAAGCTCAATACCTTAGAGACCTTAGGGATCACCCTTCCGTCGACTGACGCCGAATTTTTTTAGTAAGAAAAATGGCCTTAGAAATGACCATAGGTCCTTACACAACACTTGAGATTGTCCCCATAATCACATACATTATCTGGGAAATTAATTGAAGTGAAATTTGGCTAAATTGCAAAAATTGAGAAAGGTCAGACGACTGAACCCCAGGTGAACTAATCACCTCGAGCGCCTGAATTGTTGAGAAGTCAATAATTTGACTAGCTCTCGGGTGACTGAACACAAAATGTTCTTATCTCCCTCAGGCACCCGAACCCTCTGAAAGGGACTTCTCAACTACCCGGGCTGCTAAACATTCACGTTCATTATGGCCTCAAGCGACCGAATTGGTCAGTTCTGTTAACCAAACTTGGCTTCGGGCACCTGAACCTTAGACATTTGGCTATTAACTTTGGTTCAGCCACCCAAGCATAATTTCGGGCACTCGAACCTTTTAAAAATTATTTTCTGGCTAAGTCTTTTCAGGCGACCGAACTTAAGTTCAGCCATTCGAATCTCTCGAGTAAAATTATTTTGTTAAGAGGTAAATGGGGTTAATTTTTTCTAAACTTGTTTTAAACTTTTTTTATATATTCCAATTGGGTCCCTAACGGTCAAAAATCCTTCATTGCCTATAAATACCTGTTCATTTGCAATAATTAGCAAGAATTAGCAAAATTGATTAGGGCCAAACTCTCTCAAATTCAAAAATCCTTCTTTAGCCTATAATACTCCAAAACACTTATACGCATCATCCTTCTTGATCTTACAAGTGTTGTGAGTATATTTTGTGTGCTTGTGCTTCATTCATACTTGCTAATACTCTCGTTAGATTATATTGATTGTTTGATTTTATTGAGAGTAGAAGCATCAAGTTCTTCCACAGATTTAACTTGATAAATCTTGTGTGGGAAGACTTGGAAGGTGGTGTTTCTTGCATTGTCATTGCAAGTTTAACTAAGCCTATATTTTTGTGTGCAAAAATTATTTTCAAAGCTCATTTTCAAACAACTCTTGTGCTTGCTACATTGAAGAAAATATTTTTGAGTTTGTTTGAATATTATTGCTAACATCTTTGAAACCCTAATTTGACATTGAGATTTAGTTTATCTGGTTTTCAAAGGATAGCTTGTTTGATACACTCTTGTGCTTGATTGTTTATAAACATAACCTTGAGTGTTGATTGCACACATAGAGCACCGAGCTTATAGTTCTTACATCATTGAGGTGCATTGATTATATTGTTTTGAATCGGTACATATCAGCTTGTGTAAGAAGCGTTTGTTTGTACGCATATTTTTATGTCATTTGTATTCTAGGCATGGGCCTGAAAAAGGAGACTAGCCCTGTTGAATAGTCCCGGATTAGCTTAGACCCAGTTAGGAAAGCTAGGTACGCCATCCTAGCAAGGCGTGTTAGTTGAGGTCAGCCCCTTTAATTGACCTAGTTGTAACCGATGCCACTCCACCTGTTAAGTGAGTATTAGTGGAATCCTTGAGCTTGCGAGCTAGAGGCGGGGACGTAGGCATAGTTGGCCGAACCCCGATAACATTTCTTGTGCATGCTTTTAATTTTTGCATTTTAAATTCCAGCACATTAATGTTTATATTTTACTATTGTGAATGATTGGGTTTATAATTGCATAGACAGACCCTAGGTTAAGTAAGGCTACTGTTAAATTGATTGATCTAGGCGGTAATTTTTAAATACCCAATTCACCCCCCCTATTGGGAATACACCAAAACTCACACTATCGGTGAGACCCTGTTATTGAGTCCTTCTTATTAAGTCTTTATTTTTAAAGTCGAGTCCCTCTCATTTAAGTCTTTTTATTAAGTCCTTATTTTTAAAGACAAGTCCATGTTAATTGAGTCCTTTTTATTAAGTTCTTATGTTTTTGAAATCAAATCCTTGTAAAATTAAGTCCCTGCTACTAAATCCCCATTATTATTGAGTCCCAATTGTTTGGAATTGAACCTATTTTTGTTAAAGATTAATTTGCTTGTGAATCCTATTTTAAGCCCTTTTGATTTCCTAAAATTGTGGGTCCCCACAAGCCCATTGATAGAAAAAATTCAAAAAAAAAATTTATTACATTAGCAAGGGATACGTACAGAGGTACATATACATTGGGGGTACATATCCAAATACAATACAAGGGGCACATATTCAAATACATGCAAGGATACATACGAGGGGTGCAAAACTAAAATAGAATGAAAACCCAAAATCCAAAGAGGATGGAGCAGCTCCCCTCTGCGTAGGAATATGCCACGATCCCTCCCAAAGATACTTGTATCAAAAAAGGAAAGCAAATCAATCCTGCCCAAGGAACAAAATTTGAAAGAATATCATACAATTAATTGAGGGATTTTGAATATTGGGGTGTATCCCCCCATATATTTGGCCAGACTCTCCATTTAAAGGAGAATCAGTTAGATCACAAGGATGGGGGGGGGGGGGATTGTTTTTCTATAGGAAGGAAAGCACAATTAGGGTTTGCAGGCCTAACAAGACTTAATTCCATTTTGATAATGACAAACTAAGGCATCTAATTGTGCTATCGAGTGTATTACACATATTACAGTTTTAAAGCACATGAATGATGAAGAATGGAAAGCCATGAAGAACACAGGTAAATCAAAGATGGCTATTGAAGAAAAGCTTGGATGAAGATCAAGCTTAAGGATATGAAGACCTAGTTAGTTTAAAATGTGTATTGTAAACTAGGCTTGATGTAAGTACTTATCAATTGGTCTTTGTTTTGAAGCTCTTAGGATAACTACGTGGACTTAGATACCTTTTCAATTCTTGGAAAATATTTGTATAAAGTTCAAATGATATTCCAAAAGGTTAAAAATCAATTTCAGAATTAAAAGATAAAGTAATATTGAATTTCAAGGTGTTCAGGCGCCTGAGGCAAGTGCTCAGTCAACCAAAGGCTAAAGTCTGAACAAACTGGCATGACATTAGAGAGTTTGGGTGACCAAACCATTGGTTCAGTTGACTGAATGACTACTGTCATTATAAAGTTCCAAACAGTTTTGTTCGGGCGACTAAACGTAGAGTTTAGTCGACCGAATGACTACTGTCAATCATGAAATTCATATTTTAATTTGTTTAGTCGACCGAACCCCCAGTTCAGTAATCTGAAGCGTGAGCGATAAATTTCACGAACAACCAAAAATCTTTTTTATTTTCAAATATAATGTTACCAAAACTTGCACAAATGATCACAATTCAAACCTCGTTATTTATAGCTAACCCTAATTCTGTTAGAGAAAAGAGAACACATTGATTTACATTGAAAATTGTCATTGTGTGCCGTTCTTAATAAAACTATTTTTCTGGTTTATTCTTTCAAGTTTAAGTTTAAAAACCAAAAAAAAATTGAGTCTATTTCTTTGAGCTTCTTAGAAAATATCCTTTAAGAGTATTGTAGTGTTTATTGTGTACAAATTTGCTCTGGTTAAAGAGATTTTCTTTGTACAAAAATCAATTTTTGATTTCTCTGTGTAACGTGACGACTCTGTGATTGAGTCGTTGGCAACGCAAGGGTTGTTTTCACTTGAAAGGCTTCTCCGCTTACTATAGGAGAGAGGTGTCTCCACCTACTGAACAGAGGGATTAGTGAATCCTCATAATGGGTTACTTGAGGTAAGGACAAGTGAGGTGGTCCATAAAAAATTATGGCACAAAATCCGTCAATTATCTTATGACAAATTAACAAGAGGGATTAGTGAATCCTCATAATGGGTTACTTGAGGTAAGGACAAGTGAGGTGGTCCATAAAAAATTATGGCACAAAATCCATCAATTGTCTTATGACAAATTAACAAGACAAGACATAGGGGGAGGGAAGAAGAAGGAGGTCCCAAATGGCATCATCCCCCACCTTTATATATATATATATATATATATATATATATATATATATATATATATATGATGGCATCATCCCCTCCCCCCTTTATATATGTTCATTTATGGTTTGGCAATGCGGCTACACACACGCGGTTGCCTATTTTTTCTTTTTGAAATACCCTAATGGAAAAATGATGTTGTTTATGACATCACACATGCATCAACGAGGAAAGCCTTAAAAGGATAGGGTTTTCTCAATTTTTGCGTAAAAAAGCATAAATTCTCACTAGAATATTTCAAATTATTTAGGACTGTTTTGGATTACCAAAAATAACTAGAAAGGGTAAAAATGTCTCGAAATGGAAAAAAATGGGTGAAGAGAGACAACTAGGGTTTTGAGTTGTCCTCTTTTTAGTAGTGTCCAAGATTATCTTTTGCATAAATCCTATGATTCTTGAGCCCTAAAAAGAGAAAACGGATGAAAGTACCATGTTTTAACAAATTTGACATAGACAAAATACAATGTCAATAGTAAGTATTATTTTACTCATCATTAGTTTCCCACAATATTGATCCTTAAATTATTTTTTTCAAGCTAAGGAGGAAACTTCAATTAAATTACATCAAGTCGGACCAAAAAATTTAAAATAGAAAAGAAAAAAAAATCTTTAGCATACTAAGCCAAGCCTAGCCAAGTAGACCAAACTAAGTCGAATAAGCCAAGCCAGTTAAGTCAAGTCAAGTCACTTGAGTCGATCAAGCTGCCAAGTTGTGGAGTCTTCATACCAAACTACGAGCCACTCAAGTTGTTCAAGCTATTTGAGACATTGATCCAGCTGAGCTTGTTTTTTTCTTCTTCTTTTTTAATTCTATTTAAATCTTTATTTTAGTCATGCTCTCTCTCTCTCTCTCTCTCTCTCTCTCTCTCTCTCTCTCTCTCTCTCTCACACACACACACACACACACACACACATGTTTCCTTTTCCTTTCTTCTTTCTTTTTTTCCTTTTTTTTTTTTTTAACCAAATCAAGCAATCCTCTAAGCTAAACAAGTCGTCTTCTTTGCTAATTGCAATTTTTTTCTCGTGCAAACCAAGCATATTTTCCCCCTATTGTAGATTTGTATGAATGAAACACATATTTTCCTCTCTTTCTATATACTTATAGTAAGTAGAACTAATTAATTAATGTTTTCCTCACCTTTTATCACCCTCATGAGCACTACTCATTTGTCAAGAATGAGTAGAACTCATAAAGTATAAGCACGCATTCGTCTGTTGATGTAAGTAAAACTCATTTGTAGTAACAAAGCTCATCTATCAATGAATAGAGTTCATGTATTAATGTAAATGGAGTTCATCTATTAATATGAGCAAAACTTATGAATATATCTCTCATCTATAGGTATGAGCATAACTTATCTATCTTATAGCAAATCTCATCTATTGATATCACTAGAGCTTATGAAATGATATAAGTAATACTCATCTATTAATAAGTGCAGATCTCATCTTGTCATTGGCCATTCTACCAAGTAAGCCTTTTTGGCCTATTGAATTAATCTTGCAGTCTTTTTTATGAAATATGTTTTCTTGCATTTAGATATTACTAAAAAATTGAATGTCTTGTCATATTATAATCACGTTACTAATGTTCACTTATCGATGACTTCTTATATTTTTCTTCTATATGTGATCATATTTCCACGAATGTCCAATTTGTTTGTTATGTTTAAATTAATTAAAAATGTCATGTCCTAATCTAACAAATCCCACTTAACAAAGTTAGGATAGATCACAAGAAAAGTTCGGATTTTAACTCTATCACAAATATTGAGATTCAAAAAATATACTCAATAAACAAACCAAGAGAAAACCGAATAAATAAAAATTTGGGATATTATGATTTATAATCAGTAAAAATGTAAAAGGTTCAAAATGTTCTATATAAATGCACTTTAAGGATAGTGGACCCACAAGAACAAGTGAACAAATAACAATGTAGTATGATTCCTCTATTGATACTGAGAATGAAAGAACAAAAAATGTATGTACTGCTCACTCTATACAATTTAATAGGGTTGATATGAGATGGTGGTTAGTGAGTGAACAATAAAGTAAAGGGTTACAAGAGTTATCCTATCTTTATAAAATATAATCTTGAAAATTTATCGTCTTTTCCAAAAATAAAAGCATCTTTATTATAAGTAGAATTTAAAATCTAGTTATCACATTATCACAAACATATCTATTAAATCACATACTTAAATAATAGTCAAATACAAAATCTACCAGATAAACAAATTAAACAGAATCATACGCGTGCAAATAGAGCCTACAATAAAAATATCATAAATATCAGAATATTTGTGGTGGACACAGTTCTCATACTCCAAAATATTAGCAACAATTCAAACAACCAAGTCTTTCTTCAGATATTTATATAATTACAAAAAAAATAATTTTTTTAAATAATATAACTATTGTCAAGTAAAAAACTAACCTTTAATGGCAGAATAATATATATATATATTTAGATTACGCACCGAGTTTCCACGTGTCCGTTTTACGGTACATGTGACTAATTCCGCGCCCCTTGAAGCTGACCCCACAACTCCAAAGGAAGGTAAATTTCAGGAATCCAGGGGCGGAAATGAACCCGGATATATGTATATATATTTGTACCTACATAAGTATGCACACACTTATGTTGATGCACATGCTCGTATGTACTCACATACCTCAAAACATGCTTAAACACCCGTACATCTACACATATCCACCTCCATGCACTTATGCATGCATGCACATTTATTCATCTATGCCTTTATACATCCATGCATCCATGCACTTCTATTCACATCTGGATAAACACACTCACATACATGCATATGCACATTCATCATGCATATGCACATTCATCATACATTCACATCTTTATGCACTTATGTCTATAAACTCATACATTCACACATTCATGCATTTATGCAAACTCATGCCCATGCATGCATGCTTACATACACCATGCAGGGCAAGGTTTCAACTCTCTCCAAGTTTTAGGTTGTTACCAAGACTAGGTAGGGGATATAAATGAAACAGAGATGATAAAAAAAAAAAGGGAGATGAAATTGGTGATTTAATAGGATAGGTTGAGATGAGAGGCATTTTGTGTCCCCTACCCCTAAATATATTTATAGGAAAATAAAAAAGATTAATATGGGGTTTAGGTGGGGATGAACTGAAGATGTGCACAACGATGGAGGTTGGCTAGAGAGATGGGATGCAATAGTGCATGGCCTTGAGCAGTGAAGTTTGCATAGAGAAGGAATGGCTTGGGAGAGGAGATAAAGGAGGCGGGAAGTGGTTTTTCATCAAAGGGAAAGTCGACTAAAGCTTAAGCACTGTTGTGCCGGGCATCCCACTTGTGCCAAACACCAATACTACAACTATTTCTATTGAATATATAAGAAATTAAAGTAATGTAGAAACTAATAATAAAACAGTAAAAAAAACAAGGCAAGTAATTTACGAGGTTCGGTATAGAATTACCTACATCCTCGGGCACCAATGATCAATCCACTACTTCTTGACAAAGTACAACTTTGAGGTGTGTTTTACAAATGAAGAGTTGAGCTCTCTGTATTTCTTCAACCTCAAGTCCAAAAAACACTTCTCTCCAATGTGGGACAAATAATATAAAAATTTCAAAACAACCTTTTATACTAATGTGGAACTATTCTACCAATATGGGACAAAAAACAACAAATCTCCACATTGACAATAAATTCAACAAATTTTTCAGTCACCAACATTTTCTGGAGTTCCACATTATCGACGCCTTCCAAAAATATTCAAACTTGCAAGACATTGATCAAGTCCAAATAATGTTTGAACTTGATTGTTGTCACAATCTTGGTCAACATATCTGCGGGATTTTCAGTTGTAGCAATCTTCTGAAGAAGTATCTTGCCTTCATCAATAATATCCCGCATAAAATAAAACCGAACGTCAATGTGCTTCGTTTGTGCATGGTAGACTTGGTTCTTTGCCAAGTGAATAGCACTCTGGCTATCACAGAATACAACAATGTGCTTCTGAACAACTCCCAAATTTTCAAGTAAACCCTACAAACAAATAGCTTCCTTAACAGCCTTTAAAGTTGCCATGTACTCTGCTTCTGTTGTAGACAAGGCAATGGTAGACTGTAAGGTAGACCTCCAACTCACTGGACCATTAGTAAATGTAAAAACATATCCAGTAGTTGATCGACGTTTATCCAAATCACCTGCAAAATTCGAATTCACATATCCAACAACACGTTGATCAATAGTATTATTTTTCTCAAATACTATACCAATATCAATCGTATTCATAATATATCTCAAAATCCATTTCACAGCTTGCCAATGTCCTTTACTCGGATCATGCATATACCTGCTCACCATATTAACAGCTTGTGAAATATCAGGTCTAGTACAAACCATTGCATACATCAGACTACCAACAGCACTTGCATAAGGAACCTATGACATATACTTACATTCCTCATCTAATTTAGGAGATAAAGCCGCGCTAAGTTTGAAATAAGGAGCAAGAGGAGTGCTTACTGGTTTTGACTACTCAAACATGCCAAAACTCTGTACTACCTTCTTCAAATACTGTTTCTGAGATAAACTAACTCTTCCTCTCATTCTGTCTCTGCGAATCTCCATGCCAAGTATCTTCTTTACTTCACCAAGATCTTTCATCTCAAACTCTTGATTTAACTGCCTTTTCAACTTATTGACTTCTTCCCTATTCTTTGAAGCTATCAACATATCATCAACATACAAGAGTAAATATATAAAAGATCCATTTTGTAGTCTGAGAAAATAAACACAATTATCATGTTTATTTCTGATGTACTTCTGACCCATCATAAATTGATGAAATCGTTTGTACCACTATCTTGGAGACTGTTTTAAACCATACAACGATTTACCCAATTTAAATACCCAATTTTCTTTTCCAACAACCTGAAATCCATCTAGCTGAGCCATATAGATTTCCTCTTCCAAATCACCATGTGAAATGCAGTTTTTACATCGAGTTGAACTAGTTCAAGATCAAATTGTGCTACCAAAGTTAACAAAATTCGAATGGAAGAATGTTTAACAATTAGAGAAAATACCTCATTATAATCAATTCCTTCCTTCTGTGCGTAGCCCTTAGCTACCTATCTAGCTTTGAAGCGAACATTATTTGCATATGGAAATCCTTCTTTCTTTACATAAACCCATTTACAACCAATTGCTTTCTTACCCTTGGGCAGCTGGGTTGGCTCCCAAGTCTGATTCTGATGAAGAGACTGTATTTCTTCATCCATTGCTTTTTTCCACTTGTCTGATTTAGAGTTCCTCATTGCTTCTTTGAAAGTGTAAGGAACATTATCATCCATAACTGGAAGTGCATAGGCCACCATATCAGTATACTGAGCAGGTTTTTGAATTTCTCATCTTGGCCTTTAAGAAACAATTGATTCTTGTTGCTGTGAAGATTCTCGAATTGAAATCTCTTCTTCTTGTACACTATTCCCCACCGTAACTGGAGAGTTACCTTGTGTAGTCTTATTTCTCACTGGGTTTCCCAAAATTGTCTCAACCTCCACCTGTTGTTGAGTACCACTGGTCTTCTCTTCAACTCGTGACTCCTTGCGTATTGTTTTTTTCATCATCACAAGTTCATCAAAAGCCACATCCCTGTTTAAAATCATTTTTTTGGTCTCTAGACACCAAAGACGATATCCTTTGACTCCTGCACTTATCCCCAAGAATATTGCTTTCTTGGCTCTTAGATCCAACTTAGATTCTTTAAAATGATAATAAGTCATAGTACCAAATACATGTAAAGAATCATAATCACTAGCAGACTTTCCAGACCATACCTCATAGGGTGTTTTTCCCCCTATTGCAAATGATGGTAGACGATCGATGAGATGACACGCATATCTAACAGCCTCAGCCGAAAACCTTTTGTCTAACCCAGCATTAGACAACATACATCAAACTTTCTCTAGCAAAGTACGATTCATGCGCTCTGCAACCCCATTTTGCTGTGGTGTATTTCGAACTATGAAGTGTCGAGCAATACCTTCATCCTGACATACCTTCATAAACGGGTCACTCGTGTATTCACCACCATTATTTGATCTGAGCCGTTTAATCTTTTTTTCAGTTTGATTTTCAACTAATTTTTTCCACTTAAGGAAAATATCACACTTCATTTTTATGCTTCATAGAATACACCCAAACTCTTCTGTAAAAATCATCAACAAAAGTGACAAAATAATGCGTACCACCCAATGAAGCCGTTTTTGTGGGTCCCCATACATCTGTATGGATGTAGTCTAAAATACCTTTAGTCTGATGGATTGTTGAGCCAAATTTCACTCTAGTTTGTTTTCCCAGAATGCAATGCTCACAAAATTCAAGTTTGCACACCTTTGCACCCTTTAACAAACCTCGCTTAACTAATTATTGCAAAGATTTTTCTCCTGCATGTGCTAATCGCATATGTCATAACCTGATTGTATCTAAACCTACATCTTTCTTAGAAACAATAGCTGTTGAGCCAATAACTATACCACCTTGTAAATAATACAAGTTAATTTTCCTTTTTCCTTTCATCACCACCAGCGCACTTGATTTAATCTTTAAGGTTCCATCTTTCAAAGTGATAGTGAACCATTTAGATTCTAATGCACCCAATGAAATCATATTCTTCTTTAGGCTTGGAACATACCTAACATCAGTCAAGCTCTTAATAGTTCCATCTTGACATTTCAACTGTATTGATCATATTCTAGTTGTTTTACAAGTATTATCATTTCCCATAAAAACAACTCCACCATCTAATTCTTCAAAATTAAAAAATCATTCCCTATTGGGACACATGTGATAGGAACAATCAGAATCCAAAATCCACTCACCAAAATAATGTGATGAAGATGTTCCAACAAAAGAAAAATCTGACTCACTTCTATCATCGTTGGCTATATTGGCATTAGAATATGCTTTGCCCTAATTCTTCTGCTATAATTTAGGGTAATCTTTCTTCCAATGCCCTCTCTCATGACAAAAGGCTCATTCATCTTTAGCAGGTCTCCCACGAGATTTACTCCTCCCATGAGATTTACTCTTCCTTCCAGGCATACGACTCTGAGAACGTCCCCTTATTGCTAGTGCTTCTGATGTTTCCTTATGGACCCTCTGATCCTTCTTTCTGCATTCAGTACTAATCAATGCAGTACAAACAACATCGTAAGTAACTTTATCTTTCCCATACAATAAAGTGGTGGTCAAATGTTCATACTTATCAGCGAGAGAATTCAGTAACAATATGGTTTTATCCTCATCTTTCACCTTTTCATCCAAATTTAACAAATTGGCCAAAATTTTATTGAAAGCATTTATGTGGTCATTAATTGAAATACCTGGTTGATACTGGAAGCGAAACAATTTCTTTTTCAAATAGAGTCGATTTTCTAGACTCTTGGTTATAAATGTATCTTCCAATGTCTTCGACAATTTCTTTGCTGATGTCTCCCTTATAACACAATATTTCTGATTTTTGGCGAGACACAGACGAATCGTACCACATGCCTGACGATTGACCTTTTCCTAATCTCTGTCACGCATATCTACTGGTTTATCATCCAAAGCAATATCTAGTTCTTGTTGATACAAGATGTCCATCACCTCATATTGCCACATACCAAAATTATTGGTACCATCAAATTTCTCCACCTCAAACCGAACATTAGCTATCGTCTTCAATGATGATGTCGAAGCCAAAGGTGTTGGAGTTCATATGGATAGAGTTTCTTCTACTACTGCACTAGTTTCTGTCATCTTCTATATATTCAATAGCAACCAACAAAGTAAAAGGCCTAGGATGAATAGTACGTACCAACTGTGTCTACTCTATTTATCCTATGAAATTCCACTTTGACCAAGCCGACCTCCAAGGAGTGACTGAGCCGCAATGGTCTCTGAGCCCTCGCTTAGACAAGGTCTTTCTTAGGCATCAAACGTGGAATCAAGGATCCTAACAGAGGAACACCTCCGTATCAACACTATTCAACCTAGATCTGATACCAATTGTTGTGTCGGGCACCCCACTTGTGCCAAACACCAATACTACAACTATTTCTATTGAATATATAAGAAATTAAAGCAATGCAAAAACTAATAATAAAATAGTAAAAAAAACAAGACAAGTAATTTACAAGGTTCGGTATAGAATTACCTACGTCCTCGGGCGTCGATGATAAATCCATTACTTCTTGACAAAGTACAACTTTGAGGTGTGTTTTACAAATAAAGAGTTGAGCTCTTTATATAGCTTCAACCCCAAGTCCAAAAAACACTTCTCTCCAATATGGGACAAATAATATAAAAAATTCAAAACAACCTTTTATACTAATGTAGAACTATTCTACCAATATGGGACAAAAAACAACAAGCAAAAGTGAGGAGGTTCATAAAAAATTATGGCAAAAATTTTGTCAACTGTATTATGACGAATTGAACAAAACAAGACATAGGGGAAGGGAAAAAAAAGAAGAAGGAGGTCCAAAATGGCGTCAATCCCTCCTCCCCCTATATATATATATATATATATAATTTTTTTCATTTATGGTTTGGCAATGCAATTGCACACACGCGCTTCCCTATTTTTCTTTTTAAAATACCCTAATGGAAAAATGATGTTGTTTATGACATCGCGCGTATGTCCACACATGTGTCAACGAGAAAAGACTTAAAAGGATAGGATTTTCTCAATTTTCGCGTAAAAAAGCATAAATTCTCACTAGAATATTTCGAATTATTTAGGACCGTATTGGATCACCAAAAAATAACTAAAAAGGGTAAAAATGTCTCGAAATGGGTGAAGAGAGACAACTAGGGTTTTGAGTTGTCCTCTTTTTAGTATAGTGTCCAGGATTATCTTGTGCATAATTCCTATAACTCTTGAGACGCTAAAAAGAGAAAATAGGTGAAAGTACCATGTTTTAACAAATATGACACAGAAAAAATACAATGTCAATAGTAGTTATTATTTTACTGATCATCATTAGTTTCCCCCAAAGTTGATCCTTAAAAAGTTTTTTCAAGCTTAGGAGGAAACTCCAATTAGATTACATCAAGTTGAACCAAAAAGAAAAAAAGAAAAAAGGAAAAAGAAAATCTTCAGCATACCAAGCCAAGCCTAGCCAAGTAGACCAAACTGAGTTGAACAAGCCAAGCCAATCGATTCAAGTCAAACCACTTGACTCGATCAAGCTGCCAAGTTGTTAAGTCTTCGTTACAAACTAACGAGCCACTCAAGTTGATCAAGTTGTTTGAGCCATTGATCCAACTAAGCTTGTTTTTTTCTTCTTCTTTTTTAATTCTTTTTTTTTAGTCGAGCTTAGCAGTCAACCTCTCTCTCTCTCTCTCTCTCTCTCTCTCTCTCTCTCTCTCTCTCTCTCTCTCCCTCCCTCTCTCTCTCTCTCTCTCTCTCATTTTTCCTTTTCTTTTCTTCCTTATTTTTTTTCCTTTTTTCAACCAAATCAAGTAGTCCTCTAAGCTAAACAAGTCTTCTTCTTTGTTCGTGCAATTTTTTTTTTTTTTTCCCATGCAAACCAAGCATATGTTTTCCCTATTGTAGACTTGTATGAATGAAACACATATTTTCCTCTCTTTCTATATACTTATAGTAAGTAGAACTCATTGATTAACAATTTCCTCACTTTTTATCACCCTTATGAGTAGTGCACATTTTCCAAGTATGAGTAGAACTCATCAAGTATAAGCGCACATTCATCTTTTGATATTAGTAAAACTCATTTGTACTAACAAAGCTCATCTTCATCTATTATAATGAGCAAAACTTATAAATATATCTCTCATCTATAGGTATGAGCATAACTTATCTATCTTATAGCAAATCTCATCTATTGATATCACTAGTGCTTGTCAAATGATATAAGTAATATACTCATCTATATATTAATATGAGCATAGCTCATCTTGTCATTGGCCATTCTACCAAGTTGGTCTATTTGGCCTGTTGAATTAATCTTACAGTCTTCTTTATGAAATATATTCTCTTGCATTTAGATATTACTTAAAAAAAAAATGAATGTCTCGTCATATTATAATCATGTAACTAATGTGCACTTATCGATGACTTCTTATATTTTCTTCTATATGTGATCACATTGTCACGAATGTCTAATTCGTTTGTTGTGTTTAAATTAATTAAAAATGTCATGCCCCAATCTAACAAATCTCACTTAACCAAGTTAGGATAGATCACAAGAAAAGTTTGGATTTTAATTTTATCACAAATATTGAGATTCAAAAAATATACTCTATAAACAAATCAAGAGAAAACCAAATAAATAAAAATTTGGGATATTATGATTTATAATCACTAAAAAATGTAAAAGGTTGAAACTGTTCTAATAAATGCACTTTGAGGATAGTGGACCCACAAGAACAAGTGAACAAATAATAATGTAGTATGATTCCTTTAGATACTGAGAATAAAAAAACAAAAAATATATGTACAACTCGCTCTATGCTATTTAATAGGATTGAAATGAGATAGTGGTCGGTGAGTGAACAATGAATTAAAGGGTTACAAGAGTTATCCTATGTTTATAAAATATAATCTTGAAAATTTATCGTCTTTTCCAAAAATAAAAGTATCTTTATTGTGAGTAGAATTTAGAATCGAATTATCACATTATCACAAACATGTTTATTAAATCACATACTTAAATAATAGTCAAATACACAATCTATCAGATAAATAAATTAAACATAATATAATTAAATAGAATCATACACGCACAAATAGAGCCTACGGTCAAAATATCTTAAATGTCAGAATAATTGAGGTGGACAAAGTTCTCACGCTCGAAAATCTTAGCCACAAGTCAAACAACCAAGTGTTTCTTCAGATAATTATATAATTACAAAAATAATATTTTTTAAAAAAATAATATAACTCTGGTCAAGTCAAAAACTAACCCTTAATGGCAGAATAATAAACTATGCTACAAAATATCAAAGTTAATCTTTAAACATAAACAGTTTCATAAATTTGTGTGAACATGTATTAAGTCCATAAAACAAAATTAATTTTATTATCTACTAATATAAGAATATGAAAGACAAACAAAGTATTATTAGACCCGCGATATAATATACATGCTATCCATGATGTCTCTTGCTCTTATTGTTGTTGTTGTTGTTGTTATTATTATTATTATTATTATTGTAGGAATCTAAAAAAAACATTATTAATTAAAATTATTAATCAATTAATTAGTTAAATATTATTAAATTAATGTATTAAAAAAATAAATAAAAAGAAATAATATGAAAAGAAAAAAAGCTAATTGGAATATATATATATATATATATATATGTAAGTTTAATATTATATATGTATATAAGTTAATGTTAGAAACCTGTGAGCATTCAAATCAAAGTGACACCAAAATTTTAACATGGTTCGGTAAATAACAACCTACGTCCACGGAGCACACACCAAGTATTCACTATCGCCAGAAAATATTACAATTCTCTCTCTCTCTCTCTCTCTCTCTCTCTTCCTCCCTTCTTCCTCTCGGCTCTCTCTGAGCTTCTCACACTTCTGCACACACTCTGTGCTATACAATCACATCTTCCACAGCCCTCTATTTATAGGCTTGGAATTTAAATCATATTTAAGATAAAATTAAACATGAATGGAAGTTACAATGGAAGGATTAATGGAGAGATAAATTTCACCGCGTTTCTGACTCAACTCCTAGCTTGCAACGCATCTCCAGCTGTCTCCTGGCTATCTTTTGACTCCAACTCTAACAATCTCCCACTTGGAGACAGAGACGCCTTCTCAACCAGTATCATGAATAAATGATGTGCTCCAAATATGTCTTCATGCATAAAGACCAACTAAAGTTGAACACAACTTCAGTTTCTCTGTAGTCACCATCTTCCTGTCTGCTCGATTTCTACAGACTAATCTGATGGCTGTCATCTTCACAACTAATGTAAAAATGTCGGCGTAGTCAATCCCTTCCTTCTGCTCAAAGCTTTTGACTACCAACTGAGGCTTGTACCTTCTAGAGTCGTCATGCTCCTCTTTAATTCTGTACACCCATTTTTTGTGAAGGCCTTTGGGCAACTTCCACGTTCTATTGGAGGTGAGGGACTTCTTCTCATCCTTCATCGCAAGCTCCCACTTGCTTGAATCTGCCACCTAACATGCTTCATCATAGCATTCGGGCTCTCCTCCATCTGTAGGAAGTAAGTAATCAATATACCTTCTGTTTGGTATATGTGACCGAGTAGATCTCCTAAGCTCCAAAGCTGGAGTAAGAGACGGTGGTATGACGATCTGCTCCACTGGTTCCTCCACCTAAGGATTCTCGGTATTCTGCTTATGTGTCCCGACACATTCTGAGTGGACCAGTTCTAGTCTCTTCTTCTTTGGGGCATGAGTGTTTATCTGAAAACTAACCCTCTTCTATTTCCTGACTATACAATCCTTACACATGTCAACCTGCACTGACTGTAGACCACTCAATTTTTCCTTTGAGGGTATCACCCTGAGTCCCTTCTCGCTTATGTGACCAAGTCGTTGGTGCGAGATGTTGTTGTCGTCATTTCCTACAGCAACTGAAATAGACATGGAGGCATTGGAGGTTAGAAAAAGTGTTCCGCTTTTCTTACCTCGCGCAATCGTTAGTACACCCTTTGAAACTTTCCATTCATCACCAATGAATTTCGTCGTGTATCCCTCATCTGCCAGTTGACCAACTGAGACCAAATTCTTTCTCAAGTCTGGAATATGCCTGACATCCTTTAGCTTCCATACTAACCCAAATATATTGATCTTCACAACTCCCTTGCCGATTACGTCGCAGGGTTGATCGTTGCTAAGGTACACCTTACCAAAATTACCTGGTGTGTACTCCTCTAGGCAATCTCTGCAGCATGTGGCATGAAATGAGGCTTCAAAGTCTAAGACTCAAGACTTCTGCTTGCTTTCCAAAGAGCAGATCAACATCTCATCATTCTAGGAAGCAATATTTATTTCTATCTTTGCCCTCATCTCGAATTCTTTCTTCTAACTTCTACATTGGTTCTTGTAATGACCAGTCTTTCCACAGTTCCAGCACTCAATAACTTTTGAGCTCTGGGAACCTGTGTCCTGCGTACCTCTGGGATTTCTGGATTTAGGCCGTTTGGGCCTAGATCTGCCGCAGTTGTTTGATCGTCCATGCATGTTTCCTCTGCCTCGACTCTCCATGTTCAAGGCTGAACTCGAAGTCGAGCCATGGTTCGATTACATTCTCATTTCCTCGTTAAAATCATGCTGACAACCTCATCGTATACAAGCTTCGATTTTCCTGCGAAGCTATTGATGGCAGTAACGACATCATTTCAACTTTCAGGAAACTGACAGAGAATCAATAGGGCTCGAATCTCATTATCAAACGTTATTCCAACTGAGGCAAGTTGATCAGACAACTCATTGAAGTTATTCAAATGTCTACTGAAAATTTCACCTGCAAACATGTTCATCGTAAATAGTCTTTTCATGAGATATACCTTGTTTTTGGCTGAAGGTTGCTCATACATATTAGAGAGCGTATCCATCAGAGACTTGGTGGATGTTATATGCTTGATATTGAATGCCACAGATTTCGACAACGTCATTCTGATGGCTCCGAGGGCTTTTCGATCAAGCAATTCCCACTCATCCTCGCTCATGGATGTTGGCTTACCCTTCAACGATAAATGTAATTCCTTCCCAAACAAATAATCTTCTATCTGCATCTTCCAAAAATCGAAATTGTTTCCATTGAACATTTCAATTTTTGAGCTCTTTTCATTTGACATCTCGATTATCTGATTTAGAGATGGAATTAGCTCAAATAGATAGCACAGTTGGATCTGGAATGATCAAAAACCTTACAAATGGTTCAATTCGCTCTAAAAACAGACCCAAAACGATTTCGAAAAGCTCAGTCAAACTTTGTCAAACTTGTTGACGTGGCATAGTTGACGTGGCAGGGCGGGGCCCACTAATGACATGGCAGGCCCTATTGAAGTGGCGCGCTGGCGTTGCACACTCCTGCTGATGTGGTCCGGCTGGCGTGGCAGTTAACTCAGCAGCGCTGACGTAGTCGGTTCTGAGCGGCGGGTCGGATCCGAGTCAGGGATCGGATCTCGGGTTCACCCGGGTTTGAGTCAACTGTAGGGTCGGGTCTGGTAGTGAACCGGGTCGGGTCAAGATGGATCGAGAAAAGAAGACGCATGCAACGCGTTAAGCGCGTGAGAAACTGGTCGCCGGCGCGGGGCAAAGCATTCTGCTCCAGCGAGGCGCGTGCAGCTTCTTCTGAACTCCTTTGAAGCTCCGGCTGGCACCCTACCCTTCTCTTCGTCTCGATGAACTAAACGCGATGGTGGCCTCAAAACACAGTTTTTTTCAACTAGACAGAGCTTTGAATTTCGGGATCACTTTCGATCAGGCTTTTCTGCTCCAACCGGGCTCTGATACCACTTGTTAAGAACCTGTGACCATCCAGATCAAGGTGACACCAAAATTTTAACGTCGTTTGTTCAATAACGACCTACGTCCACTGAGCACACACCAAGTATTCACTATCGCTGGAAAATATTACAATTCTCTCTCTCTCTCTCTCTCTCTCTCTCTTCCTCCCTTCTTCCTCTCTGCTCTCTTTGAGCTTCTCACACTTATGCACACACTCTGTGCTATACAATCACATCTTCCACAACCCCCTATTTATTGGCTTGGAATTTAAATCATATTTAAGATAAAATTAAACATGAATGGAAGTTACAATGGAGGGATTAATGGAGAGATAAATTTCACCGCGTTTCTAACTCAACTCCTAGCTTGCATCGCGTCTCTAACTGTCTTCTAGCTCTAGCTCTAATAGTTAAAGTATAATATAGATATATATATATATATATATATATATATATATATATATATAAAAGCTTCTTTAGGAAGCCATTTGAATCCAATTGAAATTGGATTTTCAGTATGCGCCTCTCCCAGAAAGCTCTCTCTGCATCCGTCTATTTTCTCCATCTCTCTCCTCCTCTCCTCTCCTACTATCCTTGATTTCGTCAGCCTAGTGAGCGTCAATCAAAAAACAGAAGGTACCATTGGATTCCTAAATCCACCACCGACATTCCTACTGGAGCGGATTTGTCGTAGGAACGGCTTAGGCACCACTCTTGGAGTAATGTAACTTTTTCTGATTTGCTCAATTTCTCCTTAGATCTTCAGTCAAATCGACGATTGGGCACCACCGTGGGGTCCTAGTCGCGATGGTCATTATTTTTGCTAGAGTAAATTTTCAATTTAGGTTTCCTAGATACCACTCCAAATCGAGAGTGAGATTTGGGGAATTAAATAAATTGGTTGTATTTGATGGTATAATTATTTATTTGGAATTTATGGATTTAGAAAATATTAAAATAGTATTTTATTTAGGATTGATTTAATGGAATTAAAATTTTTATTTTAGGGCTCGGGTGAGCGCCGCAGGTATCTTTTCGGGGTCCCTGTTGGCATAGTTCAAGAAACCAGGTAAGGGGAAAAATATATATTAGATTAGAATTTTTATGAATTTAATGAAAAATGAATTTTGTTATATATACGTGTATATGTTTCGGTATGTGTTTAAAATGTCAACCATTTAAATTATATTTTCCGAGTTTAGGGCTATTTATTAGATACGTATATGCGAAAATGAACGAATGAAAATGAAAGATATTTTTAGGATAATTATGTACGATAAGAAAGGTATATTTTGAGTATATGAATGTTAAATGCAGGTTGGCTTATTATATATATATGAATTTTACTACTAAATAGTGTGGCATGAGTAAATTGAACCTTGTATGGGACTATATTATATGTATGAGATGCATGTTATGCAAGAAATGCAGTGTCAATGAAATGTTATAAGGATCATGTTGCTTGTGTTTGATAATGCAACCATGTATGCAATGACAGCTAAAAGGAGATGTAAACTAATTGATAACAGCTAAAAGGAGTTGTATTAGCAGATTCTAACACATATCTATGTGGACTAACTGATGTACATCTAAAAGGAGTTATAGTACGAATGAATGAAATAAAAATGAATGAAATGGAAATGTGAATGAAATGGATATGAAACATGAAATGTGAACGATGTAAAATATTAAAGGTTACGTAAAGTGAAATGTCAAGAAACGCTTAAGTTATGAACATGAACAGATATGGATGGTTGAATAACAACAGACAGAATAATGTATTAAGGTATTATCAAGTATTTATGTTGGTAGAACATGTTACTGTAGGACAGGGCAAACTCTTCGCTTGAGGGCTTGCTGAGAAAGGCGAGTGCACTAATAGTATCAGATGTAATAGTAGGCTACATAACGCACTATGGCAGAAGGAAACTACTTGTATGGGTGGGTAGATTTCCTTATTCTTGGGGGCCTTCGCTGGTAAACTTTGTATGAATTGTGTGAGTATGAGATTAATATATCACTTGAGGGCTTACTGAGTAAGGCGAGTGCCCTGGTATGCTTCAGTTGTGACCTTTGGGTTGCCTAATGTATCAGGGCAGAAGGGTGCTACTTGTATAGGCGGGTAATTACCCCCATTCTTAGGTTATCTCGTGGGTAAAATACCTTACATGTGTTTGAATAGGATCAAAAAATGATTTCAGAAATTATGCTAGTGATTTGCAAATGATGAATGATATATTATATACAAACCTCATGTTGGGCATACACTGATTTAATATATTGTTTCTTCCTTTACTGAGATGTGTCTCACCTGAATATGAACTTATCTTTTTCAGGACCTCCACGAGATCGAGCTTAGAGAGCTCGAGGTGTTTATAGCATTTTTTGAATATAGAAAAGAAAGGGTATATACTTATCTGATATCTTGGGTTGTATATAAGTTGTGTTCTATGTTTTAAGTTTTAAGTCTTCTGAGATATGTGTTGTTGTGAAATATATTGGTGTTTGTGAATACTGAATGGTTTTGGAGATGTGTATATATGAGAATACAGGTGATGAGTAGTTTTTTTGGAATATAAATAGAAATAGTAAACTCTGGTATTATATTTGTGGAGATTATTTTTATGTTTTCCGCTACGTACATGATAATGGATTAGTAGCACTCTGGGCTCACGTAAAGGGTCGAGGCGTTACAGATGGTATCAGAGCAATGTCTAGTCGGAAGTGTGATTAGATTCACATCGCCTAATTATGGAAATATTAGAGTATTAGGTTAGGGATGATTTATACCAGAGTATAGGATTGAGTTGCGATGAGGATACGGATGAGTAAATTAAGATACCGTTAGGAATTCTGAGTTGTGTTTCGTAAGCCTAGGGACAAAAATCCCTTGGTGGTCTTTTGTGTTTTTATGAAAAAGTAGTTAGGTTCAGAAAATCATGCTAAATCCATCGATGGTGATGTTTCCGAACAGAGAAATTAGAACTTGGAATTTGAACTCGAAGGTTAGGTTAGCTAATTTAGGGAGAAAAATCTTTGAAGGATAATAATTTAAGTGATGCAATTTAATGGTTTGTGGTCAAGTTGGGTGTTTGATATTTAAATTGGAGTATATGGAAATATATGGTATAAGGTTGATTAGTTGATTTCAGAGGTTATGGTATTAGGGTAAACCAGCAAGTATCTCTAAGTAGAGGTGGACCAGCACGAGTGTACTCATTGATTCCTTATTAAGGTAGATATTGCCAATGGGGTAGGCATGAATTTATGTTTAAGATAAATTATAGTTTTATTTAATTATGGATAATGTAAAAATTTATTTAATGATATGTATTAGATTGTGTGAGATAGTTTTGAACAATTATCTGGTATCAAATTTCGAGGACGAAATTCTTTTAAGAAGAGAAGAATATAATAACCCAGAAAAAAAATCGTTATTAATTAAAATTATTAATCAATTAATTATTTAAAAATTATTAAATTAATGTATTAAATAAATAAATAAAAATGAATAGTATGAAAAATAAAAGAAAAAAAACTAATTGGCGTATGTATATATATATATATATATATATATATATATATATATATATATATATATATAGGTAAAGCTTCTTTAGGAAGCCATTTGAATCCAATTGAAATCGGATTCTCAGTATGCGCCTCTCCCAGAAAGCTCTCTCTGCGTCCGCCTGTTTTCTCCATCTCTCTCCTCGTCTCCTCTCCTACTCTCCTCAATTTCTTCAGCCTAACAAGCTCCAATCGGAAAACGGAAGGTACTGTTGGATTCCTAACTCTGTCACCAATATTCCTACTAAAGCGGATTTATCGTAGGAGTGGCTTAGGCACCACTCCTGGGGTAAGGTAACTTTTCTCAATTTACTCAATTTCTCCTTAGATCTTCAGCCAAATCGACGATCGGGAACTACCATGGGATCCTAGTCATGATCGTCATTATTTTGGCTAGAGTAAATTTTCAATTTGGGTTTCCTAGACACCACTCCAAAGCGAGAGTGGGATTTGGGGAATTAAGTAAATTGGTTATATTTGAGAGTATAATTATTTATTTGGAATTTATGAGTTTAGGAAATATTAAAATAGTATTTTATTTATGGTTAATTTAATGAAATTAAGATTTTTATTTCAGGGCTCGGGTGAGCACCGCAAGTATCTTTTCAGGGTCCCTGTTGGTGTGGTTCAAAAAACCAGGTAAGAGGAAAAATATATATTAAACCAGAATTTTTATGAATTTAATAAAAAATGAATTGTGTTATATATACGTGTATATGTTTCGGTATGAGTTTAAAATGTCAACCATTTAAATTATGTTTTCCGAGCTCAGGACTGTTTATTAGATACATACATGCGAAAATGAACTGATAAAAATGAAAGATATTCTCAAGATATTTATATAAGATAAGAAAGGTATATTTTGAGTATATGAATGTTAAATGCAGGTTGGCTTATTTTATGGGAAATACCTATATATGAATTTTACTACTAAATAGTGTGGCATGAGTAAATTGAATTTTGTATGGGACTATGTTATATGTATGAGATGCATGTTCTGTAAGAAATGCACTATTAATGAAATGTTACAAGGACCATATAGCTTGTGTCTGATAATGTAATCATGTATGAAATGATAGTTAAAAAGAGATGTAGACTAATTGATGACAACTAAAAGGAGTTGTGTTAGCAGATTCTAGCATATATCTGTGTGGACTAACTGATGTACAGCTAAAAGGAGTTGTAGTACGAATGAATGAAATGAAAATGAATGAAATGGAAATGTGAATGAAATGGATATGAAATGTGAAATATGAAGGATTACGTAAAGTGAAATGTCAAGAAATGATAAAGTTATGAACATGAACAGATATGGATGGTTGAATAACAACAGACAGAATAATGTATTAAGGTATTATCAAGTATTTATGTTAGTAGAACATGTTACTTTAGGGCGGGGCAAACTCTTCGCCTGAGAGCTTGCTGAGAAAAGCGAGTGCAGTAGTAATATCAGATGTAGCAATAGGTTGCATAATACACTAGAGCAGAGAAAAACTACTTATATGGGAGGGTAAATTTCCTTATTCGTAGGGGCTTTCTCTAGTAAAGTTTGTATGAATTGTATGAGTACGAGATTAATTTATCACTTAAGAGCTTATTAAGTAAGGTGAGTGTCCTGATATACTTCAATTGTGACCTTTGGGTTGCCTAATGCATCAAGGTAGAGGGGTGCTACTTGTATGGGCGGGTAATCACCCCTATCCTTAGGTAATCTCGTGCGTAAAATACTTTGCATGTGTTTGAATAGGATTAGAAAATGATTTCAAAAATTATGCTAATGATTTCCAAATGATGAATGATATGTTATATACAAACCTCATGTTGGTCACACACTCTTTTAATATATTGTTTCTTCTCTTACTGAAATGTGTCTCACCTGAATATGAACTTATTTTTTTAAGGACCTCCACGAGATCGAGTTTAGAGAGCTCGAGGTGTTTGTAGCATTTTTAGGATATAGAAAAGAAAGGGTATATACTTAGCTGATATCTTGGGTTGTATATAAGTTATGTTCTATGTTTTAAGTTTTAAGTTTTAAGTCTTCTAAGATATGTGTGGTTGTGAAATATACCGGTGTTTGTGAATACTGAATCTTTTTAGAGATATGTGTATATATGAGAATACAGGTGATGAGTAGTTATTTTGGAATAAAAATAAAAATAGTAAACTCTAGTATTATATTTGTAGAAATTATGTTTATGTTTTCTGCTGTGTACATGATATTAGAATGTGGATTATCGGGTAAATGAACATATTAGTAGCATTCCGGACCCACGTAGAGGGTCGGGGCGTTACAATTATTATTATTATTATTATTATTATTATTATTATTATTATTAT
The DNA here is from genome assembly GCF_029873635.1 of Malania oleifera. Lineage (NCBI taxonomy): Eukaryota > Viridiplantae > Streptophyta > Magnoliopsida > Santalales > Ximeniaceae > Malania > Malania oleifera. The sequence continues at coordinate 59,544,796 of NC_080428.1, forward strand.
TATTATTATTATTATTATTATTATTTTATCTATGATATTTAAAACAAATGCCCCATATTTTAAATCATAAGATTTTCATTTAAAGTAAATAACTTTACTCTAGATTAAAAAATTTTAAATTCACACTAGGCAAATATTGTAATTAATAAAATTCTTAACTTTCAAATAATTCTTGACAATCTCTGAAGTAATATTAAAAATTTTGCAAAAAACATTGCTCATAAACTATATAAAAATTAGATATAGTAATTTAAATATTAAATTTCTCATTATTTTCTTACAATTATGCAAAACTAAATACATGACATTATATATATATATATATATATATATATATATATATATATACTAATATTCCATTTATATAATTACGCCCTTTTTGCCATTCTACACCATAATAATTAATACTAACACACACACACACACACACACACACACACACTCATACACTAAATTTTTTTACTTTATGCAAAATAATTTAGAATTTTATTTCTTAAATGTGCTCAATATATAATAAATTTTATAGAAATTACATGTGAATCTCACATGAATTATTTAAATTAACAAATATAAATTTTACTATAATTATTATGTTATTAAATTAAATAAATGTAAATATAATAATAAAATCAATTCCTAATAGATGTTTAGGAGAATTAACTTTAATTACACAACACAAAATAATTGGAAACGGAAAATTATTAATCAATCACTCACTTTTTTGTGCGTAGAGAATTTCCTCTATTTGGCTTTTCACCTATCAAAGTTATCAATCAAATGACAGAATTTCAGAAAATAAGGTATAATATTTAGTCAGTGGTTAGGCGTGTGCAAACGATCAGTTCGACCAAATTCGATTAATTAACCTAATTTTTCAATTAATACTAATTCCTAACCGAACTGACTGAACTAGTTGTTGTAACCGAACCGTACCTGACTGAACCAAGTTTTTGGGTAATTTGGTTAACCGAATTTGATTGAATAAATTTAAAATTAATTATAAAAAAATGATTACAAATTTTGTTTCTAGTTTACCAATTTCAGCTTAATTAATAAAAGAGTTTATTAATAAAATGAATATTTTCAGATTAAATATTTAAGATTTAACATATATCATATATCATATATTAGTATTACTAATTTATATTTGATTATTAATTAATTAGTAATTTAGGTAATTTGGTTAACCGAATTAAATATTGTCTGAACCGAAAAACGAATACTTAAAGTTATATAAATCTTAAATCGAGCCTATATATTAACCGAACCGAATTACTAAATTTGACCGATTAATTTGAATAAATCTGAATTATGCTTACCTCTAGCTCGGCCATTGCCGGCTAGAAGAAGAGGAAGGAGAAAGGAGGGAGAAGAAAAAGAAAGGAATAACTGAAAAGCAGAAAGGGCGGGGAGAGAGGGCCGTCCTGACGCGTGGACCTGCAGCTAAGTAAACGCGTAGGGGTGAATTTTGCATGCTTCACGTTTTCTTTCTTTCTTTCTTTCTTTCTTTTTGGGCTAAGCATTTCACCATCAATAATTATAGAACACATATTATATTAATATGTATTCAATGAAGTTTTCATTCTTTAAAAAAACTTTAAGCTCTTTCACTCCAATTAAAATTTCTATAATTTTTTCTCATTTTCTAAAAAATGTTAAGACAAAATAAGAATTTTTATTTTATTTTTATGATTAAAAAATTTAAAAAAAATAATTTATTGCATGAATATAATCTTACTAATTTTGTTATTACTTATATCAAGATTTAATTTCAACCCAGGAACTAATTGTAAATCCAAGTATTTTATTTTGATTCCATCAATTCCCAAATTATATTTTATCGCAATTGAATTATTAGTTAACTAATGTTTTGGCAAACATTAATTTAGTAATTGGAAATACTATAGTTATCTCATATATATAAGCCTATATATATACATATATTATGTGTATGGTACAATTATATAAAATCGTTGGTTAGTAAAAGTGATGATTAGTGAATAAATGTATATAGGACCCTACTTTTTAGTAATAATAACGCAACATAAACAAATAAGTAAAATCAATCACATAACATCATTTGTGTTTATTGGTATTACAAAAATATTAATTCTATAATTGACTCATTTAGGATTAATGTTGGAAAGAAATCACTCAATGCTTTGCAATCTAATAAATAAATAGGAAGAAAATTCAAACTCATATGATTTAAAGTATTCAAAATAAATAATTATCATCATCAACCAAAAGCTCAATGCATATAGAATATACCTAAGGTTCTTGATTACCTTGCATTCATGGAGTTGAGATACTCTCAATTTGGAGCTAATTAAATTGTCTCCCACTTCCATCTCTTTTGTGCGACCATTACACATACACACTTGTGTTTCAAACTCTATATATAAATTGAAAATACCTCTTACTTTAGTGCAATATGATCCTTCTAGTCAATCATGGCTTAAGTCCGAATAGCATTTTCCCCACACATCCCCTTATTTTATGATGCTTTTTATTTCACTCAATTCCTCCTCTCTTATCTTCCCCCTAGTTGTCATCATCTCTATGATACCTCGTAGAGGAAAGACTTGAAAAGAATTTGATGTTATTATCTATATCAACAATGATCACCTTTCCTTTTGGAAATCTTTCCATAAGAACTCCACGATTAAGCGTGCTTGGCTTAGAGTAATATTGGGATAGGTGACCTTTTGAAAAGTTTTCTTAGGAAGTGTGTGAGTGAGGACAAAACACACTAAAAAGGATACGTGTTGGTCTATGGGGCTAGTAATTAGTTTGATAAGGCGCCCCCTATTGTCTGATCTAGGTAAAGGAGGAGAGACGCAGTGCTCTTTACCATACCCATGACGAGGTGTTACAAATGGTATAAGAGTCATTACCCAGTCAGAAGTGTGATGAGATTTAAATCGTCTGGATTTGAAAATGTGGGTTCACAATGAAGACGTTGCGTTCTGTAAATGGGGGAGAATGTGATACTCCGTGGAAGAAAAACTTAAAATGATTAGATGTTACTACCCATATCAACAAGGTGCACATTTCTTTTCGGGAGTCTTCCCATAAGAACTTTACGGTTAAGCATGTCTGGTTTAGAATAATCTTGGGATGGGTGACCTTCTGGGAAGTTTTCTCGGGCCACCCATGTGAGTGGATTCTACACAAAGGTGTGAGCCACTTTGAAGAGGACTTCAGAGATCGGACGAGAGGGCTTGTCGCTATCTTACACTAGATGTGTACTAGAGAGATCATGCTGACAAGGATGTCAAAAATCAAATAAGAGAGCCTATCACGAACTCACATCGAATGTGTATTAGGGAAATCACACTAATGAGAACTTTAGAGATTGGATGGGAGAGTCTGTCACAGTCCCACATCGGATGTGTACTAGGGAGATCTTGGACTTATAAGGATAGTTTGGGCTCCAACTAAGTGAGGCGCCTTTCTAGGACTAAACCATAAGACCAATGGAGCAAAGTAGACAATACCCTACCAGAGTTGGGCTCAAGACCATTACACCCTTCAATGTTGTTGTGAAAGCTTTACACATATATAATAACATTCTGTAATTGCATTAGCATTTTAGGATAACCATATAATCTACAAGATCTAAGGCACCATAGTACTTATCAAAACTTGACATCTTAAACTTTAACAATAAGGGAATCTCCATAACCTCCTTAGTGAAGGGAGCGTCTAAAAGCTTGAAGGTTTGGTTGCCCATTAATGATTGATATAAACTTCCTTCATCACCTACTCAAGTCAGTTGTGAATATTTTGAACTTTTCTTTGTGAATCAAAGAGTAATGTTCATTGACATTGACATTGTTTACATCTTCTAGACTTGACATCCTTTTCACTTGCCTTGAAGTGGGTTTCGGGCTATATTCTTGATGTGCATGATTTTCTTTTTTCCTTTCTATGATGTGGCTAAAGGAGGTGATACTTGGTTCTATGCCAAGGAATCTTTTTTTTTTTTTTTTTTTTTGGTGCAAAATCTCCCCAAGTATGGCTCCATCTTCCTCCAAAAATCAAGAAAAAATTTCCTTTATCAAAACTGTTGTGTCAGGCACCCACTTGTGCCAAACACCAATATTACTACTACTGCTATTGAATATATAAAAAAATTAAAGCAATGCAAAAACTAATAATAAAACAATAAAAAGAACAATACAAGAAATTTACGAGGTTCAGTATAGAATTACCTACGTCCTCGGGCGCCGATGATCAATCCACTACTTCTTGACAAAGTATAACTTTTACGTGTATATTACAAATGAAGAGTTGAGCTCTTTATATAGCTTCAACCTCAAGTCTAAAAGACACTTCTCTCCAATGTGGGACAAATAATATAAAAAATTCAAAACAACCTTTTATACTAATGTGGAAGTATTCTACCAATGTGGGATAAAAAACAACAAATCTCCACCTTGACGATAAATTCAACAAATTTTTCTGTCACAAATATTTTCTGGAGTTCCACATCATCGACGCCTTCCAAAATTATTCAGACTCGTAGGATATTGATCAAGTCCAAACAATGTTTGAACTTGATTGTTGTCATAATCTTGGTCAACATATCTACGGGATTTTCAGTTGTAGCAGTCTTCTAAAGAAGTATCTTGCCTCCATCAATAATATCCCGCATAAAATGAAACCGAACGTCGATGTGCCTCGTTCGTGCATGGTAGACTTCGTTCTTTGCCAAGTGAATAGAACTCTGGCTATCACAGAATACAACCATGTGCTTCTAAACAACTCCCAAATTTTCAAGTAAACCCTGCAACCAAATAGCTTCCTTAACAGCCTCTGAAGCTGCTATGTACTCTGCTTATGTTGTAGACAAGGCAATGGTAGACTGTAAGGTAGACCTCCAACTCACTGGACCATTAGCAAATGTAAAAACATATCCATTAGTTGATCAACGTTTATCCAAATCACCTACAAAATCTGAATCCACATATCCAACAACACGTTGATCAATAGTATTATTTTTCTCAAATACTATACCAACATCAATCGTATTCATAATATATCTCAAAATCCATTTCACAGCTTGCCAATGTCCTTTACCCGGATCATGCATATACCTGCTCACCATACTAACAACTTGTGAAATATCAGGTTTAGTACAAACCATTGCATACATCAGACTACCAACAGCACTTGCATAAGGAACCTGTGACATATACTTATGTTCCTCATCTAATTTAGGAGATAAAGCTGCACTAAGTTTGAAATGAGGAGCAAGAGGAGTGCTTACTGATTTTGACTGCTCAGACATGCCAAAACTCTATACTACCTTCTTCAAATACTGTTTCTAAGATAAACTAACTCTTCCTCTCATTCTGTCTCTGCGAATCTCCATGCCAAGCATCTTCTTTGCTTCACCAAGATCTTTCATCTCAAACTCTTGATTTAACTGACTTTTCAACTTGTTGATTTCTTCCCTATTCTTTGAAGCTATCAACATATCATCAACATATAAGAGTAAATATATAAAAGATCCATTTTGTAGTCTGCGAAAATAAACACAATGATCATGTTTATTTCTGATGTACTTCTGACCCATCATAAACTGATGAAATCGTTTGTACCACTGTCTTGGAGACTGTTTTAAACCATACAACGATTTACCCAGTTTACATACCTAATTTTCTTTTCCAGCAACCTGAAATTCATTTGGCTGAGTCATATAGATTTCCTTTTCCAAATCACCATGTAAAAATGTAGTTTTTACATCGAGTTGAACAAGTTCAAGATCAAATTGTGCTACCAAAGCCAACAAAATTCGAATGGAAGAATATTTAACAACTGGAGAAAATAGCTCATTATAATCAATGCCTTCCTTCTGTGCGTAGCCCTTAGCTACCAATCTAACTTTGAAGCGAACATTATTTGCATCTAGAAATCCTTCTTTCTTTACATAAATCCATTTACAACCAATTGCTTTCTTACCCTTGGACAGTTGGGCTAGCTCCCAAGTCTGATTCTAATGAAGAGATTGCATTTCTTCATCTATTGCTTTTTTCCACTTGTCTGATTTAGAGTTCCTCATTGCTTCTTTGAAAGTGTAAGGAACATTATCATCCATAACTGGAAGTGCATAGGCCACCATATCAGTATACCGAGCAGGTTTTTGAATTTCTCATCTTGGCCTTTAAGAAACAATTGATTCTTGTTGCTGTGAAGATTCTCGAATTGAAATCTCTTCTTCTTGTACACTATTCCCCACCGTAACTGGAGAGTTACCTTGTGTAGTCTTATTTCTCACTGGGTTTCCCAAAATTGTCTCAACCTCCACCTGTTGTTGAGTACCACTGGTCTTCTCTTCAACTCGTGACTCCTTGCGTATTGTTTTTTTCATCATCACAAGTTCATCAAAAGCCACATCCCTGTTTAAAATCATTTTTTTGGTCTCTAGACACCAAAGACGATATCCTTTGACTCCTGCACTTATCGCCAAGAATATTGCTTTCTTGGCTCTTAGATCCAACTTAGATTCTTTAAAATGATAATAAGTCATAGTACCAAATACATGTAAAGAATCATAATCACTAGCAGGTTTTTCAGACCATACCTCATAAGGTGTTTGTAACGACCCGAATAAATGGTAGTTAAATAATAAAATAAAAAGGGATATGGGAACCGGAAACAGGAGGAGGTTGTCGACGAAGTCGACGAATACAGGAGATTCGTTGACGAAGGCTTTAGAGAATTTGTCAACGAACACAGGGCTTCATCGACAAAAGCTTTAGAGAATTTGTCAACGAACACAGGGCTTCGTCAACGAGAAAATACCGAGAGGGGTTCTGAGGCAGCCTAAATTTCGTCGACGAATACAAGGTCTCGTCAACAAAATTTGTGAAGGACTTGTGAACGAAGAACGAGCTCATCAACGAAATCCTTTGTTTTATATATATGAAAATCCAGATTTTAAAGCTTCATTAAGAAGCTAACTCACACTCTCTCTCTCTCCCCTTCGGTCCTCTCCCTTTCTTTTGTCAATTTCGGGCCATATATACGTTGGATTGACAATCCGAAGTCACCACGATGCTCCTGGCGGAGTTCTCTCTAAATCTGTTAGAACGGATCTTGGGAGAAAGCTAGTTGGAAATCATCCCGGAGTTGAGGTAAAGCTTTTTAAGCCATATTTGGTCTTGCGCTAGTTATAAGAAATGTTGTGCGCATGAAAATACTGAAGTTTAATACTGGGGGTTTCTAGTTTCAGGGTATTGGTCAGGGAACCCCTCAGGTGTTAAACTAAAATGTTTTTGGATAAAAACTTTCTACTCAATATTTGGATTTTTGATAGCTAAGGAAAATATTGTATGCTTAAAAATACTGAACTTTAATTCTAGGATTTTTCATTTTCAGTGTGTTGAGTTAGGAACCCTGTGGGTACGAGGAAAATTTTCTTAGGGGCTTTGCAGGAGTCAGGTAAGGAGATAAACTAAACTAGTACTGTTTTGGAAAATGCTTATATACATATAGTTATCATTTGATTTATGGAAAATGTATATGTATATGTATATGTATATATATATGTTTTATATTTGCAAAATACTGTGAAAATGATCATATGTTGAATATGTGGAAAATCTATTGTGTGGCATGAGTAAAAATGTTGTGAAATGCTGTTTTCTGGGAATGTGGATGATATGGATTTTTATGATGGAAAACCGGCGTATGGGCCGAGATGTTTTTATATAAATATATGTGGATGTGTTTGCCGTCGTATGGGTCGTGCTATGTGATTTGCCGGCGTACGGGTCGTGCTATGTGATTTGCCAACGTACGGGCTGTGCTATGTGATTTGTCGTCATACGGGCCGTGCTATGTGATTTGCCAGCGTACAGGTTGTGCTATGTGATTTACCGGCATACGAGTCGTGCTATGATAAAATGTGTAATATCGGCGTACGAGCCGATGATTTTCATGATACACATATATATGTGAAATAATATAATTGATGTGAAAATGAATGATATGAGATACCTATGTATCACAATTTTAGTATATGTATATGATATCAGAACCTAGTTGACTTGGTTTAAGCTAGCACTTACACGGTACCGTTGCTATGTGTCTATGGTCCTCGTGATCATGATATTTGTGTTAACGCCGCTGGGCGGAGTGGTGTGAGATTAGATGGTCAATATGGTTATGTTCAAGAAGTGTGCTGTTATCGCCCCTGATGTACGGACCAGTCTGGGTAGACCCATCGGACCTACAGACTAGACTATTGACTTGGCAGTGGTCGGCCAACCATTGTCAGGTCCTGCTTTCGGGCCACACAACCCAGTCATGTGGGGGTAATACATGACAACAGCCAGCTAACCTACTAGGAATGTTTTTATGATATTATTATTATAATATGAGATGAGATATGTTTATGAAATGCAGTATGTTCTACCGTGTTTTGATGTACTTATGTTTTTTCAGATTTGATAAACAATATTGAATATGTTATGTATGGTATATGTAGAACACAGAATACTCATGTTGCCACATACTAGTAATAGTTTATTTCCCTTACTGAGAGGTGTCTCACCCCTAAATTTCATTAACTTTTCAAGAACCCCAGATAGGAGAGCGGGAAAAGCCCCGCTGACATAGTGTGGATTATTAGCCCTTTTTGGAAGGGTAAGTTTTTGGTAGGGACAATTGGGTTTTTGTGGGAATTGTTCCTAAATTCCATTTTTGGAATATATATATATATACAGAGAGATAGTGATTGTAGTACTCTGGTATGTTGTATTGCACATTATGATGAGATGTATATGATTTTATACTTTCTGCTGCGTAGGCTTCTGCTGTATGTTCTGATGTATCCCTGGTACCCATGGGTCCTGGTGGATTGTGACCTGCTGTGTTAGGAAATGCAATGTGTGTGGTAATGATTATATATATATATATATATATATATAGTGTGTGTGTGTGTGTGTGTGTGGAAAATGAGCAGGTCGTGACAGTGTTTTTCCTCCTATTGCAGATGATGGTAGACGATTGATGAGATGACATGCATATCTAACAACCTCAACCCAAAACCTTTTGTCTAAGCCAGCATTAGACAACATACATCGAACTTTCTCCAGCAAAGTCCGATTCATGCACTTGGTCACCCCATTCTATTGTGGTGTATTTCGAACTGTGAAGTGTCGAGCAATACCTTCATCCTGACATACCTTCATAAACAGGTCACTCATGTATTTACCACCATTATTTGATCTGAACCATTTAATCTTTTTGCCAGTTTGAGTTTCAACTAATTTTTTCCACTTAAGGAAAATATCACACACTTCATTTTTATGATTCATAGAATACACCCAAACTCTTCTAGAAAAATCATCAACAAAAGTGACAAAATAATGCATACCACCCAACGAAGCCATTTTTGTGGGGCCCCATACATCTGTATGGATGTAGTTTAAAATACCTTCAGTCTGGTGGATTGCTATGTCAAATTTCACTTTAGCTTGTTTTCCCAAAATGCAATGCTCACAAAATTCAAGTTTGTACACCTTTGCACCTTTTAACAAACCTCGCTTAGCTAATTGTTGCAAATATTTTTCTCCTGCATGTGCTAATCGCATATGTTATAACTTGGTTGTATCTGAACCTACATCTTTCTCAGAAACAACAGCTGCTGAGCCAATAACTGTATTACCTTGTAAATAATACAAGTTATTTTTCCTTATTCCTTTCATCATCACCGGGGCACCTGATTTAATCTTTAAGGTTCCATCTTTCAAAGTGATAGTGAACCCTTTAGATTCTAAGGCACCCAATGAAATCAAATTCTTCTTTAGGCTTGGAACATACCTAACATCAGTCAAGGTCTTAATAGTTCCATCTTGACATTTCAACTATATTGATCCTATTCAAGTTGTTTTACAAGTATTATCATTTCCCATAAAAATAACCCCACCATCTAATTCTTCAAAATTAGAAAACCATTCCCTATTGGGACATATGTGATAGGAACAACAAGAATCCAAAATCCACTCACCAAAATAATGTGACGAAGATGTTCCAACAAGAGAAAAATCTGACTCACTTCTATCATCATTGGCTATATTGGCATTAGAATGTGTTTTCCCCTTATTCTTTTGCTGTAATTTAGGACAATCTTTCTTCCAATGCCCTCTCTCACAACAAAAGGCGCATTCATCTTTAGTAGGTCTCCCACGAGATTTACTCCTCCCATGAGATTTACTCTTCCTTCCAGGCATACGACTCTGAGAACGTCCCCTTATTGTTAGTGCTTCTGTTGTTTTCTTATGGACTCTCTGATCCTTCTTTTTGCATTCAGTACCAATCAATGCAGTACAAACAGCATCATAAGTAACTTTAGCTTTCCCATACAATAAAGTGGTGGTCAGATGTTCATACTCATCAGGGAGAGAATTCAGTAACAATATGACTTTATCCTCATCTTTCACCTTTTCATCCAAATTTAACAAATCGGCCAAAATTTTATTGAAAACATTTATGTGGTCATTAATCGAAATACCTAGTTGATACTGGAAGCGAAACAATTTCTTTTTTCAAATAGTGCCGATTTTCCAGACTCTTGGTCATAAATGTATCTTCCAATGTCTTCAACAATTTCTTTGCAGATGTCTCCCTCATAACACAATATTTCTGATTTTTCGCGAGACACAGACGAATCGTACCACATGTCTGACGATTGATCTTTTCCCAATCTTTGTCACCCATATCTACCGGTTTATCATCCAAAGCAATATCTAGTTCCTGTTGATACAAGATGTCCATCACCTCACATTGCCATATACCAAAATTATTGATACCATCAAATTTCTCCACCTCAAACCAAACATTAGCTATTGTCTTCGATGATGATGTCGAAGCTGAAGGGGTTGGAGTTCGTGTGGACAGAGTTTCTTCTACTGCTACACTAGTTTCTGACATCTTCTATATATTCAATAGCAACCAACAAAACAAAAGGCCTAGGATGAATAGTACGTACCAATTGTGTCTACTCTGTTTTATCCTATGAAATTCCACTTTGACCAGGCCGACCTTTAGGGAGCGACTGAGTCGCAATGGTCTCTGGGCACTCGCTTAGATAAGGTCTTTCTTAGGCATCAAACGTGGAATCAAGGATCCTAACAGAGGAACACCTCCGTATCAACACTATTCAACCTAACTCTGATACCAATTGTTGTGTCAGGCACCCCACTTGTGCCAAACACCAATACTACAATTATTGCTATTGAATATATAAGAAAATTAAAGCAATGCATAAATTAATAATAAAACAATTAAAAGAATAAGACAAGAAATTTACGAGGTTCGGTATAGAATTACTTACATCCTCGGGCGCCAATGATCAATCCACTACTTCTTAATAAAGTACAACTTTGAGGTTTATATTACAAATGAAAAGTTGAGCTCTTTATATAATTTCAACCTCAAGTTTAAAAAACACTTCTCTCGAATGTGGGACAAATAATATAAAAAATTCAAAACAATCTTTTATACTAATGTGGAAGTATTCTACCAATGTGGGACAAAAAACAACAAAAACCATTTTCTTTTCCAGTGAAACACCAAGTTGTGATGATCAAACTAACAAGGGAGAATTATTTTCCTTTGAATGACTTGAATCAAAATTATGCAAGGTTGTCACTATTTTATATCATCTATACTTATTTTGGTCCCATAGTGGGCACCAAACTGTTGCCATCGAAATTCATTAGACTGATCCACAATCTCAATTTAATGAAAATAAAGTTTAAAAAAAAATAAATTTGGAAATACTTTGAGGGATCTCTTTAATGCTTAAATTAGGGACCAAAGTAGTAAGAATAATATGACAATAGTATAAGAATTGTGTTGGTATGAGATGCCATACCTTCCGTTGAGGTCCCTATTTATAATAGTAAAAGACTCTTTTGATATATGTTACCAAGTGCCCTTAATTAAAAGGGACTTAAAAGGGAGTTAAAAAGTGCGTTATTTGTTCTCCTAGGATTCATTTTGTTTTCTTATAGATATTATTTTGCTTACCGTCAGTACTCATAATCAAATTTATTGGGTCATGCGATGTTAATCTTGAAGTGCTAAATTATATATATATGTGTGTGTGCGCGCGCGCGCGCGCCTGCGTGTTTTATGACTTTATCTACATCATTCATTCATTGTGTATCATTGGAATAATAATCAATTTTCTAATTCGAGAACATACGAATATGAACAAGAGATTAAGAGATTATTTAGAACCATTTATACAGAAATATTTTTAAAAAAAAGGTGTTGAATTTAATAACTATTAGTTGAATTGAAAAAATACTAAAAGTTTTAAGTGGTATTTGATTATATTTAAAGTAAGTGGTATTTGAATGCTTACTTTTATTATAGGTTGTTACATGATTAATTTTAAATTAAAAATGTTAATTTAATAATTTCATTAATAATTATTTTAATTATTTTTAATTAGAATTAATAAAATAATATATGATTATTATTTTTAATTAAAAATAATTTTATTATTAATGTATATTTATGACATATGTCTATCATATTAATTTGTCATAAAACTAATATAATTAATTAAATTAATATTTTAATTTATTTAATATTAATTTAAATTAATAGATGGTTCTTCTTTGTTCCATAATTGAATTATATTTTATTAATAATTGATATGTCATAATGCATAGTAAAATAATACATAATTATTTTTTATGTATATTAAAATTTTAAAATTTAATTAGAAAAATTAATATAATTATCAATTAAATTTGGAATTAAAATTATGGATTTGGGTGTGAATTTCAATATAATGCAATATAAAATTATACTAAAAATTATTTAAATTCACCCGAACTCAAATTCAAAATTTAAAATTCGTATTTCCAAAATCTTTAAGTTTTTAATAACTATACACACTACATAATATAGCTAACTATGCTACTATTTGTAATTCAATTTAGTCAAGACCAAATAAATTATAATTTTTTAAAATCTTAGAATAAATCTTTCATAATATTTTCAATTGTGTTAAAAAAAGAAAAATTAATGAATATACATTTTCTTTAAATATTTTTTTGATTTAATTTATAAAATTAGGATTAAATACCATCTCACTTAGACCATGACTAATTGAGGAAAATTATTATTCTTTTCAATTAGTTTTTAAATTGATTTATAATTCAACAATATTGTATTGCAACTTCGTTGTAAGCTTGATAGGTGGGTGACAAAAAAGAGCATTCAATTTAATTGGAAATTTAAGACTCCATATTAACTGTTTCTGATATTGTCCTAGGAGTTGACTTAAAATTCAAATATTATTCTTAAAATCACAAGAAAAATTTGTAATTCGTTATTTTATACTACTAACTTATTGATAAAAACAATTGTAAATTTAACATTAAAATGTTGTGATGAAAAAGAGCACCTTTCGAAGGTTTGTTTACCTCGGAATTTTGCTTTAAAAATGAAAATTATAGGTTTTTCTCTTATTTAAATCGTTAAAATCTAAGGGCCCGTTTAACTATGAGGATAATTTTTATTTTACCATTTTAATTTTCTAAAAAAAATATTTTAAAATAAGCTTATTTTTTAGTTTTGCTACTTCTTTAAAAAAATTATAAATAATAATAATAAGTTTTGACACTATGCACAATACCTATTATACAATCTTTTTCTTTATATTTCATATTATTCATTGCAAGTAAGTGTAATTGTTATGTGCCCTTTCTATTCTTTTATTTGGTTGATTTTGTACAATAAGTACACCATCAATTTTATACCATCTCTTGGTCTTAGAAAAAGGCATGGCTATAACATATTTACCCAATTGATTTTTGAGGGCAATTTAGAATTGACTTGGATTTTGTGGGCATTTTAGAGTTGCAAAAGATTAACTTTGCTATGCTAACTTTTGCTCATTAAATTTTTAATCAACTTGAGCTCGTATGGAGTTTAAACCAAACTTTAATATGTTTGTTCAAACTTTTTCATTACGTAAATGAACAAACTATAGAGCCCTTACCAAGCCAACTTACCAACATGCTCGTAGGTGTATTAGTTCTTTTGGAACCTCTCACTCTAAGAGGCAGAAGACTCTAAATATTTTTCAAAACAAAATGATATAAAAGGAGCTTTTACTAATACCGTCTTAGAGCTTCATTGCCCTCAGAAAGCCAATCTATTAACCTAACTAAATTCAAATTAGGGAGTTTCAACCATACAAGGTCATATCCAAATGGTGCATGCTTTTAAGCTACTATAGTCTATTAAGTCTAATTCAACCTTATTAAACGAAACCCATAAATGAGCATGATTCAAGCCTATTAAATGAATCCAAATCAAGTCGAAACAAGCCAAATCCATTCATATTCAATAAACGACCTTAAAAATTGAGCATCAAAATTGCACATTTATATAATGAGCAACCCTGAACGAACTCTCATTATATCAAACTCTCAAGCCGCTCATGAGCAACTTGATTTGCTTGTAACTCTAGTCAACATGCTAACTAAAAGATAATCGTTTTAATAATTTCAAGTTTGTTTATACTTCTCCTAGTTATATTAATTATTATCTATATTTTGAGTAATGTATATAGAACACTATGAGCAAAATTTGTTTAAAATTTATTTAAACTTTAATTTGTTAATTTAGAGTGTAAAATTTTTTGTTTACTAAATACCCAACAGGTAGATTTCAAACAAATTAGATTGCTCTTATGATTCTTAATTTATGATTTTAATCTTAATATTATTTTTTCAGAAGCCGCGCTCATTAATCAGATTCTAGAGGCTCATTAATCAGATTCTATGCCTTTTTTTCATATAAAGCTAAGCCATATGTAAAATTTTTCACATTTAAATACTTCGATTTCTTACCTCAAAGTGAAATTTATCAGACTTCAAATTAAACGTAAAAAAAGGAAAAAAAAAAAAAAAGAGAAGAAAAATAAAAGAGCCCAAAGACTTGGACAAGTTTGTTGGTTAGATCTTTGGGATCAAAGTCTTTGTAAGATTGCATCAGTTACTATTTTTTTTTTTTGGTATATGCTCCTTTACAAAGTTATCTAATCTATGTTTGGAAATATGAATTTCGAAATTTGAACCTAAAATTCTTTTGAACATGATATAAAATTATATTGACCTGCTAAATCTATACAAATAAGTCCAAAGCTTAAAATTCACATTCCCAAACACCGCCCAATACATTTTTATTTTATTTTTTTCTGTAGTTACACAATAGAATACTAAAAAGAGGAACACTAAAATTCCCCCTGCTCTTTGCATATGAGCTAATTGATTCCATTCTTGGGCAGCAATGCTCCGAAAAGCACTAATAAAATGCTCTAGAAATATAATATATTCAACCAGATCATCGCCCTGCATGGGTTGGGCTCACCAAGACAATTTATAAAGGTTCTTTGCTTGACTCAGCCAAATACTTCAAGTCTGCACCACCATTAGATGACTTCCAGAGCCAGAAAACAAATAGAAAAAATGCATGAAGTTTGTTTCCAGGACAGTACCTTGGCAGGGTGGCATCCTTAAACATGACATCTAAGCTGTTTTAAGGATTTATGCAGCTTATTTTATTTAATCAAGATATTAATATTCCTGCCATATCGGACTCTGCTAATATTTCTTTGATCACGACACAAAGCCCTCCAGAATGATCAACTCAGTCTAACAGGTCTAAAAGATTTTGGCACCTCTGTTAGAACCTCCTCAAGACATGTCCGTTGCCTACGAAAGATGAAGCTTTCTAACAAGCAAAAGAAACACAAAAGGAAATGGAGAAGGCATCTTTCCATCTGCAAGTGATGGGAATGGAATCCACAGAGAACAATGAAGGAAAGAAAAGGGAGAATAAGAGACCAGGGTGGCAGCTCTCTATACATACTGGTTTCCTGAAGATCTGAAATTGCCCAAGAACGAAGAAAAACAACAAAATGAAGCTCCTGCTCCAGTTCCCATGCTGCTTGTGCTTCTGCTTTGTGAAGTCCAAAGAGGATAAAAACAAGGATAAAAAAGAGAAGGAAGCAAAGGGGGAATAACAGATCATGAAACAAAGGATGAAATAGTGTGAAATGCCTGCTTTTGTTTCTCCTCTTTTTCTTTCCTTCTTGGAGGAATGCGTCAAAAATTGTACCCGTCTTTTCATTTGATATGTACTATAAAATGGCCCTCTTAAGGGGTCTTTCTTCTGAATATTGTTCATGTTGTTGCCTGTAATTGCCTGTAATACTTGACAGGTGAAAAAACATCTTCATTCACTCTTTTTGCTTGTCTCTACACAATCTTTTGGCACCAATCCCATCTCTTTGATTTGATCTTCAACCGAAACCAAACCAGTCTCTGCAAGAAACCTGAGGGGAAGAAACACGGCATATAAACACATCAAGCAAAAATATTAAAGCAGTTCATATTTTGGAATTTTGTTCTTTCAAGTTGGATGATTTTAAGAATTTAAGTCCTAACACAGGCCATTACTTGATTGTATGAATGTACTAATAAACTATAAACTGAGAAGAGGCCTTCCACCTTTGTAACCCCACAACTGCCACCGCCCACCACTAAACTTATCCATGCAAGAAGAAGCAGGAGAAGGAAAGTGACTGCTCTATTTATTTATTTATTTTTAATTTTATCCTAATTATATATGGTGAAATTGAAACCACATGTCAGCATCTAAATGGTCTCTGCTTACAACTAGACAGGTACGTGTATGTTTTATGCTTCACTTCCCAGAATAAAATCTAAATGCCCACAATTGATACCTCACATTCTGAAAGACATTTTCATTAGTGATCATATCAACAGAATAAGTTTTTAGGTTCAACATAACATGGTAAACTTATGACTCAAATTGATAGGCGTCAAGAATTAACCACTGCAGAAATCTGAGAGCTCCAAATTTGAGAGTTGCAATGCATAGCCATTTTTATTGGTAGTTCATTGCCTGACTTCACCTAATTTGCCCCTTTACATTCCTCTATTATTTTTTTTTAAATGCCTTCATTGTTGTGCCTACCCAAATTGCATCTAACCAATTGCATGCACCCAAACCTAATCATTCTTTTTAGCTACTAATTGTGAGCTTCAATAATAGTTGTTAGATTACCACTGAGCCAACAATGTGTATCAAGCTCTAACACTTCCCCATACATGCAGCCTGATAATGCATGGAGAGATAACACACAATAGATAACACCAATTACAAGGAATACAGTAATTTTTTAAACACCATATAATAAATGCGGGCAATGAGGCTAGAACCCAGGACCTCCTAGCAACCAGCTCTGAAACCAAGTTAGATTACCACTTTCCCTAAAACGCTTAAGCTGTTAGCTTGTGGGCCAACAATGGATATCAAGTTTTAAACATAATCAACATTGACAGTACTCAAGTTGTCTTTAGTCTAAATATTAGAACACCTGGCTTCCTTGTCTACATGTCCTCCTATCATGATCATTACAAACTTAAATAAAGCGAATCCTACCATTAAAAAAATATTGACTGCTAGAACAAGCAGATCCCATCTTTAAGAAACCCTAACCCCTACTCAGTTAACCAACTCTAGCTTACCATCATGGAATTTTGCAAGAGAGGCTAATTTACGCACTAACATAGCAATCATAGGATTCTGCAGAAGTGAGGCTACTTTCTGCACTGATGTAGCGACTCTAATAGGTTGCATGAAAATCATCTAAAGAAACAACCCATTGAAGGTTATCTTAGTCACTCAACATTATTAATGTGTTAGTGTTATGTTAATAAGTGAGAGTTAGAAAGGGTATTATGGTCATTGATATGTGCTATGGCATATACTATAAATCGAGAGAGAGAGACCTATCATTGTTATTAGGTCTTCCATTTGACCTAATTATTCAACATGGTATCAGAGTAAGATTCAACCTAAACCCTACCACCACCACCAAACCAAATCCTAAACCCTACCACCAAACCAAACCCTAAATATAACCATCACATGCAAATCAGTCTGCATAGGAGGATCAACCACACTCCAACAGCCTAGAAACAAGTCCAGGGACTGCTGGAAAACTCAACCATTGCCAGAAAATTCCCTGGCCTCGCTGCTCAAAACCTTCAAAACCCTTCCATATTTCACAAAACCAACCATATAACCAACAACAGAACCCTATGATCTATAGATCTGCAAAACCTCATTGCTGGAAACATCCTCACATGCCGCCATGCGCAAGCCTACTGCCGGCAGTGCGGATCCCAAGCACTGGTCTGTGAGACAAAATCCGGCCACCTTTTTCTGCTTTTTTTTTTTTTTTTGGTAGAATGTCTTGATTACTTCCATAGACCATAATATCAAGCTATTGGGCATGTTTTTTGTTCAAAAATCCAACTTTTTTCAACCATGCACTTTTGGCAATTCAGTTCTGTCGTTCGGTACAAATAAAGTTCATTGGTGAGTCTCTTGGAGCAGTGGCAGTGTTTATATATCGATTTTGTAGGGCTGTGGCAGTGCTATGTCCAGTTGTTAGTGACTCAATCGTGATTGAATCAGTGGTTGACATGTTTGTGTTTGTTTTGGTTGGTCTGAAAGTTCACTTGTGGTTGTTTCGGTTGGTCCAAAAGTTCATTTTTGGAATCCAAAAACCATTTTGTTCACAGCAAATTTCTGATTTGCTGCTGTATTGAGGTTGTGTGTGTGTTGGGTGGCATCCTCAAATCCCAAAAGTGTATTTCCCTCATTAGGCACTTGTTCAAGCGAACAGCGTACTATAATAATCTCGAAGGAAGGGTATTCAAGGTTTCTGTAGCATCAAGCATATTATCACATTGCATCTTTTGCTCAGATGGTAATCCTAGTGTTTATATGTCATCTGGTATCTCTCCCACTGGTCCTTAGTTACTGATTTTGCTACTACCGACCATATAACAAGTGTAACCAACTTCTTTTCTACCCTTGAATATCCTAAAAATATATCTCCAAATTATCCTTGCTTATAGGTACACAACTACAGTAACGGGATAGAAAGTTTCTACTCCCTCCATCTCTCTTTCTTCTGTCTTGTACATAAGTCCCTTTCAATCTCATGTTA
Source organism: Malania oleifera (assembly GCF_029873635.1). Classification (NCBI taxonomy): domain Eukaryota; kingdom Viridiplantae; phylum Streptophyta; class Magnoliopsida; order Santalales; family Ximeniaceae; genus Malania; species Malania oleifera. Next base: position 59,563,889 of record NC_080428.1, read on the forward strand.
GTAAGCCTACAAAGGCATTAAATTGTTCTGTAACCTTCTTTCCTAATTATGTGGTTATTTAGGATCTAAATATGAGGAAGACAATTAACACAAGATGTGAGGCTCGAGGACCTTACTACTTAGAGTCGCTCTCTTCTCCTATTGCCTGCACAACAGCTGCCACACCACTTCAAATCCATTGTCACCTTGGTCATCCATATATGGATAAATTGAAACAACTAGTCCCTACCTTGAGCATCCATCCAGATGATACGCCCAAAACAAATTTTTGCATTCCCAATTTTCACTACCAATGGATTGTCATGCCATTTGGGCTTAAGGTGGCCCCATCCATCCTCCAAAGGGCGATGATCAAGATCTTCCAGCCCATTCTCCATCATGCCCTTATATATATTGATGATATTCTCCAGTTCTCGAGAGACATGGCATCCCATGCTAAACTCCTTAATCAGTTTAAGGAGATTGCTGCACATGATGGAATCATGCTGTCAGAAAAGAAGCTGATAATTGGGGTTAAAGCAATGGATTTCCTTGGGTGGAAGATAAGCCAAGGGAAGTACGAATTGCAGCCACACATTGCAACACAGCTTAACACTTTCCCAGACACTCATATGACGACAAAGCAACTGCAACAATTTCTTGGCATTGTTAATTATATGGCAGACTTTGTCCCAAAGTTGGCAGTCTATACAGCACCATTGCATCAGCTATTAAAAAAGAAAGATGTACACCCATGGGAATCTAGACACACCAAAGTAATAAATTCATTTAAAGGAATGGCTATGCAATTGCCACCTCGCTAGATTCCTAACAAGGGAAAAAGAATCCTGCAAACTTATGCAAGTGACAATTACTCGGGTGCAGCCTTAATTGAAGAAAAAGAAGATTGGACTAGACACGTTTGTGCATACAAGAGGGGAGCATTCAAAGAATCTGAATTGCATTATCACTCCACATTCAAGGAGATCTTTAGCGGTAAAAAGGGGGATTGAGAAATTTGAGTTCCATCTAATTGGGCATACTTTTATAGTAGAGATGGATACGTCATCTTTTCCAAAGATGATACAATTCAAGCAAAAGATCCTCCCACAAGGAGAACTTCTTAGATGGGTTAACTGTTTCTCATAGTATAAATTTGAAGTGAAGCACATCAAAGGAAAGCACAACATCATTAATGACTTCCTTTCAAGAGCAACCAATCTCCAAGTCCTCTTCATTATGGCATCCTCATCTTCTTCAAGTTCATCCAGTTTCACAAAAAGAATCCAAAGTCTCCCTAGTGAAATCCGAGACAATATTCTTTGTCATGCCATTGATAGGGGAAACACCAAAATGATACAAGGGCTTCTATCTATTCTTCTTTTCAACTATGATCTAGTTGATGCCCCACTAAAATAACTTGACTGGCACTCACTCTATCCCTACCTCAATGGCCTCTGGGGACCCCACTCTGTCCTACATTAATTTCCCTAAAGAATCCTTCCTTCTCCTTCGATATTTAGCCATATCGTATCGTATTTGTATGGTCCTACATAAGCCATGGACATATGTTTTCATCAGAAACAGAAGGCAAAGGCCCCAACAGTATAGTTACATAAAAAACTAGTTCCTATTTTTCAGAACTGAAGAGCAGTGAGTTAATTGGCTTGATTTCATGACAGGTTTCCTGTATTTCTGGTCACCTTTCACCTCAGGGGGGAGGTACAAACTCAAAGAAGGGAGATATATGTCAATATCTTCCCCATATGTGAAAGGATAAGATGCTTCAAGGAAAATCCTTTTGCAGATCCTCACTTATCAGCATCCCATTGGGTGGAGACAAGGAAAAGCATGTGCTATTTCAACAATGTTGACCCAGACAAGCTACCACAAGACCTGTTCAACCTGTTCATTACCAAGATGATGGAAGAGCCAAGACTACCCATTACTCAGTCCAATTCCTCCACTTCTATAAAACCTACATAACATGTTGGCACTATATTATATGGACCAAACAAGTAATAATGGAACTACTAACGACCTAGAAGTCATGGCCCTCTATCTAGCATAGGAATAAAAGGAATACAAAGCAAGATACGATCTATAAGATGCCATGACAGCACCAACTCAGCTCTTTGGCCTTTTGACAACTTTAGCTTTCTGTCACATGTCTTATATTGTCAGCCCCCTGTATTGTCAGCTTCAACATTATGTCATGTGTCTTGTATGCTTGTATTGTCAATTTTAGCTTTAGAAAAGTAGCTTTAATATATGTCACACGTCTTGTACGGAGAACAAAATATGACACAGCATATTCTGTTTCTCCACTCTATATAAAGAGTCCTCTAGCCTAAAGAGGGGTAGAACAAGCGAGAACTAAGAGTCTCTTGTAATAGTTCTCTTGTCTTCCCCTCTAGTCTTGTCTCTTGAATGTTTGATTAATGAAATATCTTTCAGTGTGTTTCTTACTCTATTGTTCCCTATTATACTCTTTCTTTTTATCAATCCTACACTGAGTGCCCAATTGGTATCAAAGTCATGGCAGCTTGAAGACTCCTTTGGAGCCTTCATCACTCCTTGAGTGATGGATCTCTTCGCCCACAGCTGAGTTCTTGTTCTAACTCAATATGCTATGTGGTTGTCACACCTTATGTGGATCCTCCACATCTAAACAGTGAACAAAGTCAAATTGAATGTTTCATTCTAAGCATACCCTTTCTATTGAAGTTATCAAAGAGTAAGACCTAAGTTTCCCTTGACCTGTTGAGAGGCAGTGGAAGGCTGTGTTTCGGTCGGGTGTAGTTGGCTTCTTTAGTGATTGATAGCATGGTTTTAAATAAAGGCCGCAACCGTTACGTAACGCCGTTACGTAACAGTTTTTTGTGTTGCCGATACCATTTGACACCGCGAAATTGGTGTGAATAAAAATCACGGCTGTAACAGCCGTTACGGACCGCGACCGTTACGTAAAGGCCGCTGTGGCCGTTACGTAACTGCTACAAGACTGTTACACCAAAAAAATTATTTTATTTTTTACTTTTTCTTCTTACTTTTTCCCTCTCTTTCATAAATCATTCTCAATATACCATGTGGCGAGAGAGGGAACAAATTATAATGAGGATGACAACGATACAAAATTTGCTATTTCTTTAAATACTCACAATAGATGCGTTAATTAACAATTTGAAAATAGTAGTTAGGAAAATATTTTATTTTGATAATATTAGTAATGTGATATTTATGTTCTATATTTTCCAACTTCAACCATCTTTCTTTTCTAGCTAATTTATATTTGTATTATTTGTATGTCTTATGTATCTAATAGATTAATGGAGTGTATAATGTATTTTGTTCTATTAATTAATTTAGCACACATAAGAATTTATCACAGATAAGAACAATGAGAAGTATAAATGCACACGCACACGTAATTTTTCTATCAATGGTGGTTTAAAACAAATGTAAACTTGTTGTACTTACTAAAGAACTTAGTTACTTGAACTAAATGATCCAAAATACACTAAAACTCTTTCTAAGAAGGGATTAAAGCTTAAAACATGCAAGTACGCTAATAAGCACAAGGTTGTGCGTGCTTCAAAAAAATTCACGATCGTTACACCCGCTTCCCGTTATGTAACATCCGCTACTCCCGCTTCCCCATTACACCTGTTACCGTTATGCTACGCTAACCGCGACCGCGATTTAAAACCACAATTGATAGGGAATAGGAATACTTAGATTTGATTCAGTTTTATTTATAGGTTGGGCAAGGATCTATTCATTCATAGGTTGTGAGAATAGATTCTGAACGTGTCAATTAAGAAAACCATGTCTTCTAGAGCCATGATCACTCTATCTCCATCCTTCAGCTCTTCTCCAAGATCTTCATCTGTGTTTAGCTTAGATCGTCTTAATTATATTCACGAAGTAGATTATGTAGCAGAATATGGCCTTGTCCCTCAAATCAAAAGTTCCTAAATCACAAACCCATACTATGACAAAACCAAATATCCTTTAAATCTTCTGAAGAGAAACACTAGCAAAATAGTTATGCCAAGAGGCGTCAAAGAGATTATCAAGGCATCACCCTTTGATTCTCACCAGCTTTTGGCAATTGAAGCAGAATAATTTGTCAACTTGGAATTCTCCCCAGATCTTCCATGGAAGTATCTCAACTAGGGATTTACCCATATCCACATTGGTGTAGTCAAGTTGTACCTTACCTTCCAATGGAGGAAAGGTCTTCCTGTTTTCTCCAAGATTGCACTCCTCGATTCAAAGTTTTGTAAGTACGAGCATGCTTGCAACATCACCATGCAAACAACATTGACTGCAAGAACGATTAGCTTTACAACCTTTCCCAACTTTTACTTAAACTTATCGGATCCAAATGTGAGGGCTGCTCTCAAAGTTCAGATCTAGATTGTCATAACATCTCAGATCTCTAATTCTATAGCGGCCACTCTTCACCATTAGATGGTCTACAAACTGCAGAGCCACTCTTTTGATCTGGCAACTCCTCGAGAAAACCAAGACGCTCTCCTTGTTAATTACGATTCTACTCTTTTCCCGAGTCATGCCCATATCCAAAGACAGCTTCCCAAAGAATAGCTAATCAAGATTCTCCTAGAATCTTGGGTTACCATGTATAAGCAACTGCGTCAGATCCCCAAACCAGCCATTTGCCATGATTTAGTCTATTAAACTATGAAGAATGGCAGCGTTCACATCTCCTTCCCAAAGGTTCAAGAATCTACGACAAGATTTTCTTCTTATCATGTCTTTCCTATCATGATGATTCAACCTCATCAAGTGCCATCGGCATTTCAAAAAGAACAAAGGATAGTGATTAGGCCGCCAACTACTTCTATCGACCTGGCCGATCCAGCATCTCTAGAATCTTAGGTCATGATCCCATGCTTCAAGGGAGATGGATTCCGATCTACCAACCCATGACCAAAAACAACCACAAGTGGTTTGGCGTTGACTATACTTGTGATGAATGTCTTAATGTTCCTATGTATGGGTCTGATGAAGAAGAAGTCAGAGGAAGGAAAAAGAAAAACAAATCTCGGCAGAAACTCAAGAAGAAATACAAAGATGGAGATCCAACAGTCAGCTTGTACGGAGAGCCATCAGGGAAATTTGACTACAATGTCAAATATTAAGAAAAGAAGGCACAAAACAATGATGATCTTCCCCAGGTTAAAATGCTATGACACTCAAGCTATGATGGTGACTTTCCACCATTAGAGTACAAAGATGTGAGGTCTCAAACAAAACATTCCAAGAAGATCAAAGATCCAATTGACGTCAACCTAGATGGATCTACTACGCAAGTTCCAATAGAGGCAATTCTCAACTGGTAGTCGGAGAATGCCCTTGCCTAGAATAAAATGTTAGAACAAATTGTTGATAACAAAAGGGAGTTAGCCAATAAAGTTGAGAACAAGTTTGACATTACATCCATCCTCGTCGATAAATGCCAAAATCACATCCAGAGGTTGCATGAGGAACTTATGCAAATGATCAAGCACATGTCAGCATTCTCTCCTGCTTTCAAAAAGAAAGAAGCAGAAATGCAACACCTTAAGGCTCAACTAAATTCTCTCAAGCAAAGGCAGCAACAGCAGCATAGACAGATGAGGATAGATCCTCTATTCGTGCCATCCACTTTGGCTTTCAACTCTGCTCAGCCAACATATTAGCATATATCGATGTAGGCATCCTTCAAAGGTAGTGATTCCTTTCTCCACCTTAAAAAGAGGCAGCACACTCAAAGACAAACCCAAACCTAAAGGGTTGAATCAACAACAGCCTCCACTGCTCAAAAGAAGGATAAGAAAAAAGTGGGAGAATCAAGCATCCCAGACCGAGAGCCACATATCGAAATTTTGGAGAAAGAAAACTCTATCACCAAACTTCTTGCTGATATGGCTGATCCCTTGGAGTGGGATCCAGAGGAAGTACAAAAAAAAAGATCTGAGGAAGAGATGCAGTTTCCTAGAGCCACAATGATGACCTAGTCATCCACCCACAGATCAGAGTACGACAATCCCAAAAACGATGAAGGAACAGATGACAACATCAATCTCTCAGAGAATACCCCATTTGTTATTCCTACGCAAAGCTCAAGCAGTTCAAATGGTAATGGACCAACCATTTCATTAGAAGGAATTCCTCCAAACCAATGGAGGAATAAGATCCTTGGGCTCCATACCTAGTGCATAGCAGATCTTATGAAAGAAAGGATTACCTTTAAAGAGGTCATAGAAAGGGTTGTTTCCAAATTTCTCGGAAGACTCAGAATCTGGTGGATTAACCTTATAGATTACAGGCAGTTGTAGATTTCACAAGTTTTGAATCTCAATGTTGTCATATCCACAATCATTGAAGAATTTTGTGGTGCTTGAGAGGTCCACATTACCCACGATAGAGAAGAGTACACGAAGATTAAATGCTACTCACTTAAAAGAAAAGATCTAGAAAAGCATTATAATCTTATCTCTGAAATATACTACACCTTTTGCGGACCAAATGATATCAACCTCAAGCAAGCATACCTTATAGCCTGCCTGATCCACTAAGGGAAGTTCTCCGAGAACTTCAAATAATTGGAAAAAACTTGAAAGCACTTCTCTAGGTAAAATTTACCAAAGTAATCTTATGCTCATCCATTCTGATGTTTGGGGTCCTAGTCATGTTCGTCGAAATTGGGTCCCCAGTTTTTTCAATGACTACTCCAAGATGACTTGGTTGTATTTAAAGAAAGATCGTTCCAAGTTGTTTAATATCCTTTATGTCTTCTGTTTTCAAATAAAGATCCAGTTTGATATGCCAATCAAGATACTTCATAGTGATAATACTAAAGAGTACTTCAGTACCCAATTCATTACCTATATGTCCAATTTTGGTATAATCCATTAATCATCTTGTGCCTACACTTTGCAACAAAATAAAGTTGTAGAATGGAAAAATAAACATATTCTCAAAGTCACTCGTACCCTGTTGTATCAAATAAATGTATCTAAAGTTTCCTAGAGTGATGTCATGCTCATTGCTTGCTCTCTCATCCTCTGTCCTTGGTGTTAAAATCCCATATTTAGTTATTTTCCTTGGGCTCCTTTGTTCTCCCTCCTTGCATATTCGGTTGTGTGTCTTTTGGCCATCAGTTAACTCCAAGAATGGATAAGTTGGATCCTCGTGCTATTAAATGTATTTTTTTATGGTATTCCTGTACTCAAAAGGGATATCGATGTTATAGCCCCATTTTACAATGATTCTTTGTCTTTGCTGATATCACCTTTTTTAGTCTAGACTGTACTACTCTAATTATTTGAGTTCTATTGACCTTCATAAGTCCATTCCTCAGCCTTGCCTTCTAGATCCTAAGCTAATATTTGTGCCCAATCCTCCAACATGTTCATCCAATTTAAGTCCTCGCTGCTTGGATCATCCCAATTTGCAGGTATACACACGGCAACTTAAGGGAGGAGAGCCTCCTCCAGCTTCCACTTCTACGCTTTTACGTCAAATGATCTTATTTCCTCGTACGCTAATCCTCCCATTTCTGCTCGAAAAAGTTAATGCAATTGTACCTAAAATCCAATATCTAATTTTGTTTGTTATGATTTCTTGTCATCCTTATATTACTGTTTAGTTAGTAAGCTGTAACGCCCCGAACCCGGTAGGGTTAGAGGTGTTACTTTCTACAAATAATTTACAGCGAAAGTAAATAAACCTTAAATATCTTTATTACCAGAGTACTTATTAGTTTTATTACAAATGTATCTCAATTATCAAAATTATCATTCTTAAAAATTCTAAAATACACAAACATAATCCAAATGGTATTATACTAATTTTTATTCTAATATGCTCTTTCTATTCCCGCCCATGCATTTGCTATGCCAGATTTCTGGTACGCTCTCTAAAATTATCTGTAATGTAAAATAATATTTGGGGTGAGACGATGCTCGGTAAGAAAGATTATTATTAGTGTGTGGCTAAAATGAGCTTTCACAGTATTATAATTTCGTAAAATAACATTTAATACTGTAACTTCAAAACTATGTTTAAATTAAAAGTAAATTTAAAAATTACTACAAAATTTTTACCAATAACTATAGCAGTAAAATTTTATAACCATACACTGTAACTATTAACTTTAAAACTATAACTATAATACTTAATTATATACATATACTTTCCTTTATGTTTTTCCTTCAAATCATCATTTAGACACAAAAATAATCCTATTTACATAAATATATATATATTTTCCTTTATTCTTTTCCTTCAAATAATCATTTAGGCATAAAATGACCATGTTCACATAAATATGTATATATATTTAATATATACTATAGAAACCTCCCTTAGGCCTATTAACTGTAAACCATGTTTACGCACATGACAAGGTTATGCGGTCCGAAGACTGGACCGACCAAACTAAATCAAACTGTAAACTGTAAGTAAGATTTTCCCTATTAAGTCCTAACCGGGACCAAGTGTGCACTTAGGAGAAATTCACTGCTCTGTAAACCACTCTGTAAACAATGTAGGTGCACTCTGATCCCTTTAAACTTTAAGTTACGGTACCAAGCATTGGTAGCTTTGAACTTTCTTAGCCATAAGGGTTTTTAAAACATACTACTATATAATTTATATAATCTAGTACATATCAACGCACTCACTGAGATTGAAGCGTTACGTATCGCCATCCCCCAATTTAACAAGTCCTCGAGCTAAAGTCTCAAAGATTGGGATGTTACATATTGCCGTCCCCCATTTGCCTTAATATCACCAAATTTAATTTAAAAATATCCTTGTATATATACTTTATGTAATTAAAACAACATTATAAAAATTGTATATATAATTTATGCAATAAAATGAACAACATCATAAAAATTTTACCATATCTTAATTATTTTGTAAAACATGCAACGTAATTTAACAAGCTCATACCACATGATTTTCGTGCTAAAAATATTTTTTTGAATAGAAAATAATAATTATGTAAACTACCCAAAGGAATTAGAACATTTCTTCACCGAAAAATAAACGCAAGTATATTAAAAATAAACTCGAGTAAAATTTAATAAAAACCTAACATAATCAAATTTATTTGCAAATAAAAATGGGTATATTTTATGAAAAAGAACTAACATAATTAGACATACTTATTTTAATTTAATCCTGTGAACCGATCACACTAAAATTTTTAACTCTATAAAAGTGAGATTGGAAAGAGCGGAGAAATGAGAATTTTATGTATAACTAAAATTCTCCTAACGCCACTCAAATTTTTCTCACTTTTTTTTTTCTTCATTCTTCTGCTTTCTTTCTTTTCTTTCCGTACTTTTATTCCTCACAATCTCCTCCTTATATAGTCGTGGGTGAAGAGGATATAATTTGCATTATTCAACGTAGCATGTAAAGATGTTGATGAGTGGGGAAACATACATGATGGGTGCTGATGTGGTCCATCATTTAGCATATATACATATATATGATTATATTATTGTATCAAATAATTGATTGGGGCATGGGCGGTTGTCTTCAAGTGGAGAAAAGAAGGGACGGTCCTCTTCCCTTTTGTTATTATTATTATTATTATTATTATTATTATTACTTTATGTAACTAATCATGCATGGGTGATGGGCTGCAGGTAAACAAATGATGGGATGGGCTCCGTCCCCATCCGATTTATTATTATCATTGTATTATAATTATACATATATATATATAAATATATATTGATATATATATATATATATATATATATATATATACATGCAGATGAGTGTTAACGCAATATTATATTAAATTATCATTGTATATTCATGATATAAGTTTATGTGTGGAATGTACGGACTAATAAAAACATTATTTTCTTTATATGTACTTATATATATGCGTATCAACTGTGTCTACTCTGTTTATTGTACGAAATTTCATTTTGATCAGGCTGACTTCCAAGGAGCGACTAAGCCCTAACGGTCTATGAGCACTTGCTTAGACAAGGTCTTTCTTAGGCATCAAACATAGAATCAAGGTCGTGTTGATGCTAGCTTAATGACCATCTTTATTACTTTATTATTATACTAAGGTAGTTAGTAGAAATAAAAAACTGGTTAACATCTACATATATTATATTACTATGCTTTACTCAAAAATATATTTTTGGGGTAGGAGCATGAACACAGCCCCGATTCCCTCTTATCTCTCTAATTACAAAAGAGGCGCTTCATGTCAATCGAAAAGGGGTGAAAGTCACTGTGTAAGCAACGACTTTTGCGACACGAGTCGCTCTTTTGACTTCTGCGACATGCGTCACACTCTTGACTTCTACGGCACGCGTCGCTTTCTTGACTTCCATGGCACGTTCTCTCGGTTTCTGCAGCATGCGGTAGCCACCTACCGCCATAACTCAGGCAGCAACAGGAGGCCCCTTCCCTATAAAAAGGTTTTCTCTCCTCGAACTCTAGGCATCACGTCTTCGCTTATCAGCCTTCTTCCATCTTGATCAACCGTATCTCGGTTCCAAACTTTTGTTTTTTTTTGGTGGTCTCCTTACTCGCTTCATTCAACTGAAGATGTTGCCAAATCACCCAACTCCCCACGTTGCTGAAAGCAACACTAGATCACCAATACACAGGTGGAAGCCCAGAGAGGAGCAGCTGGAGATTCTAAAGGAGGCCTTCCAAAGCAACAAAGGGGAACTCTTTTCTTTGGAGTTGGCTTCCTTGCTAGCATAACGACACCGGCAGTATGGTCCGATCGAGCCAAAGAATGTACGCTACTGCCCCACCAAGCATCAATCTTACCTCTCCTACCACTGCCACCCCGAGCAGTGTCCCTACTACTATCTCGACTACTCGTGCCAGCACCCTCATCCCCATCAGCAATACTCCGTCTATAAAGCTTACCATTGTTATCACTCCAATGGGCCCTAACCTTTACAATGTCAGCACCGCAATTACCAGAGTGAGAATTTCTGAAGATGCTAGTCTATTCACCCACTTCCTATATATATATATATATATAACAATTTGATCTTTGCATTTTTTTTTTTTTTAATTTAATTTTGACCAACCTACATCATTTCACGATGGGAGGTTGGACTAAAAGTTTGACACTAGACAAGGTATTCATTTAAGTAACTTAATAGATTTTAATTAGGGTTATAGTTAACAAATTTCGAAGATGAAATTTTTATAAGGAGGGTAGGATGTGATGACCCCAAAAATATATATAAACGAGTAAAGTATAGTAACATAATATATGTAGACGTTAGCCGGTTATTTACTTCTACGCACTACCTTAGTATAATAATAAAATAATAAAGATGGTCATTAAGCTAGCGTAAATACGAAAGTATTTCTATGTTAGGATCCTTGATTCCATGTTTGATGCCTAAGAAAGACCTTGTCCAAGTGAGTACTCAGAGAACATTGCGGCTTAGTCACTCCCTGGAAGTCGGCTTGGTCAAAATGAAATTTCATAAGATAAACAGAGTAGACACAGTTGGTACGCATATATAAGTACATATAAATAAAATAATGATTTTATCTATCCGTACGTTTCACACATAAACTTATATTATGAATATACAATGATAATTTAATATAATATTACGTTCACACTCTTCGAGTTTTTTACGAAAATATTATATAAAAAAATAAAATAAAAAAACACATATATAGGGGAAATGGGAAAAAATTACAGAATTGTACCGAACCAACTTTTGAAAAAACGGTTCGGGCTTAAAAAAAAAAAAAATGTTGCTACCGAGTCTCATCATTGTCAGAAATAAAAAAAAAAAAAAAAATTTGACTTGTCAGGCTCATTTAATGAGGGGAGAGAGGAGAGAGGGGAAAGAGGGGAGGGGGACTCTGTTCGCAAGGGGGCGGAGGGGTCTGTGACTGCAGGGGGGTGGGGGATTGGGCCTGTCAGCGGAAAACAGAAAGGGGAGGGGGGAGAGGGGAGAAGGGAGAGAGAAGAGAGAAGGGGGGGGGGTTCTGACGGTTTAAAGGAGATGGGATGGGGAGAGAGAGAGAGAGAGAGAGAGAGAGGACAAAAGGGGAGGGGGGCATGTTGCAAATTTTTTTTTTTTTTTTTTTTTCAAAAAACTAATCAAACCGGCTTTTGAAAGGTCGATTTGGAAAAAAAAAAATTCAATTTTTTCTTTAAAGTGACCAAACCGACTTTTGAAAAGTCGTTTTGGTAAATTTTTTTCCCTATAAATTCACATCACCGTCCAATTGATTTAATTCATATCATCCTCCAACTGCTCTCCAACTGATAAATATTTATTCTGTCTGCACACTTCCTACTATATTTAACACAGAGATGGAGTTTGGTCCACTTGATTCATCTATATTGACATTAGGGACTACATCCTTTCTACAGGGCATGGAATAAGGATCATTCTGACGCCTTTGAAGGGTGTCAGTGTGTCATGCCCATTCTAGAAGCATTTTGTAGATTTAACGAGCAGGGTTCTATCCACTGTACCAGATTCGGTACATTCGCTTAGACCATCATTTAATTAGTGCATTGTTAGAGCGTTGGAGGCCTAAGACGCACACATTTCATTTTCCTTGCGGCGAGGCGACGATAACATTGCAGGATGTCGCAGTCATCATAGGATTATCCGTTGATGGTGATGCTATTACAAGCACGATGCAGCAAGACTGGGATATGCTGTGCCAAAGCCTACTTGGATGCAACTCCCCCACTGACCGGAGCGGACGAAATAGCGTGTCCTTGTCTATGACATGGATGGATGGGAACTTACCTAATCCTACTGATGAAGCATCTGAGGAGGCTGTATTGCAGTACGCTCGAGGGTACATACTACGTCTAATATGCGACTTGTTGTTCATGAACAAGTTGCAATACTATGCGTCGTTGATGTTCCTCCCGTTGTTGAGTGACTTGGAGAGGGCATCAACGAATAGCTGGGGTAGCGCTGCCCTTGCATGGCTGTATAAAGAGATGTGCCAAATTGGTCGTAGGTAGGCGCAATCAGTTGGAGGTCACCCATTCCTCAAGCAGGTTTGGGCATGGAAGCGCACGCCCTTTCTTGCTCCAATTGAGTTGGCCTGCCACATCTGCCTGCTGATGTCGACGATGACCCATTCCCACTTGCGGTCAGATGGCGAGCTTCATTTCATGCCGCACACGTCCCTCAGCATACTTTGCAGTTATATCAATATGACATTGATATGATATGTGAGAACCAGGTAATACCGTATTTATTGCATTTGAATCGTTCAATATGAGTTCGAAATGTTCACTATTCATAGTAATTTTCTAACCTAAATTCATTGTTAGCAGTTTATAAGGATGTCGTACGCTGCGGATGTCTACGTGAATCTACCCCCTATGTGCCTCATAGGTGTACAAATTTGGCTAGTTCGTACTCCTATGATTTGCTTTCAAATCATGGAGTGGCACTTGCCGGACCGTGTAATGTGGCCTTTTGGGCTGAGGCAGCAAATCCCTCGTCCAACTCAGACACATTACGACCCCGACAACCATAATTCGGATCTATACGACTATGACCAGCGCAAAAGTCATCAAATCAACTGGCGCAATAAGTACGAGCGTACTATCCAGATGTGGCAACACAGATTGGACAATGTCGCCTACATACTTAGGGAGCTTCCACTCCCTAGACATCCACGGACGAAAGACGGATATAATGACTGGTACTGGTCCATCACAATTCGCTGCGTGAGCAAAACTTGTCAATTTAAAAATGACAGTGGTGAGTGAAAAAATTACTGAACGCATGTAAGGAATAGACCCCGACTTTATCATTAACTTATTGGTACTTTCAAAACATATTTTGATGTAGGAGCACATGATGAGGAGCATCCACTTGCCAGACTGTGTCCCAACATGTCCCGCTAGATCGATTGCGAAGACGTGTATGCAGTTTGTCGCTGAGGAAGCTCGTTAGTCAATTCATAGGTCTCCCTGCGTCAATGTGGAGGGCCCCGAATCGGATGATGATGTTGCAGCTGCTGAGTAGGAGTCGCAGAGGAGAGGTCACGGTGGACCTCGCCGGAGCCATGGGGAGGTCATGTTCGAGTTGAAAGGAGGGGGGGGGGGCTCCCACCCAACCATCCCAATGGACACAAAGTGATTGGGGATCATCAACACCGCAATTCACACCAACACAAACCTCCATCTGGCACACAGAGGCTTCTTCTTCCCATATGCCATATGGGGGGTATCAGCATCAGTACGGGGCATCCACTAGTACACCATACCAACCGGAGGCTCTGCAGTCCACACAAAGCGACCCACCCGCAATGTATCGGGAACAACAGCAATACCACCAATTCCCGAGCTCATTGCCGATCCCATTTGATCTTTTCGTTGATGGGGGGTTGGTTGATGCTGGACTAGAGGAACATATCCCACCAACAACTGAAGGTAATGATGGTGCAGAAGGGCCAGCTGGACGTTGCAAAAGGCAACGTCAACCGCCGCAAGAACGACGACAACAACCACCCAGACAGCGGAGACCGCGACCATATGGGACTTAGTGACTCAAGACCATGTGGGACTTAGTGACTTAGGCTATTTCATTATGCGTGTATAATGTTTTTTTTTCGAGCAATGAATAATAATAAGCATATTTAACAAAAAAAAGTGTATATATATTTTTTGTACGAAATTTTTATAAATTTATAATTATAAATTGAGCACAACTCATAAATTAATAATGAAATAGAACTGCGGAATAGAACTCGAGTACAACTCACTATTTTCAAAAGCTAAAAAGTTTAATGGTAACTCATAAATTTCAAGTACAATACACATTAAGTACATAGTTGGAAGTTATTATTATAGTCCAGCATGGTCATGACCTCCTAAGCAACTTTGGACACCGATTGCGGTTGTGACCCCCTTCGTGGCAAAACCCAAACCATATCCTCCGACCACCCTCTTGTACATCCATTTCATTACGCAGTCTCGAACTTTTGGGATGTCCTTTCTTCCTGGGGAACTTTCGGTTACCGTATAATGTTGGCACCACTAGATCCGTCCAATATTGTTCATGGAGGACTGGGATGAAGTCCATTGTATACGTCGCATAATGCTCTTGCACCGTGAAACAAGAGTCAATATAGCCACTATACCCCAATATCCTAGCACCGCAGACAGCTAACAAGTCAGAACAAGGGTAGTGTAGATTCTGCCACTTCCCACATGTACACTGGCGTCCCTTTATGTCAACTATTTGAATATTTCGACCCTTATTTGGTGGTCGCAGTGTAGTTTGAAAACTGAACAACCCTCTTTCAAATTTTGAAGTTGATAACCTCATGTCCAGCATACGTCATTTCCCTCCTCTGCATTGGCAACAACATATGTGGCGTGTAACCATTCCCCAACTCCATTGCTTGCCGATATGCCTCCCGTCGGGCACTAAAGTACTGCGCAACTCGATAGAATGTCATCTGGACAATGGTCGTTATCGGTAGACCGTGAGTTCCTTTCAGGACAGCATTAAAACATTCAACAAGATACGTGGTCATGTTTCCGTACCTGACGCCACCATCGTGACATTGCGTTCACATGTGAGGAGGGATCTCTTCAAAAAAGGACTTTGCAATTGGCCCACCCTCTGTTAGGATTCTTTCCATCCTACTATTGAATTTCCTAACTTGGTGCTCCCTACCAGCTATTTCAACCATCTGCTTGAGCATCGTATTGTGCACCCTCTAGTTGAAGTTGCTAACAACATGACGCAAGCAAAACCAATGGTGCGCACGCGGCAGTTGCCAATCATTGTTCTGAGGAATGGCAGCAAGAATACTGGCATGTCTATCTGATATAAGACACAAATTATCGTGATCAGTCACTTCATCCCGAATGCACTTAAGGAACCAGGACCATGTGCACGTGCTCTCCTCCTCAACGATGGCAAACGCTACAGGAAAAATTTATTGATTTGCATCAGGGGCCGTTGCAATTAACAATTTACCTTTATATTTGTCGTACAAGTGCGTTCGGTCCACACAGAGAATTGGAGGACAATGACGAAATCCCTCTATTGATGCTGCGAATGACCAGAACACACATGTCAAAATAGCAGCGTTGTTAGCATCAGGGATTTCTGTCCACGCTCACTTCACCTTTGTACCAGGATTTGTTTCACACATAACATGCATCCACTTTGGAAGCATTTGATATGAAATATCTCAATCTCCAAACACCCTTGCAACAGTCATTTGCTTCCCAAGCCATACCTTTCTGTACAATACATATTACTGGTACTTTGACCTCAAGTGTGCTTGCAAAGCTACAATGGAAGCACCGGCATTACTTTTGATAATTTCTACGATTTCATTTGCTACTAAGCTGGACTTCACTTGCAGGTGGTCTTGCAAGAGAGTCTCATTTATGCATGTATGTGGCCCTCTATATTGTGTAATTTCAAACATCTCATGCTTTCTGCGTTGAGTTGCACGCAACCGCCAAACACAGCTCTCGTCTGCACTGCACCTTAAAATTGTGGTATGTTTGCACATGGTGGATGCGCACGGAGTGCATGAGGTCATCCTTCGTGTCGAAAATCATACCTTTCCCAAATTCCGAGACACCATCCCATCGTCTGCCCTCGAGTGAACTTTCAACTTCAGTTCTGATATGATCAGCTTCGACATCGACCATGTATGCTAACGGCGGCACATCGCGTACCCTCCTGTGACCGACAAGCGGGCTCTAAGGAGGCATGACAACTTCTTCATGGTGAACCTCATATGCAGTTTGTGCACCGGCTTCATCTACCCCTCGGTCTGCCTCTTCAAAATCCTCTTCTAAATCCCCTTCTTCCTCTAATTCACACTCACAGTCCATGTCCGATTGCATTGGCTGGACTATGTATGCCCCCCTCTCATTCATGACAATAGATGGAACCGTTTGGAAGTCTGGTACGGGGATAGCTCCAGTTGAACTTCGGCCATGTCTATACTATGTTGATGGTTGTGGTTCGTGATGATAATTGCTTCCCACATTGAATCCTTGCAAAGTAGACAGCTCACCTCGGATCTCGGTTGACAAGAATTTCAGCTGATATGATGTACCGAGGACATCATTCAAATCTAATGCTACAGTCACCTGTGAAAGATTATCAACTAGTCAACTCGTCTCACCAGTATCATATTCGATATATGGTTGAGAATGGATGAATGCTTCACCCTGAAAACTTGGGGCTCCGCCCATACTGCCGTTGCGAGGAATGCGTTCAACAAAAATCTCAACTACATATACGTCCGGACAAGAACTCTGCGGGTCCGAAGCAATTAAGACGTCAACATCAATTTTTATTGGGACGTCAATGTACACAAAATTTTCACCACCCCCTCGTTACAGATATCTCAATGTCAGTTCTAACATGTACTCATTTGGATCAATATCTAAGCCTTCATATATTTTGCGTTTCAAACTTTCTAACTTCATCCTCCTTCAAACTCGAATGGCTTTCGTTGGCCCAGTGCTGTACTCAATACCGATCGATCCATGAATAATCTCATCGTCAATGTATAATAAGACCGTCACTTTGTTAGCTGACGAATTTGACGTCATTATGACTTTAAAAAAAAAAAAAATTATCTGCAAGAGGTGGTGAAGGAGGTTGGAGGATCAACGAATAAATGAAAGAAGAGAAAGCTTGAGTGATGGCCGAGAGATGATGAACGAATATATAGGGGCATGCATAATCAAACCGACTTTTGGAAAGCCAATTTTGATTTTTTTAGTTATTTTAATACCAAATCGACTTTCCAAAAGTCGGTTCTTTAAAAAAAAATTAAAAAAATTTCACCAAACTAACTTTTGAAAAGTCGGTTTGCTCAGTTCTTTTAAAAAGAAAAATTAATTTGGCAACGTGCATGGCACCGCCATGCATGCAGACTAAACAACCGCCCTCCCCTCTCTCTCCCATCCCATCCCCTTAAAGCCGTCAGAACCCCCCCTCTTCTCTCTCCCCTCTCCCCTATCTGTTTCTACGCTTGCGCTGACAGGCCCAATTCCCCACACCCCTGATTTCAGACCCCCTACCCCTCCTGCGAACAGAATCCCCTTCCCCTCTCTCCTCTCTCCCCTCATTAAATGAGCCTGACAAGTCAAATTTTTTTTTTTTTATTTCTAACAATGACAAGACCTGGCAGCAACAATTTTTTTTTTTGTTTTTTTAAGCCTGAACCCATTTTTCAAAAGTTGGTTCGGTACAATTCTGTAATTTATTCCCATTTCCCCTATATATGTGTTTTCTTTTTTTTTTATATAATATTTTCGTAAAAAACTCCACACTCATCTGCATATATATATAAAATTATAATACAATAATAATAATAAATGGGAAGGAGACGGAGCCCATCACCCAAATGCATGCATGATTAGTTGCATAAAGTAATAATAATAATAATAAAAACAAAGGGGAAGAGGATCATCCCTTCTTTTCCCCACTTAAAGACAACTGTGCATGCCCCAATCAATTATTTGACACAATAATAAATGATGGATGCCATAAATATAAATATATATATATATATATATATATATATGCTAAATGATGGATGCCATAAATATATATATATATACTATAAAAACCTTCCTTAGGCCTGTTAACTATAAGTCATGTTTACCCCCATGACAAGGTTGTGCGGTCCGAAGACTGGACTTAGCTGGCTGGTCGACCAAACTAAATCAAACTGTAAACTGTAAGTAAGATTTTCCCTATTAAGTCCTAACCCAGGACCAAGTGTAAACTCAGAAGAAATACATTGTTCTGTAAACAGTGTAGGTGCGCTGTGATCCCTTTAAACTTTAAACTATGATACCGAATATTGATAACTTTGAACTTTCTTAGTCATAAGGGCTTTTAAAACATACTATTATATAATTTATATAATCTGGTACATATCAAAGCACTCACTGAGATTGAAGCGATACGTATCGCCGTCCCTCAATTCAGCAAACCCTCGGGCTAAAGTCCCGAGGATTGGGGCGTTACGTACCGTCGTCCCCCTTTGCCTTAATATCACCAAATTTAATTTAAAAACATCCTTGTATATATACTTTATGTAATTAAAACAACATTATAAAAATTGTATATATAACTTATGCAATAAAATAAACAACATAAAAATTTTACCATATCTTAATTGTTTTGTAAAACATACAACGTAATTTAACAAGCTCATACCACACGATTTTCGTGCTAAAAATATTTTCTTGAATAGAAAATAATAATGGCGTAAACTACCCAAGGGAATTAGAACATTTCTTAACCTAAAAATAAACATAAGTATATTAAAAATAAACTAATATAATCAAATATAGATAAATATAAACTTGGGTAAAATTTAATAAAAACCTAACATAATCAAATTTACTTACTTACAAATAAACTCGGGTATATTTTATGAAAAAAAACTAACATAATCAGACTTAACTTAATCCCGTGAAAGGATCACACTAAAATTTTTAACTCTATGAAAGTGAGATTGGAAAGAGTGGAAAAATAAGAATTTTATGTATAACTAAAATTCTCCTAACGCCACTCAAATTTTTCTCACTTTTTTTTTTTTCTTCATTCTTCTGCTTTCTTTCTTTTCTTTCCGCACTTTTATTCCTCACAATCTCTTCCTTATATAGTCGTGGGTGAAAAGGATATAATTTGCATTATTCAACGTAGCATGTAAAAATGTTGGTGAGTGGGGAAACATACATGATGGGTGCTAATGTGGGTAAGTGTAGATGGCATCCATCATTTAGCATATATATATATATATATATATATATATATATGATTATATTATTATTGTATCAAATAATTGATTGGGGCATGGACAGTTGACTTCAAGTGGAAAAAAAAATGAATGGATGGTCCTCTTCCGTTTTGTTTTTTTTATTATTACTTTATGTAACTAATCATGCATGCATTTGGGTGATGAGTTGTAGGTAAACAAATGATGGGAAGGGCTCCGTCCCCATCCCTTCTATTATTATTATTGTATTATAATTACATTATAGTATATGTATACATACATACATACATACATACATATACATACATATATATATATATATATATATTTATGGCATCCATCATTTAGCATATATATGATTATATTATTATTGTATCAAATAATTGATTAGGGCATGGGCAGTTGACTTCAAGTTGAAAAAAAAATGGATGGTCCTCTTCCGTTTTGTTTTTTTTATTATTAATTTATGTAACTAATCATGCATGCATTTGGGTGATGAGTTGTAGGTAAACAAATGATGGGAAGGGCTCCGTCCCCATCCCTTTTATTATTATTATTGTATTATAATTACATTATAGTATATGTATACATACATACATACATATATATATATATATATATATATATATGTATTTATGGCATCCATCATTTAGCATATATATGATTATATTATTATTGTATCAAATAATTGATTGGGGCATGGGCGGTTGCCTTCGAGTGAGGAAAAGAAGGGATGGTCCTCTTCCTCTTAGTTTTTATTATTATTATTATTATTATTATTATTATTATTACTTTATGTAACTAATCATGCATGCATTTGGGTGATGGGCTGTAGGTAAGCAAATGATGAGATGGGTTCCGTCCCCATCCCATTTATTATTATTATTATTATATTATAATTATATATATATGTAGATGAGTGTGAACGCAATATTATATTAAATTATCATTGTCTATTCATAATATAAGTTTACATGTGGAACGTACGAATAGATAAAATCATTATTTTATTTATATGTACTTATATATGCGTACCAATTGTGCCTACTCTATTTATCCTATAAAATTCCATTTTGACCAAGCCGACCTCCAAAGAGCGACTGAGCCGCAATAATCTCTGAGCACTTGTTTAGATAAGGTCTTTCTTAGGCATTAAACATGGAATTAAGGATCTTAATAGAGAAATACTTTTGTATTGATGCTAGTTTAATGACAATCTTTATTATTTTATTATTATACTAAGGTAGTGCGTAGAAGTAAATAACCGGTTAACATCTACATATATTATATTACTATGTTTTACTCGTATATATATATTTTTGGGGTCATCACATCTTACCCTTCTTATAAAAATTTCGTCCTCGAAATTTGTTAACTATAACCCTAATTAAAATCTATTAACTTACTTAAATGAATACCTTCTATGGTGTCAAACTTTTAGTCCAACCTCCCATTGCGAAATGATGTAGGTTCGTCAAAATTAGATTAAAAAAAATGCAAAGATCAAATTGGTTTTATATATATAATGGACATGTGTGAGCCTAAATTAGAGTCTTAAGTCAACGTCAGCATTTATTGAAGTACTGGCGGTGTTACTGTTGTCTGCCCGAATCTTTTTCAACTATAACAATGGTAAGCTTTATAGTCGGAGCATTACTGATGGGGATGAGGGTGCTGGCACGAGTAGTCGAGGTAGTGGTAGGGGCACTACTCAAGGTGTCAATGGCAGGAGAGGTAGGTCGATGCTTGGTGGGGCAGTAGTTGAAGTGGCAGCCTCTTCAACTGATCCCCACCTATGCCTACGGTTTTCGAACCAGAAGCGTACATTCTTTAGCTCGATCGGACCATACTGTCGGAGTTGTTCTCCGAGCAAGGAAGCCAGCTGCACGGAAGGGAGTTCCCCTTTATTGCTGCGGAAGGCCTCCTCTAGAATCTCCAGTTGCTCCTCTCTGGGCTTTCACCTGTGGATTGGTGATCTAGTGCTGCTTCCAGCAACGTGGGGAGTTGGGTGATTTGGCAACATCTTCAGTTGAATGAAGCAAGCAAGGAGACAACCAAAAAAAAAGGTTGGGAATCGAGATACGGTTGATCAAGATGGAAGAAGGCTAATAAACAAAGACATGATGCCTAGAGTTTGAGAAGGGCAGACCCTTTTTATAGGGAAGGGGCCTCCTGTTGCTACCTGAGTTATGGCGGAAGGTGGCTACCGCGTGCTGCAGAAACCGAGAGAATGTGTCGTGGAAGTCAAGAGAGCGATACGTGCAGCAGAAGTCAAGAGAGCGATGTGTGTCGCAAAAGTCGTTGCCTGCACAGTGACTTCCGCCCCTTTTCAATCGACATGAAGCCCCTCTTTCATAAAGAGGCATAAGAGGGAATTGGGGTTGTGTTCATGCTCCTACCCCAAAAATATATATACGAGTAAAGCATAGTAATATAATATATGTAGACGTTAACCGGTTATTTACTTCTACACACTACCTTAGTATAATAATAAAACAATAAAGATGGTCATTATGCTAGCATAAATACGAAAGTGTTTCTTTGCTAGGATTCTTGATTCCATGTTTGACGTCTAAGAAAGACCTTGTCTAAATGAGTGCTCAGATACCATTGCGGCTCAATCGCTCCCTGGAGGTCGATCTAATCCAAATGAAATTTCATAGGATAAATAGAGTAGACATAGTTGGTACGCATATATAAATACATATAAATAAAATAATATTTTTATCTGTCCCTATGTTCCACACATAAACTTGTATTATGAATATACAATGATAATTTAATATAATATTGCATTCACACTCATCTGCATATATATATATATATATATATATATATAATTATAATACAATAATAATAATAATAATAATAAATGGGATGGGGACGGAGCCCATCCCATTATTTGTTTACCTGCAACCCATCACCCAAATACATGCATGATTACATGCATGCATGATTAGTTACATAAAGTAATAATAATAATAATAATAATAAAAACAAAAGGGAAGAGGACCCTTCCTTATTTTCCTCACTTGAAGACAACCGCCCATGCCCCAATCAATTATTTGATACAATAATAAAACAATTATATATGTTAAATGATGGATGTCATCTACACTCACCCACATCAGCATCCATCATGTATGTTTCCCTACTCACCAACATCTTCACATGCTACGTTGAATAATGCAAATTATATCATCTTCTCCCACGACTATATAAGGAGGAGATTGTGAGGAATAAAAGTGCAAAAAGAAAAGAAAGCAAAAGAATGAAGAAAAAAAAAAGTGAGAAAAATTTGAGTGGAATTAGGAGAATTTTAGTTATACATAAAATTCTCATTTCTCCACTCTTTTCAATCTCACTTTTATAGAGTTAAAAATTTTAGTGTGATCGTTTCACAGGATTAAATTAAGGTAAGTAGCCAGATTATGTTAGTTCTTTCACATAAAAAATATCTGAATTTATTTGTAAGTAAGTTTATGTAAGTTATTTTGAAAATATTCTTGAGTTTATATTAATGCATTATGATATTCTGTAAATAAATAAATATTTTTAGCACAAAAATCGTGTGGCATGAGCTTATTTTTATTAAGTTACGTTGCATGTTTTATGGAATAATTTAAAATGGTAAAATTATTATGATGTCATTTTAATGCATAAATTATATGTAAAATTTTACGATATTGTTAATTTTATTGCGTAAATTATATATAAAATTTTTATGATGTAAATTATATAAATAATATAGCAGTATGTTTTTAAAACCCCTTATAGCTCAAAGATCACAGAATTACAGATGCTCGGCACCGTAACTTATGGATTACAGTTTATAGAGTGCACCCACACTGTTTACAGAGTGGTTTTATAGAGCAGTAGATTTCTCCTAAGTGCACACCTGGTTCCGAACCAAGACTTAATAAGCAAAATCTCACTTACAGTTTACAGTTTGATTTAGTTTGGTCAGCCAACCAGCTAATTCCAATCTTCGAACCGCACAACCTTGTCATGGGGGTAAACATAACTTACAGGTAACAGACCTAAAAGAGGTTTTTATAGTATATGTATACATATACTTATGTGAACAAGGTTATTTTATGCCTAAATGATGATTTGAAGGAAAAGCATAAGGAAAGTATATATATATTTATGTGAACAGAGCCACTTTTGTGCCTAAATGATTATTTGAAGGAAAAACATAAAGGAAAGTATATATAAATATTTAAGTATTATAGTTACAATTTTAAAGTTAAAAGTTACAGCGTATGGTTATAAAATTTTACTACTATAGTTGTTGATAAAAATTTTGCAGTAATTTTTAAATTTACATTTATTTTAAATGTAGTTTTGAAGTTACAATATTAAATGTTATTTTACGAAATTATAATATTGTGAAAGTTCATCTTAGTCACACACTAATAATAATTTTTCTAACTTACTGAGCATCGTCACACCACAATTATTATTTTACATTACAGATAATTCTGGAGAACATACCAAAAATTTGGCGTAGCAAGTGCATGGGCGAGAATAGAAAGAACATATTAAAATAAAAATTAGTATAATACCATTTGGATTATGTTTATGTATTTTAGAATTTTTAAGAATGATAATTTTGATAATTGAGATACATTTGTAATAAAAACTAATTAGTACTCTGGTAATAAAGATATTTAAGGTTTATTTACTTCCGCTATAAATTATTTGTAGAAAGTAACACCTCTGACCTTGTCAGGTTCAAGGAGTTACAGTTTGGTATCAAAGCATAGGATATAGGTTCTATAGACTCTAGCAAACATTATTTTTACAAGAGTATAGACATAAATCATGATGTGGGTAGGATTGGGTAGTTTAGGATGTTCTTTTGTTGCTCTTCCAAAATCTTCTTCTAAAGCCTTGCCGATATCCTAGTTAGAGGAATGTAATGATTCAAAAGATGCTTGCAATTCAAGATAGTGGTACTTGGGAGTTGGTACCTCTACCTCCTAATAAGTCTATCGTTGGTTGTCACTGGGTGTATATTGTGAAGGTCAATCCACATGGTTCTATGGCTCGATTGAAGGCCTGCTTTGTTGCTAAGGGATATACTCACGTGCTTGGATTTGAATTATTTAGAAACATTTTTTCTAGTCTCTAATCTTGCTTCAATAGGTTTGATCATCTCCTTAGCCTCTACTTGTCATTGGCCTCTACATAAGTTAGATGTGAAGACTACTTTCCTACATGGTCATCTTCAGGAGGAGGTCTATATGGAGCAATGACCTAGGCTCAATGCTCAAGGGGAGTCAAACTTAGTGTGTCGATTCAAGAAATCATTATATGGTTTAAAACAATTTCTGAGAGCATTGTTTGGTTAATTCAGTGTTGTCGTACTTGAGTTTCACCTCCAACGGTGTGTAGTACATCACTATGTATTTAATCGCCATTCTCCAATTGGCAAGATTTTGCTTATCGTGTATTTGGATGATACTGTGATTATTGGAGATGATGATCAAGGCATCTGGGATCTAAAGGTTTCCTATAGACTAATTTTAGACCAAGAATTTGGGGACCATTGAAGTACTTCTTGTGTACAAAAGTATCGAGATCCTATATGGGAACAGTCTTGTCACATAAAAAGTATATTCTTGATCTTTTAGATGAGATTGGGTTGTTGGGACCCAAACCTATTGATATGCCCATGAATCCCAACAATAAGTTAGTGCCAGATATTGGCGATTTGTTGCTTAACCTAGGACGATACTAGAGAACAATTGTTGCGTCAGTTTATTGATTCTTCGAGAACAAATCTCTAGGGGGCAATAATTCACATTTTGAGATATCTCAAAAGTGCACCAAGGAGTCTCTTATATTAGGATCAAGGTCACACATGTTCAGGGATACATAGATGCAAATTGGACCGGGTTGTCGTCCAACCAAAGATCCATAACCAGATAATGTATCTTTGTTAGATTGTTTAGTTGAAGAACATGTTGGAAGAACAGTGTCTTTAGAATTCTCAGTCGATGGATTTTATGTGTGATAATTGAGCTGCGATTCATATTGCCTCCAACCCAATCTTCTGTAAGCAGACAACGTACACTAAAGCTGATTGTCACTTTGTTCGGGAGAAATTTGTACAAAAGCCCATTACAACCACTCATGGGGGAAGTTTGATTTTAAGTTTGCTCATTTGTTCACTAAAGCCTTGAGAGGTGCTCATGTGAAATTCATTTGTAAAAAGCTAGTAGCATAAATATATATATGCTCTAGCTTGTGGGGTAGCGTTGATGGTTGTCCTAGTCATTCAACATTATTAGTGTGCTAGTGTCATGTTAATAAGTGAGAGATAGTAAAGGTATTATGGTCATTGGCCAGTAGACAAGAATCAGACAATAAATACTAAAGCAACATAATTCATTCTTAACACTATCATATGCAACATGTGTTTAGCAAGGGAGGCAAGTGGGCTAAATACGTTTTCAAACGCTAGTGAGTTTTATAATGACTGGTGAACACTCATCCTCCCTAAAGATCTTTCTATGCTATTTTATCTCTAGTGCTAGGAAACATAAAACTAACCGAGGAGTCATACTCCCATTTCACACAAAAGGTATTATCACACTCAATGAATGAAACATATACTACTATTTACATGATGGTTACAAATCTCAAGTACATTAAACAAGCAGTCACAGGCAAGCATAATACCCTAAACAAGCTTGGTATATAAGCCCATGGCATAGAACATAGGCAACCTTCAGTTGGTCTGCAGCCTAGAGTTACCAAGCTTAAAGTCTCTCTTGAGGATGGTTGTAAAGTCCATATGGAACGGGCTTTCTTACAATGATGCCATAGATGCAAGTGCTCACCATTTCGATCCACAAAATAGGCATAAAGATGACATTACTAAGAAGTTTAAAATTGATGTACCTTCCTATGATGGTAGGTTTAACTCCACAACTTTCTTAGGCTAGCTACAAGAGTTAGAGGACTACTTTAAGTGGTATGATGGCAAGATTGATGCATCTGGTGTCTAGTTCACTAAGATGAAACTTGGCTTTGTTAAGTGATATTGGCAAACATTTCAATATGACTTTAGAGAGTAGATGTATGCCTCCTAGTAGGAGATGAGAATTAGATTGCAAAAAAAAAAAAATATGTCCTTATGCATTAAGGCTAAGCTTCCGAGTAAAGGGTCATACCAAATGGCACCTTTAGAGTTGACTAAATTTTGAAAGTCGCTCAATGAGTTATTGGAACTTGGAAACAAGTTATGTGTCCTTCCAATGCACTATTCAAAGCACTAGTGTTGTTTCAAAGGAAACATGATGAGAGCATGCAGATGTGTGTGGACTACTGCATGCTTCACAAAGTGATTGTGTGCAACAAGCATCTTATTCCACTGAATCTACTAAGTTATGCTGAGTGCTTCACCAAACTTGACTTGCAGTCATGCTACATAGTAAAAGGTGAATAGCCAAAGACTACTTGCATAACAAGATTTGGAGCACATGAATTCTTGGTGACACCCTTCAAGTTGACAAATGCGCCACAACTTCTTGCACACATGATTCATGACTACCTCAATAAGTTTGTCGTGGTATATGGTATATCTAGATGGCATTGTTGTCTACAGTTCTATTTAAAAGCATCCATGAAAGGTGTTCGATAGGCTAAAGGAAAATTGTGTTTATATGAAAGAATAGAAGTGCTCTCTCACTCAAAAAAGTATCAAATTCCTTGTTCATGTGGTTGAACAAGGTTGTATCCGAATGAATATTGAGAAGGTGAGATCTATTCAAGATTGGAAGATCCCGACGACAATTAATGAGTTGCATTCCTTTCTTGGACTCGCCAATAACTATGGGAAGTTCGTGGATGGATAACCAAGAGTGCCCCATTAACAAATTTGCTAAAGAAGGATCATAAGTGGAGTTGGACGAAGCAGTGCAGGAGCCTTTGACAACTTGAAGGAAGCTGTAATCCAAGATCTCTCTTCCAAATATCATGAACCCCTTGGTGGATTAATGTTTCAAGATGGGCATCCTAAGGCATATGAAAGCCATAAGCTTAATGAAGTTGAGTGGAAGGACATAGCTCAAAAGAAGGAGATGTTAGCAGTGATTCATTGTCTTCAAGGGTGGTAACACTACCTACTTAGGGCTCAGTTCATGGTGAAGATCAATACGCCTAAACAGGCCTGTTGGCAAGAATTCATGGCAAAGTTTGATTTCTTCTAAACACAAGGCAGCACAGATGAATAAGTAGCAAATACACTAAGCAAGAAGACCAAGCTTGCAGCCTTACAACTGGTAACTCACTTGATAGTAAGTAACGTCACGGAAATAATATGAGGGTGCATAAAGGAGAACCTTGTCAAGATCCAATTGCCCAAATCCTCATGAAGTTGATGGAAGAGGGCACATTTGTTGTTGGCACATGGTGACTTGCTCTTTGTGGCTCAAGTTGGTGACATGAGGAAGACACTACTGTAAGCATCATGACACCATGTGGGCAAGCCACCCAAGATGGCATCAAATTTTGGCACCAAACCTATCTCACCTACTAGCAAGACAAGGTCGAGCGAATGAAGATTGTAGGATTGTTGGAGCCTCTCCAAGAACTAAAGATACTGTGGGAGAGTGCCTCATTTGACTTAATCCTCAGGGATGCAAGGTGTATACTTGTGGTTACACAAAATTCTGAGATATGGTACTTTCATACTAGCACTGAAGTACTACTCGGCTGAGAGCACAACACACTTACTTTTTAAACATGTTGTGAAGATTGGAGTGTTCCCTAAGACATCATTAATGGACAAGAGACAAGATTCACAGGAAACTTCTAGACAAAATTTTTCAAAATCCTCGATTCACAACTTGACATCTCTTTGAGTTGTCATCCACATAGAGATGGACAAATAGATAGACTCAATAGGCTAAAAGAGCACTTCAACATTTCATCATACCAACTAGAAGAACTAAATGCAGCTACTCTACGTAGCTCAACTCTGTTTCAACACCTAAAAGAGCCCCAAGATTAGCAAGAATCCTTTTACGCTTGTTGCAAGCCAACAATCCCTATTATCTCATATTAGACGAGTCAATACAAAGGAAATACTTTGAGAGCATACATTTTCACAAAAGAATGTAGATAGAACATGGAAATTGCCCAAGACTACCTAGAGAAACATTGAAGGGGATGAAGAAGTGGACAAATGAGGGAGAAACACGTTGCATTTCAACATGGGCGGCTTGGAGCTTGTTAATCTAGAGCTAGAATAAAACAAGTCACTACGGGTTTGAGTTAGGATAATACTTCACATATATGAAGGACAAATCCCATCTTGGCCAAAATTAAGAAAGCCCCTTATGGGGTTGATCCTTTGATTTGGATGAAGGTGCATCCTCTTACAAGGTTTCACATCAACTACCTCAAGCCATTCATCACCAAAGATCCAACCCGAAGTAAGTCAATGGGAGCAAGACCTTGCAACCTAACAATTAAGAAGTTGAAAATATTCTTGCTCACATACACACAAGGTCTTAAATTTTGATTTCGACTCAAATTTTAAAGCTCCAAAAGTATGGAAATTTCGATTTCGATGTCAATTTCGATTTTGATTTGAAAAAATAACGAAAATCAGTAGTTAAGCAAGGAATTCTCCGTGAAACTTTAGAAATGGTAAACATAATAATGTAAGTTTTAGGACTAATATATTACAAGTTAAATACATCTATATTGTGTATGAGGTGGAAAAGTTGTAACATAATATGTGTATCAAACATATATGTAAGATAATGTACAGGAAACATATTCAGCTAATACAAATGAAATTCATAAATCATTTAAATATTATTTATTATACAAATAATGATAATTTAGACATAAATGGTTAAATAAAATGTTGCTGTAAGTTTATTTTTTCATATAATTTCAAAAGCATTTGTAATAATATTTTGTTTCGATAAAATAATTAAAATAAATTAAGAGAGAAATTTCACTTCACTCCTAAATCTCTTATTTGAATTTCAAGGAAATTTCATTGTATAGTCAAAATTTGGACAAGTTTCGCTGAAATTTCGAGATTTCGATAAATTTTGGGATGATTTGTTGAGATTTCGATGGAAATTATGCAAGATGAAAATTGACTTCCATTTCGATTTCAAGGGTGACGGAAACTGGAAATATCGACGGAAATTCAACAATTTCATGGAAATTTAAGACACTGCATACACATCATCAAGGAAGAAGCAATGCAAGTTCTTAGTGAAGTGGAAAGGCCTCGAAGATGAAGAAATTAGTTGAATGTTAGCAAAAGACATAGAAACAATTATTGGAAAAAATGAAGAGTAACTAGCATCAACGTCTATGAGGACGTGAACAGCATCAATTGGGGAGAATGACATGAGCCAAACTTGTCCAGGGCAGTAGGTTTACTTTGATAGCTTGCCTTGAGTACATGGCATGTAAATACTCGTGTAGGTTTTGTTCTTCAATTAGGATAATGCCTTAGCAAAAAATAGTGAGTATAACCTTATTCACATTGATATTTCCAAGTTTCAAAGTGAGAATAGCATAGAAAGCTTTTTAGGAGAGGGTGGGTGTTCATCAATCATTGTAAAACCCATTAGCTATTTTAAACAAGTTTAGCCTACTTGCTTCCCTCACTGAACACACATTACCAACGGAAATATGATTAATGAATTGCACTGCCTTTATGGTTTACCACGTGACTCGTGTTTACATATATCTTTGCTTACTGCTTCCACTTTATTTGTCCTCGATGTTGTGAATTTGTTCACATGGTGAAATTGCAGTTTAGTTAAGCGAGTGTCCAGTATTGGTGAAGGAATTTTTGGCTACTTTATGTGTGGATTTTGGAAGGAGGAAGGATATGGCTGCATTATGGAAATGTGGTATCTTTGTGGTGTCATGGGGGTTATGGCTGGAGCATAATGCATAGATCTTTTCTGGGAAGAAGTTGAATTGGCTATTGGTTTGAGAAGAGATTCACTATATGGCCTCATTGTGGCGTGTAGGGTTGGGTTTTTCAATGGAGTAAGCTTTGTAGAAGTTCAATGAGATTGGAGGAATCTATTAGTTGATTTTTTTTTTCTTCTCTTTTTTTTATTTTTGTTTTTTTAGTTGTTTCCTTTTGGTTTGTTCCAGATTTTTCTTGGAGATGTCTTACTATCCTTTCTTTTTTTAATTCTTCTCCTATTAATGAAATTTTTTCTTTTGCTCAAAAAAAAAAAAAGAAAAAAATACTGTGTTACAACAAGTGCTACATGGCTCTTAACAAGGTGTAAGGTGTGAGGTGTTTGGCCATGACACTTACCCTTGCTTAAAATAGCACCTCATCCCTTACATTTAGCATGGGTTGGTAATCAAAAATAGCAACTGAAACAAAGACATTGGTCAAGAAATCTACTATAAACGAAAACTTAGGTATAATGGGGGCATCATAAGAGGAGATGCAAGTGTAGATACATATGGAGTAACACTATGGTATGACTCCTACCTAAAGTTTTGGCTGCTTCCCATCCTTAGATTGACGACCGAACTAAGGTGGTCAATTGTAGTTTGGATGACTTATATGCGTACTACATAATATATGCTATGGGAGAAACCTAGAACCTAGGATTTGTGGTTACGTTCTATAGAGTTCGCATCTAATAGTCCAAGTCTACTAGAAAGAGCCCTTTTGAAGTTGTCCCTTGTTATTTCCCTCATCACCTTGTTGACCTTATTACCTGCCACCTAATGCCCACGCCTCTATGTAACCAAGTCTTTTGCCACAGATATCCTTGACTTTCATGATGATGCTAGACAACAAATCACTATGAGAATTACACAATATAAGGTATCTCATCATGTCAAGTTTAATGAGGGTGATTATGTGATCCTATGTAAGTGTCCCACATGTTATCCGAAGCATTTGTAAGAAGCTATATGCTCAAACTTCTAGTCCTAACAAATTCTTCATTGTTTGGACCCTAACGCTTTTGTACTTGAACAACCATCTCATACGAGCATTAGTCTTATTTAAGGAAAGCTTTTACGAGGACTTTAGGAAATGCCAACACTCTTTAGAGGCCAAGGTCCAACACGGCCGTATACATGTCTGACAAGTGTCATTAATTAGTTTCAGCATTTTTATTTTCGAACACTTTTTTGAACAATCAATGACACGTGATGACATGGCATTAACACATATGGGACATGCCTACAACTAAAATTCTGCACTTCTGCTTCCTTTCTCAGTTTATATAAAACAAAGAGCGAGAGCGGGAGGGAGAGAGAGAAAGAGAGAGAGAGAGAGAGCAAAGGCATACAAAGACTTGAAGCCCTAGTGTAAGCCTCCCGTTGTTCTTGACTTCCAAGTTCAAAGGCCTAGCGCGAGCCTTTTCCTAGCTTCGTGTTGCTTGGTAGGACCTCATAGCTACTTTGTCAAATCTCCTAGCCTGCTTCTTTGAACCTCCCAACCTCAAACTCTCAAAGGAAGAAGGCTCTTCTTACTTTGTTTGACTTCAATCCAAGTATGAAGTCCACTAACTTTACTCCACACCCTCCTCCTTCCCACCCTTTTCTACTTCTCCTTCTCTTTGCGCCCCCCCGCCCCCCCTCTTTCTCTTCCTCTTTTTGCAATTTAATTTGAAAATGGCCACTGCCTATTAAAACATTTTCCTTTCTCCGTCTATTATCTTTTAAAAAATTGATGGATGAAATTGTTATGGAACTTATGAGATGGGTCATTGCCGCACAGGTGTCTTTCTTAATTGCTCAACTTGCTTTCATTCGTTTTTTCTTTTTTTTTTTTAATTAATAGAAAAAGAAATTTCAGTAATAGGGAAAGAATTTACAAGGAGGGAGAGTAAGAAACCTCCCCAAAATCCTGGTTCAGACCTGAAAAAAATCTAAAACGACAAAAATAAAGACAACCAGTTCCTCCAATCTCTATTTAAATCCTGTAAACTAGCTTCCCTGAAAATTCTAGACCTTACACATCATAAGTCAAATATTGAATCATTTCTCACACCAATGATGAATTCAACTTCTTCCCAGAAAAAATTCACACATTAAGTTCCAACTTCCAACTATAAACCCCATAAAACTACAAACTTGCTACACTTCCACAAGGCTGCCCTATCCTTCCTTCTTCCAAAGCCATTGAAAGAGATAGCTAACAAGTCCCCCACTGAATAGGGGCAAACCCAACGCTCTTCCATAATAGCAAAGTTTGCTCCATATCCTCCATCCAAAATCACAATGCAAAAAGAGATGGGAAGCTGTTTCGAAATTCCTATACCAGAGCACGCAAACATCTGCAGAGAGAGCCTTCAAAGGTCTAGTAATCTGCAGTAAGTTATTGGTATTTATTTTGTTAAGAACAACCAAAAAAGTACACTTTTATTTTCGGCGGAACTTTAACCTTCCAAATAATAGGATAAAGAGGAAAAGGAGAGTTTGAATCGGTCAAAAATTTATAGAATGATTTACAAGAAAATAGCCCCAACTGATCTAGACACCAAGAACGAACATCCATTCCCAAAGATAAGTTGCAATTGTTCAATACAGACACGAAGGAAGACAATTTTACCATCTCCCTCTCATTTAGAGGTCTCCTGTGATGAAGACTTCAAGACGTCGGAGAACTACTCACATTGTCCACAAAAATGAAAAATAAAAAACAACCCTATTCAGTGCAAAGCACAATTTAAAAAGACAAGGAAAAGAAGTGGAAAAAGAAATATCGCTGAGCCTGGGTCTTTCCAAAAATGAATCCAAGAACCCCTCCCACCTCAAATTTAGTGTGAGGAGTGAAAACTAGAGTAAATCTGACAAATAGACCTCCACAAACTCCCCAAAGAACATCTCAAACTAGCATTGGTATCCCACCCCTTCTCATCCAACACAAACTTACTACATATAACTCTGTGCCATTGGGATTTGTCTTTTAAGGGGAAGTTCCACAACCGTTTATATAAAAGAGTGGTGTTTTTAGACACCAAGTTACCAAGACCAAACCCCCTTCCTTTTTAGACCTACAAACCTCTACCCAACTCACTAAATAGTCCCTACAACTCACATCGGACCAAAAAAAATCTCTCATGATTTTCTCAAGCTTACTAGCAATCCCCACTAGAATTTAAAAAATAGATAAGAAATATGGTAGAATGCTAGAAAGAAGACAACCTAGATAAGTGTAATTCTACCTCTAAGAGAAAAAAAGGCACCCATCCAACCATCTAATCTCTTTGTTAGCTTTCCAGTACTGGATTCCAGGAATCTGCTCCCCTAGGACTCCCTCCCAATAGAACTCCCAAGTAAGTCAGGGGCCAATCCAATAAACCACACCCCCACGTTTGCAACCCAATCACCAATTCTCTCAACTGGTACATTTAAGGCTGTTAAAACACTCTTCCCCGTATTAATTTTGAACCAAGAATCCCTCGAAAAAACTTGAAGAATACCCAAAATTCTTCTTGATGAAGGGCTATGATTATCAAGGAATAAAATGGTATCATCAACAAATTGAAGATGAGAAACCACCAATCCTTTTTCAATTGCCCTATCCACCATCCTACTTAAGACATCAACGGGCGATAACAGGTCTTCTTGTCTAATGCCTCTCGAAGTAGTAAACCAAGATTAAGGTTCACCATCTACAACTATCGAGAACTACGCATTAGACAAACAGCCCCTAATCCACCTATGCCAACACCTCCAAAAACCCTTTTTCACGAAGACTTTATCCGAGGAACTATGGATGTCCTCCACCACCTCATTAGCCACCAAAATAGCATCCACTACTTGTCTCCCTCCCCCCCCCCCCCCCCCCTCTCTTCTTCTCTCCACAAACACAAAAGCACCTTGGGCACTTGAATGTCACTGAGCATCGCAATCAACCTTGGAATAACTAGCTAAAACTTTAGAGAAAATCTTATACACACTAGAGATAAGACTAATAGGTCTAAAATCCTCAACCTTGGAAGATCTAGCTTTATTAGGCACCAAGGCCATAAAAGAGAAATTGATACTCTTGCTTAAAATCTCATTCCCATTGAAATTAGTGAATACTTTCAACAAATCACACTTAACAATCTCCCAACAATCTTGAAAGAAATCCATGTTGAAATAGCCCAAACTCAAGGCCTTATCTTTGTCCATCCCAAAAAACCACCCCTCTAACTTCTTCCTCATCAAATGGTCTCTCTAACTAGTGCATCTGATCATCAAAGATAGGATCCCAATCTAAACCCTCAATCATAGGTCTATTATGGGTTACCTCAAAATACAAATTCCAAAAGAAATCAATAATAATAGATGTAATCAGAGTTTGATCATTCGTAAACCTCCCATCTCCCAAATAATCAAACTTTTTCTCTTGTTACCATTCACTAACTTGTGAGAAAAAAAAAGGAATTACAATCACCATATTTCACCCATTTAAATTTCACCTTTTGCCTCCAA
The DNA here is from genome assembly GCF_029873635.1 of Malania oleifera. NCBI lineage: Eukaryota > Viridiplantae > Streptophyta > Magnoliopsida > Santalales > Ximeniaceae > Malania > Malania oleifera. The sequence continues at coordinate 59,599,130 of NC_080428.1, forward strand.
TTCCTCATTTCCTAAAAAATCACATTTTCCAACTTATTTTTAATTCAGACTCTTCTAGCCCCTCATTTTTCAACAAAATAACCTCCTCCTCCTTTCTACTCAAACCTACCAACTCGCCTAAAAAACTAGGTTTCCTAATTGTTACATCTCCAAACTTCCCTTTATTCCAAGTGTTCAATCTCTCATTCAGCCGCTTTAATTTCCTCATGAATCAAAAACCTTCCTAGGCTCTCTCCACTTCTTCTCCCCAAGAATCCCTAACCAAAGGCTTAAATGCTGCATGATTCAACCACATGTTCTCAAACTTGAAAAGGTAGAACCCCACAACACCTTACTAGACTCCAGCAAAATAGGGAAGTGATCAGAAGTAGTCCTAGGAAGTGAGGTATGAGAAAGGTTGGGAAATTCATCCTCCCACTCATTACAGAACATAAATATACCCAATCTACTAGTCATCACCCTTGCCCCTCCCCCCTCCTCCTCCCCCTCCCCAACATAGACCAAGAATGAAGCATTCCCCAAAGGTAGATCTCTCAACCCATAATCCCTAATAAATGAATCAAACTTGAGCATACTCGCGATGGATCTAACCCCCCCCCCCCCCCCCAAAACCTTAGTTTCTTCTCTCTAGGTAATCTAACCACATTAAAATCACCTCCCAAGATCCACCTAGGGGAACAAAGGCCGAAGATAGAGAAAAGCTCTCCCCAAAAAGAGTTCCTCAAAGTAGGTCTAGAAGGTACATAAACTAAAAAGACCCACCACTAGTATCAACTTTTGAAATAGAGTGTGTATCCCATAAGGCAAGAATATCCCCTGAAGAATAGCATGCATTACACAGGTCCACAAAGCAATCTTCTTCAATTTTTAATTTTATAAAACCCCAAAATTCCACCAACAAGTTATCCACATTGTGTAATACTACCCACATTTACCAAAAAATAGAGAAAATGGTAGTCCAAATCTGTCTCACCACCCAAAAATGTAAAATGAGATGCCCATTACTCTCATTTGACATTAAGCACATCATGCATATACTTAGGTTGATGGCCATATAGGATCTCCCTTACAAATAACAAGTCATTCGTATTAATCATGTTGAGAGTCAAGTCTAGATGAATGCCTTGATTTTAAAAGGAACCTCAGCCTTACAAATGACATTATTAAGAGACAAAGAACAAGAAATTGAAGGTCTCAATAAATGAAGGAAGAAGGATTTTGAAGAAAAAGTACCAGATGAATTCTCAAATCACTCCTCGTTTGGGGAACAAAAGAATAAAAAAACCTCGCTTTTATTTAGAATCTTAAAGAAAAGGATATCCAAGAAAGAATGCCCGCATCCAAAAAGTAAAAGGATGCGATTAGATCATCATGAATGGATGATAACAGAGGCAAGGAAACAAAACCGCAACAAAACCTCTCCAGCCCAAACATCTTCCCAAAACTCACTTTGAACCGTGTAAAAGGAAAGAACAAATGGGCAACCCAAGAAACGTGCTTCCATGGGCATGCATGAGAAACATTGCAACCTCTTTGGTATCCTACCCATTTCGATCAACTCCACATTTCTTACAACCTTGGGCCTTAGGGACTTAGCTTCTAAGAGTACCTCTATGACCATTTCCATGACAAACGAGATGTTTCTAATACCAAATAGCAAAGCCCCAAACCATTTTCTGACTTAGATCTCCTAATGACATCCCAACTAACAAGACAATCCCTCTTATTGTCTCGTGTACCAAACCATAAGAAATTTCTCATAAGGCTTTCCATAACCCCTGCAACACTAATAGGAACTCTTAAAAGGGATGAAAAAATGAATAAAGATATTAAAAAGGGAAGCACTAATGCCCTCTTCTCTCTCTCCAATCTCCTACCCTACCCTCTCTCAACCACCAAACCCCTAAAGGCAATGGATGTAGGATTGCCCCTCAAAGGAAGACTTCAATAAGATAAATGTCAAGCTTCAAATATACAACTAACTAAAGCCATGTATCCCTCTGAGTCACTCCATGTTAATACATACTGCCACACTCTTAGACATAATCTTCAATCCCAAATTATTCTAAAAAATTCTGAATGAAGTAGAACCTTTCGAAATTTCTAACACCATCCACAAGGGAAAAAAAAAATAGTATCAAGGTGAGGCACTTCTAACTCCTCCCTAGCTATCAATAATCCTCTAATTGCCCTGTTCCTTAATCATTACTAATCAATCTACTTAGTACATCAACCACCAATGCAAACAAAAATGGAAAAGGAGATCCCCTTGCCTCAACCCCTGAAAAGCCCTAAACCACTCCCTAGTTTGTCCATTCACAATCACAGACATATTCATAAATGGCAAATGACCTTTAATCTAGTTCCGCCAAAATAACCAAAAACTCTTCTTATCCATCAAGGCAATAACTTTAGCTCCAAAAATAAAATAAAATAAAATAATAAAAATAATAATAATAATAAAAAAAACAGTTCACCATGCCATAGGCTTTCTGAAGTCCAAATTGAGAATGAAACCCTACCTCCCCCTTTTCACATTCTCAACTACCTCATTAGCAGCCCATCTAAAAAATGTCTGTCTTTAGTGATGCAACTGCAAATTGAGACAACGTCCCCCTTCCTTTTCACATCCTCAACTACCTCATTAGCAGCACATCTAAAAGTTGTTTGTCTTTAATGATACAAATGCAAATTGAGATAAAGCCACTGCATCCCCCAAAATCGCTCTCCCTTCCTCCTCAACTACCTTATTAGCACTCTAACAGCCCATCTAAAAACTGTCCGTTTTTTATGATGCAAAGGCAAATTGACATACAGTCAATGTATTCCCTAAAACCCCTCTCTCTCTCTGTCTCTCTCTCTCTCTCTCTCTCTGTCATTCTCCATTCTGTCTCTCATTCTCTGTTCTGTCCCTGCTGCCAGCACCCCCTTCTCTCATCTCTTCTGCTCTGTTCTTCTCTCCTTCTCATCTTCAAATCCTCTCCCTAATTCTCTCCATCCTCTTTCTATTTCTGAATTCTGTTTCTTTCCTACATCAAATTGGTATCAGAGCAGACTGCAGCCACCACGCAGCCATCAGCCTGCAATTTTCCAAGAAATTACAGCTGTGCCACTAGTTTTCAAACTCTACTGTTCAGGTTTGTTTTGTCACACCTCAATAGCCATCAAAATCAGAACCCTCTGAAACACCAACCATAGAATTTTCATCGTCATCCAACCACCAGAGAGTCCCCACACTCAGTCTGAAACTTTTTCTGACCAAACCACCCCTCCCACCATCCAAATTTCTACACATTGCAGTTTTCTTGATACACCACCACCCTCACTAGAATCCCCACCCCTCGATCTGCCACCAGCCAGAGCACCATCATTGGAGGGCTGGCTGCACAAAAACCCCACGCACCGGCAACCTGCGAGTGATAAACTCCCAAAGTGATCTCCTGCTTCCAAATTCGCAAGAAATTGCCTCCAGCCACAATAAGTTGTGTTAGCCTATGATGCATATTTTTGGAGGAAAATCTCAAAGCCAACCTGGGGTTTCAAAGCTATTTCCTGCTGTTTCAAGGCTGTCTCCTAAGGATTAGGACAATCAGGAGTTGAGTAATAATTATATTGAGAATTTCATAGTCAATGCAATTTGTGTTCAAAATCCTCAATGAAGAAACCAAATTCTCACATTTCTCTTGATTAATGTTTGCATGATTAGGGAAATTAGTGATTTGCATAATTCCAAGTTTTTTGTTACCATTCAAAAAAAACAGGAAAAAAAAACTGCCCTTTGTCTTGTGAATTCCTCCGGTTCATTCATTGCTTGAATCCTTGTTCAACCCATAGGGTCATAGCTCCTTGTTGCCACATTATGTAGGACCATGTCAATTCATATGCATTATATTCGATAGTTTCATGTCTGAACATTGTAGTAATTTTAGGATTCATAGCACTAGTAATCAAGTTTAGTCTTCTTCAACATCATTGCACCATATTGCATTACCTGTGGCTATTGAAACCATCCCGACTAAACTAGCACCAATTGATACTCAACCTATGTTTGCCCAATTCAACACTCTTCAAAAGTGGGTGGGCCAAAACTTTGAGCGCATCGCAAAGCAATTTGCCCAACTCATGAAGTTGTTAGGTAAACGCCCTATTGTAGATGATGTAGAACAATCAGTTAGGCACCTTTATGAGTCCCTAGCTCAAAGTATTCATGTTACTCAAGGAGTTCCTATAGCACCTAACAAGATGAGTCAAGCTCCAAAACAAACTAGTTGACCAGTTCAGTCCCTCCAGCCTCAAGTCAATCTACAGCCTAGATTTAGGTAGATAACTTTGAGGAGTTTGACAATGTAAGGTACCAACCTAACCCTAGACATGCTCCACATTCCCCTAGGCATGATAGCGAGGACTATGAAGATGCTTCAAAAAGGGATCAAGGTAGATGTGAGTGCCTATAATGGGAAGTTAGACCCAATCTTCTTTTTAGATTACATTAAGGAAATGGAGGATTTCTATAATTGATACATATATAGTTTGAGGGCAAAGTTTGATTTGCCAAGATGAAACTCATAGCACCATCAAAGAAGTATCATCAAACTGTGCAACAAACCCTTGAATAGTTTGGTGAATCACCTATTACACTGTGGGGGGCAATGAGACAACAATTGAAAAAGAAATACCTCTCTCCTTCCTATAAGAATCAATTGTTCAGTGACCTTTTGAACCATCGACCAACCACGACTATAGTAAGCCATATTGAGCGATTTGAGGAGCTAATGCTTAGGAGTGGTATTGTTTTCACCCATCGGTCTTATAGAAGATGTTAGGAAAGAGGTTGAATTGTTTTCACCCGAGTCTTTAGAAGAAGATTATTAGAAAGCTCTTGCCATTAAAAAGCACGTCAAGATCTCTCATAGTTCTTCACCTCAGGTGGGTTAGTCTCGTCATTCCAAATCCTTTCCTCAGTCTAGGCATACCATCCCTCAGGCTACCTCAAGAGAGTTCTACAAAGCAAATATAGTTCCACCATGTTGTTCACTCTAGGTCATATTCTACGGTTACAATTCTACCATATACGTCTTTTTCATTCCGTCGACATCCATATAATACACAAAAAGAAACTCCAGATATTTGATATCTTTCTCTTTGGATGAGATCTCACTTCCAGCAACAATTTCATTAGATATCTTATAACTAGAATCCCTCTTTTTTCTGATCCAGTTCCCCTACCACCGCGAACCCTAGTTAGATTCGGGCTTAGCGGGTCTAGTATTTCCTCAGGCTAGTACCTCATTTGTGCTGAGTATCGATGTTGCCATGCTAGAGGTAACATTGTTGCTTGCTGTCCTCAATGAGCCTTCGCCTTAAAACGTGAACTAATGACTTTCATGATTGTGAGGCTCAAGTTATAAATGTCATTGAGTACTCAGGAGATAAGGGTGAGCTTGATGATGATTTTTGAGGATGACTGCCATGTTAGTGTGGTTAGGTGTGTCCTATCCGAGAAGTGGAAATGGACCACTATTTTCCACACTTTCATTCGTCATGGAGATAAGATATGTAATGTTATTGATGGGGTAGTAGCATAAACATGATCTCCAAAGCTACTCTAGGAAGATTGAACCTTAAAACAGAGCCACACCCTCATCCTGGTAAGTTGGGTAAACAAGACAAATCTACTAGTTACAAAAAGGTGTCTTGTACCCATCAAAATGGGAAATTATAAAAATAGGGTTTATTGTGATGCACTCTCAATGGTCATGGCTCGTTTCCTATTAGGGCGACCATGGTTATTTGACCATGACGTAACCAATCATGGTAGGAAGAAACTTGTTTGTTTAGGCACAAAGATAAGAAGATCACCTTGACCCCTACCAAGCCCACTCTCAAGGATCCTAAGTTAAGGAACAAGATAGAACTTCAAGTCCCTGTTCAAAGAGGCATTCACTTGCTAGATCATAGGGCTTTTGAATGAGAGAGCTTACAAAACAAGTTGTATTTTAGCAATCACCTCTTGAGAAGTTCCTTTTGAGGATCAAGAGTTTTCATGTGAGTATCCACATGTGGCAAGAGAGTTGTTAGTTGAGTTCTTTGAAATTGTACAGAGTGAGTTACCTAGTGAGCTACCACCTATGCAAGACATTCAGCATGCCATAGATTTCATTCGAGGTTCACAATTTACTTAATTTTCCACATTATAGAATGAATCCAAAAGAGCGCGCTGAATTGAATAGTCAAGTAGGAGAACTTCTTGACAAGGGCTTTGTGAGACACAGCCTCAGTCCTTGTGCAATACTAGCTCTTCTAACTCCGAAAAAAGGATGGATCTTAGAGGATGTGGGTGGATAGTAAAGCCATCAACAAAATCACCATCATGTATACGTTCCCTAACCCTAGACTTGAGGATATGCTTGATATGCTACCTGGCTCTAATTGGTACTACAAGATTGATCTACGCAATGGGTATCATCAAATTAGAACTAGATCAGGATATGAGTGGAAAACAACCTTTTAGACCCAGGATGGTTTGTTTGAATGGTTGGTCATTCCTTTTGGACTCTCCAATGCTCCCACCATTCTACGAGGGCTAAACATGTTTTGTAGCCATTCATACAAAAGTTCCAAGTGATCTATTTCGATGATACACTAATCTACCATAAAATAGCTGGATACATCTTCATAAGGTCTTTTTCACTTTGAGGGAAGTGTAGTTATTTGCTAACCTTAAGAAATGCAACTTCTTACACTCTAGTGTGCTCTTTCTTGGTTTTGTGGTCTCCGGACAGGGAACAACCACTGATCTAGATAAAGTTAGAGCCATGAGAGTGGCCTAAACCTATTTAAGAGGGTTAAGACACATCTTCTATAGCCATTCATAAAAAAGTTCCAAGTGGTCTATTTCGATGAGACATTGTTCTACAATAAAGTACCCTAATGCATGATATGCATCTTCATGAGGTCCTCATCACTTTGAGGGAAGTGAAGTTATTTGTTAGCCTCAAGAAATGCAACTTCTTACAATCTAGTGTGCTCTTTCTTGGTTTTGTGGTCTCCACACAAGGAACAACCACTGATCTAGATAAAGTTAAAGCTATTAGAAGTGGCCTAATCCTGGGACTATTACTTAAGTTCATAGTTTTCAAGGCTTCGCTATTTTCTATAGGTTATTCGTAAGGCATTTTGGCACAATTATGGCTTCCAACACAGAGTATTCGAAGAAAGCAATGTTTCATTGGACCTATTGGCACCCCATTTCGACCCGAACTTCATGAAAAGTTGACAACAGGAGCAATTCAAAAGTTAGAGAGGCAAAGCCATCCAAGAAAAAAGGGGGGGGGGGGGGGGAAGTCAAAGACGACTACAAAAAATGTTTATTTAATCGAAATTTGGCTTTAAAAAGCCAATAAAGTTAAACTTCTGAATCAACCAATCTTAAGGTGCCACGTATTGCTTATTGGATGATTGAATACAAAGATTTTGTGAGTCAACATATTTTCTTTATGGTGGAAAAATGTTTTTCAAGTTTGAGATTAAAATCCTACAATTTTTAGAATTTTTCTGGTCAAAAGTCAATTTTTCAACCCTTTTTTTATTTTTTGAAAAATTTTATAGAAGAGATGAGATGACCAGATTTTGATTTGAGAGGCTAAAATTATTTACTTAGGGGTAATATTCAATTATATGGAGCTTCAAATTTTTCAGGTGGCAAAAAAACAAATTTTTATCATTTTTATATTTTTCTCCACTTTTGAGAAATTAGAGGGATTTCAATATTTATATTGCACATATCATGACATTTTATGATTTTTTCTTAAATCAAGGGTGGGATATGAATCATTGAGCAATTTATTTTAGGAAATTCATTTTTTATATGTTTTAAATTTTTTATACTAATTTCAAGTCATTAAATAAGTAAAAAAAGAGAAGCTCGATGCACAAAGCTCCTGCATATACAGAGTCTGGGGAAGGGGTGAACCACAATGGGTCTATAGTACGCAACCTTACCTTACATTCTTGCAAAAAGTTGTTTCCACACCTCGAACTCGTGACCGGTCACACAATGACAACTTTACAACATAAGCTCCCCTTCTTAAGTAGTTAAACAAGTGAAAATGAAAAAAAAAAAATTAAAAATTAAAAATTTTAAAAAAATAAAAGAAAATGAAAAAAAAATAGAAAAAATAAAAAATCATGTTAAAAAATATTATTATTATTATTTGCCATCACAAAGTCAAATTCAAGAATTTACTTTTTGATTAGAAGCATTTGATAAGACCATATACCTAAAAAAAAAGGAAATAAAAAAATATCATAAATCCCTAAAAAAAATAGGAAAAATGGCTAGAGAAAGTGGAGCCCACTCCCACGACTAAGAGAGTGGACCCCATGCACTTGACCATTCATGCACATTTTAATATTTTTATTTTTTTGGATTTTTTTTATATTTTTCCCAAATTCCTCGTTCAATTTACGTTATAACCCCAACTTGTTTCAGTTATTTACCTCTTTTTTGTTAGGATAAATTATTATTTAAAAAATGAAAAGTCATTTTTGCCCCCCTTTCTCTCTTATCTTTTTGGCTAAAAATAGAACTATTTGGGGCATGCTTTTAGAAGAGCACTCTCCCACTATTTCTCCCCCATTCTTCTCTCTAACTTCACTCCCTACAACCCCCTCACTCTCCCAAATAGCAAGAGAAAAAAAAAAAATAGAAAGTGTGCGGATGTCAGAAAAAAAAAAAAAAAAAAATAGAAGAGAGAAAAGCATGAGAAAGATTGTGTGGGGGAAGAACTTCATATTTGAGTTTCTCACTCTCCCACCTTTTCCAATCCCATTTCCATGAGCAAGAGTATCATTTTTCCATACAAGAAAGTGAGAGAAGTGAAAGAAAGAAGGAAAGTGTGACAAAGATTGAGTGGGGGAAGGAAAATTTCTTCATACTTGAAGTTCTCACTCTTCCACTCTTTTCAATCTCATTTTCCACACTAAGAAAACAATTCTCAAAAAATTTAAAATAAATAAATTTAAAAATAAAAAGAAAAAAATAAGCAAAGAGAAAATTGAAGGGATAGTATCAATTCTCAATAAAAAAAAAATTTTTTTTTAAAACTAAAATAAGAAAAGATAATATTAAAGGGATACCATTTGCTTCTTCTTCTCCACTTTTTATTTTTTCCTCCTTTCACTTGTTGGGTCCTCTCTTAGACTTTTCTCCTTATCTCTTGATCTTAAAGATTATCACTGTTAATGAAAAATACTCATAAAAAAAATTGCTAAAAAAAAAATCAAGCTATAAAGTGAAGTAATTGAAAGACCATCTTTAAGGGGCAAGCTAATTTGTTACAAAAAAATGGTATTTTGATCATATCACTCTATTGTCTTGCATTGGGTTCATTCATTTGAGTTTTTTGAGATCCATGATGTGTCGTTTTGAAGGCATTGAAGCTATATTTTTTAGGGTTCTTTTCGTAAACTTGGACTCACTTTGTAGGGGAAATTATTCTCACTTCCCAACCAAAAGGTGCACATAGTGTGAGTACTTGACAACCTTCCAGTTTGACCAGACTTTGACCACCTCTCATTTTCTTACCGTTTTGAGTTATCTAACAAATAGTATATCATTTTGTGGGAAAACCTGTATAATTAGTTAGTTATTTTAGGATATTCTTTTAATAACAGATTGTATCCTTAGAATTAGGCCTATACAGCTAAGTTTCCTATTCTGTTAAGGTGTCGCATAAATCATGGGATTTCCTATTCTGTTAGGGTGTCCCATAAATCATGGGATTTGATTTATTAATTTACTTTTTAGGAATACTAGGATTGTTGTATATATTCACATGTAATGTTTAGATCAATACATAACTCTTCTCAATTTTCGACATGGTATCAGAGCCAAATTAGACTCCTTAGGGTTTCAATTTTTTTTTCAGCCTTCATTGCTGATATTTCTAGCCTTCATTGCTAGTTTCTTCCCGTCTTTGCAAACCTCTCTTCTACTCTATTTTTTGAGCTCGTGCACCTCTGTTTCTGCCAAACAAGGCTTGTTTCGTCAAAGCCTTAAAAACTTCTATTTGCCTTCATTGCCAATTTTTCTCTTCTGTGGGTTTCACTTTTGCCCAGTTGTCATCATCATTTCTGCTTCCGACTGACATCATCATTGATTAGCTGATTGTTCAAGCCTTCAAGATGTCAGAAATCGTGGAGACTCTACTACAGCCCAATCAGAAGAGGTAATCCGACCCCAACAAGCAAGAGAATTGCAGAATATGCCTCCTACAGGTTAGATGGAAAGAACTACCTTAAGTGGTCTCAACTCATTTGCACAGTGTTGAAAGGCAAGGGAAAGATTAGCCATCGCACGAGTACAGGTCCTAAACCAAGGGATCCTAAGTTTGAAGCATGGGATGAAGAAGACTCTTTGATCATGGCGTGGTTGAGAAATTCCATGATTCCAGAAATAAGTAACACATGCATGTTTTTGGCTACTGCAAAGGACATCTAGGATGTGATTCAGCAAACCTATTCCAAAGCTAATGATGCGGCACAAGTGTACAAGGTCAAGGTAAAAACTATGGCTGCAAAACAAGGGAATAAAACAGTCACTGAATATGCAAATCAACTGAAATCCTTGTGGCAGGAATTGGATCACTACCGGGTGATAAAAACAAAATGCTCCGATGATGCAGCGGTTCTAAAGGCCTTTATTGAACAAGATAGGGTGTATAATTTTCTAGTTGGACTTAATCTAGAATTTGATCAAGTGAGGATACAAATTCTTGGGAAGCCGGAGATTCCAAGCTTTAACGAAGTAGTGGCAATAATCCAAAGTGAAGAAAGTAGAAGAGGGTTGATGCTTGAACCACAAATCACTAATAGTTCGGCTATGGTGGCTAGTGGTAACAATAAATCAGCCACAAACATGGAGAGAGGAGCAACATTTGAAGGAGAAAAAGGTAGCCAGCCGAAAACCCAAAATTGTGACAGATTATGGTGCACTTACTGCAAGAAGTCTCGTCACATCCGTGAAAAATGCTGGAAACTTCATGGAAAGCCTCCAAGCCGAGAATGGGGCCAAAAAGGAGGACAACCATGGAACAATGGACAAGTCCACATTGCTGCAGGACCACAAGGTGAATCAACATCACAGGAACTGAATAGTTTCAACCAAGAAGAGATTGAGAGGCTGAGATCAATTATCAACAGTCTTGGAAAACCTTAAGGATCTCTAGGTACTTGTTCTTTGGCATATTCAGGTGAGCTTCCATCTTCTATTGGATTAAATGTCTCAGATAAAACCTTTACCAACTCCTAGGTCATGGACTCAGGAGCATCCGATCATATGACCCATTTATCCAATATTTTTTCAACCTATATTCCATGCCCAAGCAATAGGAAAATAGCCACAGCAGATGGATCCTTGACCACTGTAGCTGGTTTTGGGGATGTGAAAATAAGACCATCAATAACTTTGAAAAATGTCCTTCATGTTCCTAAATTGTCCACAAATCTGGTCTCTATACATAAACTCACTCAAGATTTATGTTGTAATGTGATTTTTGACAGTAGTAATTGTATATTTCAGGACAAGGATTCGGGGAAGATGATTGGACGTGCCAGGAAAAGGAATAGCCTCTACTATCTTGAAACACGAAGTCAATTGCACATGACCAAGGATAGATTATCTTCTTCCTTTATGTTAGAGCTTGTCTTATCCAATAAAGAAAAAATTTTACTTCATCATTACCGACTTGGACATCCGTCATTTAGGGTTATTAAAGTTATGTTTCCTTCCTTGTTTAAGGATTTAGATGTTGAAAACTTTCAGTGTAAGGTATGTGAACTTTCTAAACACAAGCGTGTACCTTTTCCAATTAGTTACAAAAGAAGCTCAATTCCTTTCTATCTTCTTCACAATGATGATCACATAAATTGGCGGAAAAGGATTCATATAAACGACCCCACTTAGTGGGACTAAGGCTTGGTTTTGTTGTTGTTTATTCACAGTGATATTTGGGGTCCATCTACTATTTCTAATGATCATGGGGCAAGATGGTTTGTTTCTTTCATTGACGATTGCACTCGTGTTACCTAGATTTTCCTACTTAAACATAAGTCTGATGTTAGTATTGTATTCCCAAATTTCTATTCCATGATCAAAAACCAATTTGGGGTCAATATCAAAAGGTTTAGGTCAGATAATGCCAGGGACTATTTCAATCAAATTCTTACCCCATATTTTCATACAGAATGAATAGTACGAGTCATCTTGTGTCAATACCCCACAACAAAATGGGGTAGCAAAGAGGAAAAATGGCCATCTCCATGAAAAAACCAGAGCTTTGTTGTTTCAAAAAAAATGTGTCTAAGGTTTTTTTGGGGGAAGCAGTTCTGACAGCCACTCATCTAATAAACCGTTTGCCTTCAAGAGTCTTGGGTCTCAAGAGTCCTATGGACATACTTTCCACATTCTACCCAGACCTAACCACAACAAACAACCTTGTTCCTAGGATTTTTGGGTGTGTGTCATTTGTCCATGTTCATGGTCACAACAGGGGGAAATTAGATCTAAGGGCTCTAAAATGTGTCTTTGTGGGCTATTCTTCAACTCAAAAAGGATATAAGTGTTACCACCCTTTGTCAAAGAAATTCTATGTCTCGGTGGATGTTACGTTCAATGAACAAGAGTCTTATTTCACTAATCCTTATCTTCAAAGGGAGAATTCAACTAGGGAAGATAAGGAAGATTTTTTGCTTGATTTGCCATCAATTCCTATATCTAAAACCTTGGACCCTATACCTGTACCTCCTTGTTCATCTTGTTCCAACCATGTACCTAAGAGTTCTTCTGAACCTGTGCCTGAAACACCAAATGAACCCAAAGAAAAGACCGATTCTGCTCCTAGAAATACCATATTTGGCAAGGTGTTCACAAGAAGGAAGATGTCTGTTCCTGAACCAATGCAAGTCCAAGAGTCCAACTCAGATTGTTTGAATGAGGTTACAATTGTTAACCATCCATTGCAAGATGAAACTGAATCTCATGTTGATAATGATGACCAGGACCTTCCAATTGCCATTAGGAAAGGAACTCGAAAATGCACAAAGCAACCATTGTACCCTCTTGCACATTTTTTGTCGTTTAAGAATTTTTCACCATCCCATAGAGCCTTTCTTGTAAGCCTAAATACCATCACCATTCCTACCACCTTATCTGAGGCTTTGTCCAATGGAAAATGGAGACAAGCTATGAATGTGGAGATGGAGGCGTTGGAAAAGAACAAGACTTGGGAGTTGGTGAAGTTACTGGCAAGAAAGAAACCGGTGGGCTGTAAGTGGGTATATACGGTGAAGTATAGCGCAGATGGGTCGATTGAGAGATACAAGGCGCAGTTGGTAGCCAAGGGGTATACTCAAACCTATGGGATTGATTATTTAGAGACCTTTGCTCCTATTACAAAGATGAACACGGTTAGAGTATTATTATCACTAGCAGCTAATTATGGTTGGGAGTTGCAACAATTTGATGTCAAGAATGCTTTCTTACATGGGGAACTAGAGGAAGAGATTTATATGCAAGTTCTACCGAGATATGGGAAGAATTTGGCTGCTCGCACTATGTGTAAATTGAAAAATGCACTGTATGGCCTTAAGCAATCACCACAAGCATGGTTTGGGAGATTTGCAAGAGTTATGTTGGCTATGGGATACAAACAAAGTCAAGGGGATCACACATTGTTCATTAAACACTCTCCTTCAGGGGGAGTTACAGTCCTTCTAGTGTATGTTGATGACATAATAGTGACAGGAGATGATGCTAAGGAGATACAGGTCTTGAGTCAATATTTGGCTAAAGAGTTTGAGATTAAAGCGTTAGGGAGATTGAAGTATTTTCTCGGAATTGAGGTTGCTCACTCTAAGCAGGGAATTTTTATCTCTCAACAGAAGTATGTCACAGATCTTCTGAAGGAAACTGGCAAGACAGCATGCAAACCAGCAAGTACTCCCATGGATTCTAATCTTAAACTTGGAAAAGCTGACGAGGATGTCGCAGTAGACAGAGAAATGTATCAACGCCTGGTAGAAGACTCATTTATTTGTCTCATACACAACCAGATATAGCATATGCAGTGAGTGTGATTAGTCAGTTTATGAATAGCCCGAAGGAAGTTCATTTCCAAGCAGCCCATAGAGTACTACAATATCTCAAGGGAACACTAGGGAAAGGTATCATGTTCAAAAGAAACGGAGGATTGGTACTTGAGGCATACACTGATATTGATTATGCTGGATCAATTGTTGATAGAAAATCAACCTCATGATATTGCACCTTTCTCGGTAGGAATCTTGTGACATGGAGAAGAAAAAAACAAAGTGTGGTAGCTCGGTCGAGTGCAGAGGCTGAATTCCAGGCAATGGCTCAAGGTGTGTGTGAACCACTTTGGCTGAAGATCATCCTTGAAGATTTGAAGATTAAGTGGGATGGCCCTATGAGACTTTATTGTGACAACAAATCTGCAATCAGCATAGCTCATAACCCAATACAACATGACCGAACGAAGCACATTGAAGTTGACAGACACTTTATCAAAGAAAAGTTAGAGAGTGGATTGATTTGTACACCTTACGTGTCTACACATGGTCAACTTGCTGATGTCCTTACCAAAGGGTTGAGTAGCTCTGTTTTCCAAACTATTGTTTCCAAGCTAGGAATGGAGAATACCTTTTCACCAACTTGAGGGGGTGTGTGGGAAAACCGTGTATAATTAGTTAGCTATTTTAGGATATTCTTTTAATTACAGATTGTATCCTTAGAATTAGGCCTATACAGCTAAGTTTCCTATTCTGTTAGTGAGTCCCATAAATCATGGGATTTCCTATTCTGTTAGGGTGTCCCATAAATCATGGGATTTGATTTATTAATTTACTTTTTAGGAATGCTAGGATTGTTGTATATATTCACATGTAATGTTCAGATCAAAACTCTTTTCAATTTTCGACACATTTTAAATATATGTGTCTACTTTTTGATGGTTTTGGACATGCATTAATTGGACCTTCAAAATAAAGTTATGGCCAATTTTATCCAAACATGCATCATGGATTGCACCTCTCATGGACAAAACAATTTTGAAACTCAACTTTGGACTCATGTTTTGAATTCATTTGAATGAACCATGTGACCTACCAACTATCATTTTGAAGCCCCATGATTCAAGTTTCTACAAGTGGTACTTTGGTCTCAATTGAAGTTTTGCGGAAGAAGTTATTGACTATTGTGTATAAGTAGTTCAAATTGAGTCAGTGTCATTTTCAATAAGTTCACATTTTGGCCTTGACTTTTAACCTTGGGACAATGAAAGTTTTCATAGACCATATGAAATAGTATTCGATACATATAGGGGGTTTAAGAGAGGTACTCTTTCATTTGGTTTTGGATACCACAAGCAACCCTTATTTTTAGTTACAATCGTCTATTTTCTACATTAAATAATCTCCTTTGTTGAATGAAATATTTGTTCAAAGCTCTCTTTTTTCTAACATGGTTCTTGATTGAAGTAATAATTGATTCCTTCAAATTTTTTGAAACCCTAAATTTTCAAACACCTAAAAATTTCAATAGTAGATTTTCAAAAGGGGTCAAGCTTTTTTATATTTTCAAAAAATGTGTTTACCATAGAAAAAAGGGCCCTAAACTTGAGGTTTTGCTTAATCATAAGCATAAACCATAGGACAAAAGTAGGGAGCCTAAAGCAAAAACTCAACCTCCAATTCAATTATTTCCAGACACCAACCATTTCATTTCTATTGACTTGTGGAAATGTTGCTTTAATACACGGAAATCATTTTCATAAAACTTTGGAGATTATTTTTCAAAAATAAGATAAAAGATTTTTTGCAATGCAGTAACCCTTATGTTTTTTTTTTAAGGGATGCAAACAAGTGCCTAACATCTTCCCCACCCACAAGTGGGCCTCCTTACCAAGATCTCTAATTAGTAAACCTTTAAGAGTCATTGTTTGTTTATGTTTGCAAGTGAATATAGGTGTCTAATCTTGCCATAGAAGTTGGTTGGTGACAACTCCAAACACATTCTTCTTATTCTCCATCTTCTTAACGACTCTATCTTTTCTTTTATCATTGGGCTCAAATCACATGTCCATAGGACTCCTTCAGCTAGTAGAGCTTTTATAGAGGACAAAAAGAAGATGACTGAAGCACTTGTACTTATGCATCCAAACTTTGAAAGTCTTTAAGGTGGCTTGGGATACCACTAGGGTAGGTATATGTGGGCTTCTGAGTCAGGAGGGACACCCTATAGCATTTTTGAGTGAAAACCTCTTAAATGCTAGACATAGATATTGCACCAATGATAAAGAGTTTTATAATGTAGTGAGAACCCTTTGACATTGGAGATATTACTTGTTACCCCAAGAGTTTGTACTCTTTTTTTACCACCTTGTTGTGCAATATCTGAGCTCACAGAAAAAGTTTAGTGTAAGCATGCTAGTTGAGTAGAGTTCCTCAACGAGCACATATTTGTTCTTAAGCATCATTTCAGTGTTGAGACTAAGGTGGTTGATGACCTCAATTGTTCTCCATATCATGAGAGCCATGATTTTTGGGTTTGATCTTCCAAAGGATGAGCAATCTACTTGTCCTGATTTTAAGCTTATCTTTCAAGAGGTAAGTGAGGTTCATCGTAGAGATTTTCTAGATTTCATCATCCACGAGGAATACCAATTTAGAGGTACGAGGTTATGCATTCCCTATACCTTTTTTGGAGATCTCTAAGTTGGGAATTGCATGCCAAATGGGTTGGTCATCTAGGGACGGATAAAACCATTGCCTTAGTTGAGGATAGGTTTTATTGACCTTCCTTGACGAGGGATGTGGCTGGGATAGTGTCTAAATATCACACTTCTCAGTTAGTCAAATCTAAGATACACAAGACTGGTCTTTAAACCCCTCTTCCATTGCCATACAATACATGCCTTGGAGAGACCTAAGTATGGATTTTGTTCTTAGGCACCCCAAAACAGCCCAGGGACATGATTCCATATTCATTGTTGTTGACGGATTCTCCAAGATGGTACATTTTATCCTAGGTAATAAGACTTCTATTGCATCTTTTGTGGCCAAATTGATATTTAAAGAGATCATCGAAAATTGCATGGTTTTCCAACTTCCATAGCGCCTGATAGTTACTTTTGGAAGACACTTTGGAAAATGTATGTCTCACTTGATGCTTTCTTCTGCTTGCCACCTCCAAACTGATGGTCAGACTAAGCTTGTGAATCACAGTCTTGGTGACCTACTTAGGTGTGTTATGGGAGAAAAACAGAGCAATTGCGACTTGGAGCAACCTACTATTGAGTTTTCTTATAATAATTATGTGAACAAGTCCATGCATAAGAGTCCTTTTGAGTGTGTATTCAGTAACAAACACCATGCACCTATTAATCTTGTTTCGTCGCCACTAAGTACCCATATTCAAAGCCAATAGAGTCCTTTGTTCATCACATTCATGAGTTGCATGTTGAGGTTAGGTGAAAACTTGCCATGAGTAATATAGATTACAAACTTGCTGCAAATGTGCATCACAGAGCAAGAGACTTTAATGTAGGTAATAGTGTCATGTTTCGCATTAGACCTAAATGCTACCCTAGAAATTTATTTAAAAAGCTCCATGGTCGTGCCATGGCCATTTGCCATCCTTAAGAAACTTTGACCTAATACACATTTACCTAATTTGCCACTCATATGACCATTAGCCAATTTTCAATGTGGAGGATTTGACACCTTATTGAGGCACCTTTAAGCCTCTTTCTTTGCCATCTAGAACTCATGCAAGGTCAGCAACTCCTCAGCCTCCCTTTATTTCTTAGGCACAAGGCAATAGAGTTTATTTTGGATGATGAGTCCGCGATGTCTCCTTAGAGTGTCGATACTTAGCTCAGTAAAGAGGCTGCCTAGAGTCAAATCTACATGGC
Organism: Malania oleifera; assembly: GCF_029873635.1. Classification (NCBI taxonomy): domain Eukaryota; kingdom Viridiplantae; phylum Streptophyta; class Magnoliopsida; order Santalales; family Ximeniaceae; genus Malania; species Malania oleifera. The sequence continues at coordinate 59,617,120 of NC_080428.1, forward strand.
TTACTAAGGATGCTATCCAAGATAGTGCTACTGAGTTGCTAAAGTCATATTTATAGTTCCACTCTCTAAAGTAGAGTTCCTTTCAGTTGGGAGAGTACGACAGAGGACCATCTACATCCATCAAGCCAACCATTCAGCACACCTATTTTAGGTGTAGATTTGTATTAAGATTTTCTTTGTATTGTTTAGTGACTTTCCTTGGTATTGTGTACTTTAATGTTTCATAGGGGGTTTTTTATGTTAGTAGTAGTAGTAGGTATGAGCATAGGACATGTAAGTTATTGTATAGCTATTTTTTTGAATCATAATACAATTGCACCCTCTCTCTCTCTCTCTCTAACTCACTCACAGGTTCTTCTTCTTCTTCCTTCCTCGTCTCTGTTTTGTTTTGTACTGCCATCCTCCATTATGTCCTTCTCTTTCCCTGTTCTGTCCCTGCTGCCAACACCCCCTTCTCTTTTCTCTTCTGCTATGTTCTTCTCTTCTTCTAATTCTTTCCCCTAATTCTCTCTACATTTTTGAATTCTATTGTTTGTCCCACATCACAACACCTTTGTTAAAATCTTGTAAAGACCAGTAACCTGATAGGCCTAAAATCTCTTACTCTTTTGAACCACTTCTTAAGAACAAGGATTATAAAGGTAAAATTCACACTATTTCCCACCACGCCATTACCATGAAACTCATAAGAATATAAAAAATTATAAATTGAATATTAAATAAAATATATATATATATATATATATATATTATCCTCTTGAATGACCTATGGATGTCCTAAAAAAGGCAATTGTAAAACCATGCTTCATCCCTACATGTATCAAACATCACCCCCTTACAAACAGCTTTATCCCCCCACAATCAATATTTTCTATAGTCCTTGAAGTGAACAAAATCACCTTGCCAATTCGCTTGTGATCTCTCACAAAACAACCCAAATCTAACTCCAACTCTTCAACAAGTCCTTTTGTCTGCCTCCCGTTAGCCACACTATGAAACAATCTAGAGTTATAATCTCCCTTCGCCATTTTATCCTCAAGTTTTGTCCCCGGATAGCATCCTCTCTCAAAAGAATCACCACCAAATCATTACCAAGGTGAACACTTTTAACTCCATCCTCCACACCCAACAATCCACTCCCCTTTAACCTATCCAAGCCTTCATTTAAAAGAATATTTCATTTTCAGATCTTTTTGTTACCAAAAATATCTTTATTCCATAATTTCAAATTATTTTTCACAAACTTTGACTAACTTGACCTTTTCCCATTAAATTTTCACATGCTCCCAAAAAGAAGGGTGCATCAATTAGATATTCTCAAATCTGAAAGGCTGAGGCCTTCAACTGTATTGGAATCTAACAGCATCAAACAATGGACAAAAACAAGCCTACCGAAACCTCTTAAACAACGTTCAAGAAGAAATAAAAAATAAAAAAACTCCCAAACAAAATCTATCAATACAAGAAGCATATCCATCTCCTAGAGCCACCCGAGTAAAATGAAGATTGGTTAAAGGAATATCCATAAGCCCAGAACATCATAAAAGAATCAAACTTCCTAGGTCAACCTAGTCCCTCGCAACCTATCACTGCAATTTGGAATAACATTGAAGTCCCCTTCACCCTCCAATGCAGACAAAAAGACTAACTAACTCATCAAAAAATACAAGTAAAAGAAAACGAAGTGGGCTTGTAGAACAACATGACCATCATTCCTCAAAACCCTCAAGGACAAGATTCAACAAGATAATCTCTAAGTAAATCTACCCCAGTATCCCACACAACTACTTGGCCCCCCAAAACAATCTTAAAAAGGGAGAGACAACCATTTTTACATATAGAAAATATACTCTTAACTAGGAAAACACCCACTAATAGAACCCCAAATTCCTAAATCCTTTATCATGGTTAATGGAAGAAGCAAAACTAACCAAGTATGCAATTTTTTAGCTTTTTTCCTATCACTGAGGTCCCACTTTCTAAGCCTAACCACTTCCCCCACTATGATTCATCGAACTAAGACCTAACGCATCTCCAAGGTTCTAAGCAACATGGTTATCCCACTCACCACTCCAACTGCACTCCATCTACTATAAAAATGGCACTTAAGACCATGAAATTTGGCAGCAAATGGTACTTCATAAAAATGCATTGGACAACTAACTAAGTTATTCCACTAAATTGAGAGGATCATGTAATTATACGTTTACAAATGAACTTGACAGACCAGTGATTAATAATGGGTAAATTAGACCAATGGGGACTATACTTCTATATTTTGTGGATTGATGTTTTCTTTTTCTATTGGAGGCATAAATTTCAAAAAATTATTGCAATCCTATGTCACCACACATGTAACAAAGATCTAGGGGAGATCTAATGAAGCAATTAGATAAGAAGGAGTCTAAACTTTTGCTCTATTCCTATTTTAGAGATTGGATTTCTTTTTTTTCTTTCAACAAAAATTTAGATCCTGAAATCAAAGAAAAGTTTAGTCCCTGCCAATAAAAAGGGCAAAAAAAGTTTAGTTGCAATTAAAATAATTGTTTCTTGCTTATGTGTCACCCACATTGGATAGAACATTAATGATGTGTCATCACATCACATTTTTGTTAAGTCTCTCTATTACTTGCGGGACAATAGTCCAGAGGATGGTTGCAAAGCTTTTTAAATCTAATCCCTCCAAATAGGAAACATAAAAATCCAATCCCCGTATACAGGGTAAGACTTTTGTCCCAAGAGGTCTGATTTACCCTATATTATTCTCCTCCACCCTTTCACATTCTGCAGCACATAGTCAACTTCACAAATATTATTTTTGAGAAAAAGAAGAAAATTTACTGCCGAAGAGAGAAATACAGAGAAGAGCAGTGGAGCACAAGAAATCCTCCTTATATGAGACAGATGAAAAAGAAAAAACTGAAAAGAATCAAAACAAAACTGCCTTCCCATCACACTGAAGATCCAAAAAGGACAGCTCTTCACAACAACCAGCTGCAAACGCGCCCCCAATTATGCCAAATACTGTGTTCTATCCCAAAGCATAGAAAAAGGAATCTTTTTTTCTCTGTGAAAATATGAGCCTTCCTTTCCAACCAAATGCCCCACAAGATGGCAAACAGCCCATACATCCATGAAGCTGATCCATCTCTACTCCTTCCAAAACCTCTAAAAGAGATACTTAATAAATCCTCTACCAACTCCAGACAAACCAACTCTTTCCAAATAATCCACAAAGAAAGTTGCAAATCATCCAAGATAATGAGCAATGAAGAAACAAGTGAGAGGCAGATTCTGAACTTCCATAGATAGTTTCCACTTAAATGTTACGGGCTATTTTGACATTGGTCTTGACTAAGCAATACAAAAATTCTTATTAGATGCCCAATCTCACAAGAAGTTGGCCAAAAAGAAGGCCTGCATGACTTGAAGCTAGTACTCGAGACACAAATTTCATCGGTCAGTAAGTATGAGGCATCCTGTTGGAAACTTTCTTCTTAGCCCCATGACAGCTGAATAGCATTACGATGGACAGAAAGGAAGATCAATACAATGTAACTTGGCCAATAGTAAGCGAAACAAAGTCCCAAATTAAACATCCATCTTACAATTCAATCAATCAATAACAAATTATTTCAGAACCGCAGGCAGAATAAGACGCCAATATACACGATCAAATCAAAAAATATGTGTTCCACAAAAATTGAGAATACCTGCTAAGAAGCAAGAACAGGGTCGCTGTGATTAATACGAGAAAAGTAACGTGAAGGATCAATCCAGAGTCACTAGAACAGAATGCTATGACCAACAGAGCAACGAGGCACAAACCCAGCATCAAAAACGCTGCTTTCAGGGCATTCCACGTCGGACCCTTTAATCCAAACAACAAAAGATCACAAACTTGTTCAGAAGATTTGGAAGAAACGATCATACCAATCTTAATTAGAAGAGAAAATAGAGAATAGTTGACTAAGCTGAGAAAATGAACGGACGTTGACACCAGGAGCCAGAGCTCCAAGTAACACTGCTTTTGCTGATGATAAATCTTCTTCGCCACCTGATTTAGAATTGCCCATGTCGTTCGCTTCAGATCTCCAGTGGCGAGTTCTGCGAACAAACGTGGTGGAGACACAAAACGGGGTTAATATGAAAAAAAAAATGAGTGATCACGATCGCCTTGTCTGCCCTTGAGCAGTGCTCACACACCATTCCTGATCTACAAGTCAACATGTCAAGTTTACTTTTTGAACAAGGAATTTTAAAAAAATAAACTAATTAAGAGCGACCATTAAAAAAGAAAAAGAAATAGACTCCATTAAGTCAAATCGGTACTCATAAACATTGTGATTTTAAAACATTCAAAAAAATTTCGGTAAATAGCCTATTTTCCTTCTTTTCCATTTTCCTTTAATACTTCCAACTACTTATAAAATATTCTTTTCAATATCTTCGATAAATAATAAGGAATAATCAGTTCACACGGTTCCAACATTCTTCTGAAATTAAAATTTAAAATTTTTATCATAAAATTTTAATTTTTAATAATTATTCGTACCCTAATAAATTGTCATTCATAAACTGTGGGCACTATTTCTCACTGTGATTTTTTTTTTAATGAAATTAAGACATTCATGTTTTTATTTTTTTGGTGTCACTAGAGACCAATTTAGATTTGAACTTGCAATGAGAGATAATTCGTTTCTTATTATATATTCAAACTCTTTCTAACTCTTAAAATTTGAAATTAAGATCTAAACATAAAATTCACAAACTTTAATAATCATAATTTTTCCTAAAAATATACCTCCAAACTTATTACTAGGGAAAATATTTTTTTTTCTTTTAAATTAAATTCAAAATTATGTACTCTACAGTAAGGTTACACAATCTCTAATTTTAAAATTTTGATTTTGGTTTTCTTTTTGCCTATCAAAGTTAATGAAAAATATATATATTCCTTACTTTTTATTGTTGAATTAAGAAAAACAAATAATAGTAACAACAATAATAATAATAATGGGATTTGGATTTAGGAGTTTGATTTTTTTTTAATAATTTGGAGCATGTTTTTGTAAAGAAATATATATTTTTTAATTATTAATTAATTATTATAATACTTGAAACATTTTTAATAAAAAAAGTTGAAATATATTTAAATTTTTAAAAAATATTCTTATAAAAAGTAAAAGTTGTTAAGATGAGAATGTTAAAGATGAATAAGCAGTATAACATTAAAAAATAAATTAAGAAATGAAAATATTCGTAACAAGTTAGGTATAACTCATGTAAAAGATAATATAAGAAAGGGATGGTTTAGGTAGTTTGGCCACCTACCACATAGGTCAACTAGTGCATTAGTGAGGAAAGAGTAGGTTAGCTATTATGAGAGGTAATAGAAGGGATAGGTGTAAATCTAAAATAACTTGAAATAAAATAGTGAGTAAAGATTGATGTGAATGGTGTATTCCCGAGAGAGAGAGGATGAATTGGGTATTTTTAAAAATTATTCTTAGGTTCAAATTAAATCGCAATAAGTATTTCACAACTTAAGGTCTTTCTAAGCAGTTACCAATTCCACAGACAATAAGATATGCAAATATATTTAAAACAAGATAAAGCAAATTAAATAAGCATTCAAATGTGGAAATTAAATAACATAGGGAAGAGAGTGACAGAGAATATGTTATTGGGGTTTGGCCAAACTTGCCTATGTCCCCGCCTCAAGCTCACCAGTAAGTGGATTTCACTAAATGCTCACTTAACAGATGGAGTGATGTTGTTTACACTCTCCTTACGGGGAAGAGGCTCCCCAACTCAAATTAGGGGGCTGAGCCACAACCAATTCTCCTTACGAGGTAGAGACACATCAGCTCAATTACCAAATTTGGCCAAATTGTGCACCCTTTCCAGGATGGTGCAAATCTTAACTTTCCTAACCGGGACTGAGCCAATTCGGAACTCCTTATAGGGCAAGTTTCTCTTTTCAAGCCACGCCTAGAATACAACAGATATAAAGTTTTTCGTACGAAGAAATACTTCTCAAAAAGTAGAATGTACACAATGAATCACTATATGCACTCACGTATGATATGAAATTAAGCTCAAGTGAGTAAGGGTATTTTTCTAAAGATAATTTTCAATCTTTGAAAATGATATATATGTTAAGCATTTCAAAGATTTAAACCCAAATAAAACTTTCTCCAAAATTATTTTTCAATAGAAGAGTAGGAGAACTTAGGGCTTGCTTTCAAATTATTTTCTCAAGATTAAGAGACCTTTCAAGTAAAGATATTATATATAAATATATGCTTGGGGTACTCTTGACTAACTCGCTAAATTTCTCCAAGAATGATTTTTGAAATGAAGGATGAAGCGGAGAAATTTATGTAATACAAAATCTTTCAAGCAATGTATATGAGTTTATATATGCTCAAGATTTTGTAAGATATAACTCAAAATGATTTTCTCCCAAGAAGAGTTTTTCAAATAAACAAGTAGGAGAAAACTATAAAATCACTCTAAAAAAAAATTATTTTTGCTAATGAAAGTGTAACAACCTGAAATTTTCATCCATTATTTTTCCACATAATAGCATTCATAATAACCCTGATAACTAGCTAATAAACTGGACCAATCATGATCAACCCAGACTTGTGGGTACTGAGGAAAAACCTGTCATACAATTCTGATACCTAAGTAGCGGAAAACGTAAGTTACATACATACCATCCAACCAGTCACAATACCAGAGTTTTACTAAATTTGTCATATATGTACAAACAACCCAAAAGAACCAAAAAGAGTCAACCTAGGATCATAACCCAAAAATACTTTGACCCTAGCTCATCTATTTACCCTTCAAACAGGGTAGTTCAATTAGTCTCTAGTACTACGAAGCTTGGTTCGTCTGTCTATCTGGATTTCTTGAAATGTTAAATAATGTTGGGGTGAGACACCTCTCAGTATAGAGAAACATGTTATTACCAGTATGTGGTATAAGAGTTAGTTGTCAACATATCATTTAATTAATATTGTATACATTATACATCAAGAAAACATCTGTATAATAACACATGCTTATGCTATTTAAAATATGAAAATTTCTAAGTTATCTATTCAAAAGTGCTTATATCTATAATAAGTAATTTTTGCTTCCTGTGTGTACTATGCATAACATAAATCTATAACTTCTCCCTACATGGATAATATGTCATGACTTACCCCCTCATGACTGGGTTATGCGGCCCATAGGCAGGGCTAAACACTGGTTGGCTCTCCAGTGCTAGCCTAACTGTATGCATATCTAGATGCCTATAGCACGAAAAGTCCGCTCCACCTGGTTCGGACGCCAGGGAGCTCACAACTCTACCTGAGGGCACAATCGGTTGTACCATACTTTGTTTGAGACGTATGGTTGCACTGTTTATACTGTATCGCAACGGTACCATACTCTATAAACTATTATGTTCCATCGGGGTCTAATATTGTATAACAATATTTCTATATAAATCTAGTTGTTTTACCATGATTCTGTATTAACTATATAGCCATGACGCTATAATGACTGTAAATCTGTATGTCATGGCTCGATGCTCTGTAAAAACTGTATTTCTATATATCATGGTTCTATATTCTGTATTTCATGGTTCTATAAAATTCTGTATAATCATGGTTCTGTATATTTCTGTATAATCATGGTAATAAAAATATTGTATAATCTTGTTCTAAAATATACTACGTGATCATAATTTTGTAAAATATTGTATATCATATAAACCGTATTTATGTATAATTCTGTATAGCCGTAGCTCTGTATATAAAATTGTATAAGTTACATTTCATAACTCTGTAGGCTATATAATCATGCTTCTGTAAAACTGTATAACATATTTTATAATTTTCCAGTATTTCTTATGCCACACAATTCAATAAAACTCTAATGATATATTTTGTAAACTGTATAATTTTCATGCTCTGATCAAATATTATATTATACTGGTAAAATGTCTAATAATGCTGACATAACATGTATTCCCCTTACCTGACTATCTTGGCTCTAAATACTATTTATAATTTCATGCATGCGGCATTTATAATTTTCAACACCCTGAAATAACACCCGTATAATTTCCAATCAAACAACTGAATTTACCATAATAATTATTACATTCATATTTTCCCCAACTCCACATATCTAGCATTTCTAAACAATAATTTACCTGAGCTCCTAGAAATATACCTGTTGGGGTCCTCAACCCATACCTACAGCGTCCCAAAAACATTCTAATCCTAAAAACATGATACCCCAGTTTTACTCCACAAAACACCAGTATATTCCCATACAACACATAATCTAAACTTAGATAAGCTTGGTACTACTAAAAATACCCAAATAATCAACTTACCCTAGTTTTGGGATGGTGCCTAAGTTGGCCTAACCAACAATCTACTCTAGCAGATTTGAAGAGAATCTTCCCAAGAGTAGCGTGACGGCTTCTGATCGTCGAAACAGGAAGAAATAGAGTCAGAAATCTAAAGAGAATGAGAGAGGGACAAGTTTAAAAAGAGAGAGAGAGAGAGAGAGAGAGAGAGAGAGAGAGAGAGAGATAGAGAGGACTTTGCATGAATTTCTTGCTAGAAAACCCAAGTTAAGCATAATTATAAAATGTGGATTCGTCGACGAGACACATCACCTTGTCGACGAGTCCATGAAGAGAGTTCGTCGACGAACTCGTAACTCTCGTCAACGAACTTCAGGCTCTGCTAAACACCTCTTAGTAAGTTCTCATGGATGAGACACGTGTCCACGTCGATGAGCCCAAGAAGGATGCTCATCGACGAGCGCCCTACGTTCATCGTCGAGACCTTATGAGTCCCTTTTTGAAAATTTTATTTTCCTCTATTTTCTTTTATTATTTAATTACTATAATTCTTTGGGTCTCTACAGAAAGAGTATGAGAGTAAATGCATTTTGATATAAAAATGAATGCCTAAAATAAAATTTTCTTTCAAAAATCCCTTACAAACAATGGGTTTGCAAGCAAGGAAATGAAAGAGAAATCAAAAACTCTCTCAAAAAAAATTTTCAATGGGAAGAATATAAAAGAGTATGAAATTTAAAGCACTAAAATATTTAGGAGATTTATCTAGCTAATATGCTTGCAAATTTTGCTAATGAAAAGGGTATATATAGAGTATTAAAAAAGTTGATCATTTAGGGACACAGAGGGTATTTTCATATTTGATTAATTAAAAAATAATTTGCTTTTAAGCGTTGAAAAATAGGGCAACTCGAGAGGTTTGGTCGACAAACCAAGACGTCGGTCGACTAAGCTACGTTAAGATTTTGAATTTTTCTCTTAGTTCGGCCAATTGAGCAAATCGCCGGTCGGCTGACCTCGGGCGATTCTAAAGTCTTTGTGGGTTCAGTCGACTGTTCTAATGGTCGGTCGGCCATGCCTTGAAGACCGGTCGACTAAGGTTGTTTTTGAACTAAAAGCGTTCATTGGCTAAGGAAGGTAGAAAGGTCAAATTCATAGGGTAGTCAACTGTGGAAGCTAAGTTCAAAAAATGGTCAGACGACTAAGCCTAGTCAAATTTTGACTTCTGGCCTAATGTGTGGTCGATCGACTAAGTGGATTGTAACTTGAACTAATCGATCGATTGAGGTCAGTAAACTCCTCAGTTATTGCTCTAATTTTGACCCTAAAGATATTTTAAGAATCCTTGTTTGGTTTTAGCTTTTATGAAAAGGATTTTTGATTAAAGTGGTGGTTCCTAAGGTGTAGAGGCTCGAACAAAGAAAATAAGGAAATTAAATAAGAAAAAGGAAAAAGGGGATTTCAGCAGGATTCGTTGACGAAGTACATGTTCTCGTCAACGAAGGCCCTTCTGAGACTCGTCGTCGAAATTCAGAGCTTCGTCGACAAAGAGATCCAAAACGTCCGAAAAATATCAGGCTTAGGGTTCGTCGATTAGGCCCTTCTTTTGTCGACGAGCAACCTTATGTGGTTCGTCGACAAAGGCGTCATTTCATCGACAAATTTGTCCGGGTCAAGGGGTCTAAGATTTTCAATTGCTTCATTGTTAAGAAATCAAAATCTCTCTCTCTCTCTCTCTCTCTCTCTCTCTCTCTCTCTCTCTCTCCCTCTCCCTCTCTCTCTCTTTAGAACAATGCCCACACTCTCTCTTTTTTCAATCTTTCTCCTTTCGTTGCCTATTTCAACGACTGGAAGTTACCACGAGGATCAGGGAGTGAATATTTACAAGTCTAGCGGAGTGGATTCTTGATTTTGGGAAAAAGCTAGGGTTTGGTTTTCGAGCATCTTTTTTCAGGAAATAGGTAAGGGGATTATATTACGTCAGCTATGTTTATGAGTTCTAATGGAATGAAATGTTAAAACGATTTTTAGATAAACAGTTATGGCTTTTCTAGGGTTTCTGGGCCTAGGGTTTGGTTAACCGACCTTATTTTCGAAACCAATTGTTTAAATTTAAATATGATATTTTTAAAATATAGTATTGGACTTTCTGAACGTTTTCATTGGTTGTTATTTCAAACCATAGACTATTTTAAAAACCAACCAAAGACGGTAGGGTTGATTATCTCTATTTTTCACATATTTAGTTATATATCTATATTTAGTAAAATAACAACCTGGAGATATTCATACCCCAATTTTAGCAACAGTATTTATGTTCTCAAGCTGATGAGTTATGTATGAGTTACTAGATGAAAACTTGTGTGGCATAAGTATATTTTAATTGGCATTAAATGAGCAGGTTTTGTATAATACTGAATTGTAATGGCTATAAACCGAGATGTGAGATATGATGGCTATATGCCAAGAGATGAGATGAGATGTGACGACTAAATGACTAAATGCCGAGTTTATGAAATGCTAGGTTGTTTTACCGACCCAGTTATGATAGATATGATATGCCGGTTTTTACCAAGTTAGTATCTAGTAGATGAGTTCACAGAAGTATGTACAGATTATCTTATATTACAGTTTTATGAAATGAATGATGATTACAGTTTTATACGATGTAAATTTTCATATATGATAGTAGAGCTCTGTTATGATGTTCTCATGGTTAAATCATGGTACCGTAGCTATATGTATGTAGGGGTGCAACCACACGTCTTAGATAAAGTGTGGATGGGAAAGGCAACTGGTGGCCTGGGTAAAGTATCTCCGAATGAGAGATTCCGGGGCCCTATTCGATGGAGTATTCCGGATGACTCAGCCTTCAAGCGGCCTTCGGGTACAAATTGAGTAGACACCATCATACTACTTTATGTTTGACTTAGCATTAGTCGACCATCTATTTACTAGGTCCAGCCTTCGAGCCACACAACTCGTCATGGGGGGAAGCATGTCGCGCGTGTATGTGATGGCGTGATGATGCTAATTCTACAAATCAGGTTGTATCTTCTAGGCATATATAAGCATATTTACCATAGAAAGGGCTATATTGAGCCAACAATATGTATTTTCAGATTTATAGAGTAGTACAGATTTTTAAAATGTCAATTAAATGCATTTAAATGTTAGCAGTATATGTACACACGAAATCTCATGCTAGCTACATACTGATGATAATATAATCTGTCTTATTGAGAGGTGTCTCACTCTAGCATACAAATGTTATTTCAGGTCCTCCGAGGGATCGAGCCTAGCGTGTTGCCAGGAAGAGTTAGATAGTAGACAATCCTTGTCAGAACTGGTGAAATATTAGACAATGTCTGTCTCTTTTGGGGATTGTATATATAGCAGATTATGTTTTTAGTTATGTATGAATGTATATGGAAAATAGTTAGAAACTTTGGTAAATTTTATTAGATGATGTACGTTTTCCGCTGTGTATGTTTATGCAGTTCAGTATGGAACACCCGTTTTCCCTTATTTGGGCGTGATGTAAATGTATGGTATTAGAGAAATGTATGTTATGTATGTTTAGTGGCACTCCGTGCCCACCTAGAGGATCAAGGCTTTACATAAGGTCTGTCTATGGTAGGTCTTGAGCTTAGTAAACATATCATGCATGACATGTAGTGTTACAAACTAATCAAAAACAAAAATGCATTTACAAATTTACAATAAATGTCTTCTTCTTCTTCTTCTTCTTCTTCTTTACTCTTCTGTCTTTATGGAATACGTCGGACAATATTTTTCTTTAAGTCCTTCAGGCTTCCATTCTTCTATCCTTATATGTGTGTGTTGAATTATAAACCTGTTCACATACAAAATACACACATAAGATCCAAGTGATTTGTCAGCATCAAAACAGAGATCGGACTCAAAAAGTCAACAATCTCCCTCTTTTTGATGATGACAAATGCACCAAAGCAAAATGGGTTAAGTCTGAAAAGGCTCCCCTAACGATATGCATAACTAAAGATAAGTAGTATAGTTCATGCACATCAAAAGAAGAAAGACATTTTACTTTTTACGTTCATTATGCATTTAGATTTTACAATGATGCACATTAAAGCTTAGATATTTAACCCATTGAAAATATTTTCTCTATTTAAAAATTTTCCCCCCTTATCATTTTTATCATTTTGCTAAAAAATTCTCCCCCTTTTGGCATCGGCAAAAAGAGCTAAACTAAGTAAAACATAATTTGATCATTTAAAACAAACTTAACTTAAGAGAACTCCCTCTTTTTTAATATAAACTTGGGCATAAAAATTTTATAACTGTTTGAAAAATATAGCCATTAAGCATACAGAATAGTATAACTGGTCATTAAAAGATTAAAATGTCATGAAAAATATGGTTAGATCATAATTATCCTCAAACCATTGCAGTTCAAACAATACATAAGACTTGTAAAAAAAATAAAGTTCAAAACATACGGCATATGTGTGACAACCTGCTTAATTTCCAATTTTTTTTCCATATTACAATAAATACAATATCACAAATCCCAGCTCAGTAGATCATAATCCACCTGGACCCATGGGTACCAGGGATACAACAGAACACATAACGGAAGCCTAAGGAGCGAGAAACATACAATCATATATATCTCATTATACCATACATCACAATACCAGAGATACTATAATCACTGTATATATATATATATAACACTCAACCCAAAAAGATGTTTTAGGGTCATTTCCACAAAATACATCCAACCTTATCAAAATACTTATCCTTCTGGAAGGGCAGCTCTACCATACTAAACCAGCGGGGCTTTACCCGCTCTCCTATCAGGGGCTCCTGAAAAGTTTATAAAATTTTGGGGTGAGACACCTCTCAGTAAGGGAAATAAACTAATACCAGCGTGTGGCAACATGAGTATTTCGAGTTATACATACACCATACAAAACATATTCAGTAACTGTTTGTCAAATCTAGGAAAACATATATATATATATATATATATCATCAAAACATGGCAGAATATATTGCATTTTCATAAACATATCTCATCTCATATAATAATAGTAACATAAAAGGTTAGTTGGCTGTTGTCATGTATTACCCCCTCATGACTGGGTTGTGTGGCCCGAAGGCGGGACCTGACAATGGTTGGTCGACCACTGTCAAGTCAAGAGTACAGTATGTAAGTTTGATGGGTCTGCCAGACTTGGTCCGTACACCAGGGGCGCTCACACATTTCTTAAAAACCACATCGACCATCCAATCTCACACCACTTCATACAGTGGCGTTAACACAGATATCATGATCATGATGACCATGGACACATAGCAACGGTACCGTGCAAGTGTTAGCCTAGACCAAGCCAACCAGGTTCTGATATCATATAACATATACTGAAACTGTGATACATGGATATTTCATATCATTAATTATCAAATCAATCATATCATTTTACATATATACGTTTGTCATGAAAATCATCGGCCCGTACGCCGGTATTACACATTTTATCTTAGTTCGGCCCGTACGCTGGCAAATCATAGCACAGCTCGTACGCTGGCAAATCACATCCATAGCTCAGCCCATATGCCGGAAAATCATATCATAGCACAGCCCGTACGCTAGAAAATCACATCCATAGCACGACCCATACGCTGGCAAAATATATCCATAGCTCAGCCCGTACGTTGGCAAATCATACACATAGCACGACCTGTATGCCGACAAAACATATAAAAATCTCAACTCGTACACCGGTTTTTCGATTATAAAAATCTGTATCATAATCACATTTCCAGAAAAATAGTATTTCAAAACAATTTCTACTCATGCCAAACTAACAGGTTTTTCACATATTCAACATACCATCATTTTAATAGTATTTTCCCAAATATAAATCATATATATAAACATATTTACTTTTCAGAAATCAAATGCTCTATATATATATACATATATTTTCTTAAAAAGAACTACCTTAGTTTATCCCCTTACCTGATTTCTGAAAAGTCCCTAAGAAAATCTGCCCCGCACCCGTAGGGTTCCCCGTTCAACACCCTAAAATAACATTCCTCAGAACTAAAGTTTAGTATTTCTACGCGTATAACACTTTCTACAACTGTCAAAAATCCAAATATTAAGTAGAAACCTTTACCCTGGATTTGGGATGGTTTCCACCTCAGCCTCACCGACGATCCGCTTGGTAGACTTGTAGAGAACTTTCCCAAGAGCATCATGGTGGCTTCATATCGTCGAACCGACGGAAATCCGGCCCGAAATCGAAGAGAAAAGGAAAGGGAGCAGAAGGGAGGAGAGAGAGGGAATTCCTGCACTGAAAAATGACTGAAAATCACGTTTTAACCCTGTTTAAATTGTGGCCTTCGTTGACGAGCCACGTCACCTCGTCGACAAGGTCAATACAAAATTCATCGATGAACTCTCCCCTTCGTCGACGAAATTCAGAAACCCTAAAATCATCATCTCGGTATTTCCTCATTGACGAGCCACGTTACCTCCTAGACGAGCTCCTATTATACCCTCGTCGACGAGTCCCCTGTATTCGTCGACGAGGAGTTGAAAAATTTCCTCGAGATTTATCCTTTCCAAAATGCAATGTCGTAGAAGAACGCGATCTGGTTTCCATTTTCCTTTCTTTTATTATTTAAATACCATTATTCTTCGAGTCATTACAATATGATAACAAAGAGTAGGTTTAAGCATGAATTTAGTCAAACTAGTTTGTATGCATTTTCATGTGCAAACACCGAACCAGTTATGCATTAAAAATATATATAAACAATAAGGCAAGAGATAATGAATTTTAGTTTTGAAAATATTTGTCACGCCCCGAACCCCAAAATGGGACCTAGGGGTGAAAATGTAACCTAACTTGTCTATGTATCATACAAATCATCTACAGATACAGTATAAAAGGATGAGGGTCCGACCCCGTGGGGTTCCCAGGCACCCTAAACACATCTAAACACAATCATATATGCAGCGGCAAAAGGTCATTCTATATATACATATGCAGTATCATACCAGAGTCTATACAAGAACAAAGACAGGCTCTATCATACAACGTACAACTGGGTGCCAAACACATCCCAAAATGGCAACCCATGAAAACACAATCCTAGCACTTACACAAGCGCTAAACATAGTACACCGGCTACTACGCTCCCTACACCAGGACGCTAGTTCCGGTTACTCGAAGGACCAGTAAAAATGTACGTATAGTAGGGGTGAGACACCTTTCAGTAAGGAAGAACACAAGTTATATCGGTGTGTGGCATTTGAGTGTTATCATAACATACGGCCATGCATAGTTCAATAGACAAAGCAATCAAAAACCAGTTCAGTATTTTCACAAAACAAGCAATACAATCTGGTGTCGTCACACCCTTCGACTCGAAGCTTGACTATCTAGTGGTATTTCACACCCTTCGGTAAAAATCGGCAATCTGGTGACACCCTTCGGCTAACGCCGGCAGTCTGGTGATATTTCACACCCTTCGACAAACGCTGGTGCCCCCGGTAACCTGACATAGCATCAGCGTTGAACCGGTGCAGATCTAGTGTTCGCACACCCTTTGGCTCAAAAGTCGGCCAATCTAGTGGTATTGCACACTCTTCGGCAAAAGTCAGATTTTCAAACCTGAAACAATTCGAAATCCTATTCCTATTTCACCAAGATACAACATATGCATGCTCATATAACCAAACAAATCACACTCATTTGGTAATCTACAATCATGGTTTTCTAAACATATATAGTTTAAACAAGTCAAGGCATGACCATCCCTATAACACAGTATAAATCAACATATATGTTTGGTTTTCAACAAAACTAGGGATGCAGCCCGTCGCCCCCCCTTTTTCCCAAAACTATAATCATGAAAAACACATAGTTTTCCCCATTAGATCCCCCCCAAATGAGTAGCCAAAACACACACAAGACCGTGAACCACAGTTCCACCGAGTCCAATTTAAAAAATAACCGATATACACACAATTCCCCTTACCTTTTCCCCGAATAGCCAATCCCGAACTCTAAGGTCCCTAAACAGCGAACCGAGTTCCAAAACCTACAACCAGCAGTACAGAACATACTCACAACACTGTTCTATACTAAACTACCATATCAAAATTGAAAACCGAGTCTTACCTCGATTTTACGCCAAAACCCGAAAATCTCCTTAACGGGATTTCGATCCGTAGAACTTGTAGAGAATCCTTCCATGATCCTTGTGGTAACTTTAGATTCACGATTCTAACGATGAACGACGAAGAAATTTAGAGAGATAAAGAGTATGGAGAGTTCTAGAGAGAGAAAGAGAGATATTTGAAGTTTCTTAATGGTTAAGCAATGAAATTTCTATTTATAGCCCTTTGACTCGGGCAAACTCGTCAATGAGATGGTGTCCTCGTCGACGAGGCTCTATAGTCCTCTCATCGACGAGACAGAGGATTCGTCGACGAATCCTGATATCACCGGTTCCCGAAACTCCTCAGCTTCTCCTCATCGACGTGCCGCTGAACTTCGTCGAAGAGAGATGCATGACCTTCGTCAACGAATTCTGGCTTTGTCGACGAAGCTTGTTCAAATATCAATTTTACCCCTCTCTTAATTATTTAAACCTATCTATCACGGTTCAGGTTCTTTCAATCTCCTCTCCTTACAAAAATTTCGTCCTCGAAATTTGCCATCTCTCGTTCTCAAACTTATTCATACAATCGAATACATATACACAACTCTAAAAAGAAACTGGTGACTATTACAGCGCAACTCCATCATACACATATACATATATACCCTCACTTATGTTGGAGGAATACTGTGGTTACATATACAATTGTCTCAGGAGTTCACAATACACACACTCCCGACGACTAACCACCTATCCCAACCCAAAGTAGGATCATGTACAAGTGCTTAAAACAACTGTGGATACTTCCAAAGTATTTCCGTTTCTAGTTCCCAAAAAGTTTCCTCAACCTCGTGGTTCCACCACAATACCTTCACTAATGGTATTCCCTTAGTACGAAGCTTCTAAACTTTATGGTTCAGAACCTGAACAGGTATCTCCTCATACGCTAAAGTATTCCCAATTTCCAACTCATCGTAGCTGATAATATGTGAAGGATCCAACACGTACCTTCTCAACACGGATACGTGAAACACATCGTGGACCCTCGAAAGTGCTAGAGGTAATGCAATCCTATAGGCTATTGGACCCACTCGCTCAAGAACCTCAAATGGTCCGATATACCTCGGACTCAACTTGCCCTTCCTCCTAAATCTCATCACCCCTTTCATCGGAGCGATACGCAAAAATACCTTACCCCCCTCCTCGAACTCTAAATCACAGCGACGAACATCTGCATAACTCTTCTGCCGGCTCTGAGCTGATTTAATCTTCTCTCGGATCAAACCCACCTTCTCAGACACCTGCTGCACGAGTTCAGGTCCTAACACCTGAAGTTCGTCAACCTCATCCCAACATAAAGGAGATCGACACCTCCGACAATACAAAGCCTCGAACGGTGTCATCCCAATACTAGTCTGGAAGCTGTTATTATAAGCGAACTCTACAAGTGGCATAAACTGTATCTAGTTACTAACAAAATCTAACACACAAGCTCGCAACATATCTTTTAAGATCTGTATCGTCCTCTCCAACTGTCCATCAGTCTGGGGGTGGAACGCTGTACTGAAAGCAAGCTATGTCCCCAGTGCCTCTTGCAAGCTCGTCCATAATCGAGAATTAAACCTCGGGTCTCAATTTGACACAATGGACAACGGTACTATGTGCATTCTCACAATCTTATGCATATACAACTCCGCCAGCCTACTAAAAGGATAGCCAACTTTCATCGGTATGAAATGAGCAGATTTCATCAATCTATCCATGATCACCCAGATAGCATTCTGCCCGTGAAGCACTGGTGGCAAACCGGTCAAAAAATTCATGGAAATATGCTCCCATTTCCATACCGGAATAGGCAAAGGCTGCAACGGCCCTGCCGGCCTCTGATGTTCAGCTTTCACCTGCTGACACGTTAGACACTGCTCCACGACTTGAGCAATCTGCCTCTTCATACTAGACCACCAGAAGGTCTCGCGCAAGTCCCGATACATCTTTGTACTACCAGGATGTACTATATACAAAGAGCGATGCAGTTCCTCCAGAATCTTCCTTCTAATCTCATCATCGTTCGGAACATATAACCTGGTCCCAAACCTCAGCATACCTCCATCAGAGATGTTAAACTCTGTAGCCAGTCCCTACTGTACCTTTTCCATAACCCCTGCCAACTCTGCATCACTAGCCTGTGTGGCCCTTATACGTTCAAACAAAGTTGGCTGGATCACCAAGCTAGGAAAGAAAGTCTGTTGATCACCAGTTACTAACTCCACGCCAAGGCTTCCCAGGTCTCGTCTGATATGATGCTGAGCTACAACCGTAGATACAATCACAAGTTCTGACTTCCGACTCAACGCATCAACCACCACATTAGCCTTCCCCGGGTGATAATTGATCGTGCAATCGTAGTCCTTAATCAACTCTAGCCACCGCCTCTGCCTCATGTTCAAATCCTTTTGTGTGAAGAAATACCTGAGACTCTTATGGTCAGTGAAGATCTCACACTGCACCCCGTACAGATAGTGTCGCTAGATCTTCAGTGCATATACAACAGCAGCCAATTCAAGATCATACGTAGGGTAATTCTTCTCGTACTCTTTTAATTACTGACAAGAATACACTACTACCTTACCTTGCTGCATAAGCACACATCCCAGACCTTTCAAAGACGCGTCGCTATAAATCACAAACCCACCATCCCTCGAAGGAATGGTCAACACTGGAGCAATAACCAGCGGTGCTTCAAATCCTAAAAGCATTGCTCGCAATCACTGGTCCACTCAAATTGGACTCCCTTCCTGGTCAATCGAGTTAGAGGCACAGATGGTTTAGAGAACCCCTCCATGAACCGACGATAATAACCTGCCAGTCCTAGAAAACTCCGAACCTCCTACACATTCTTCGGTCTCACCCAGTCGACCACCGCTTCAATCTTTCTAGGATCAACTGATATACCATCACCAGTTACCACATGGCCTAAGAATGCAATCTGACTCAACCAGAATTCACATTTTTTCAGCTTAGCATATAGCTTCTTCTCCCGCAGAATCTGTAATACTAACCTCAAATGATCCTCATTCTATTTCAAACTCCTCGAGTATACCAGAATGTCATCAATGAACACCACCATGAACCGATCCAGGTACTCATGGAAAATCCTGTTCATCAAATCCATAAACACCACTGGAGAATTCGTTAACCTAAAAGGCATGATCAAAAACTTGTAGTGACTATATCTAGTTCGGAAAGCCATCTTAGCTACATCCTCAGTTTTAACCCTCACCTGATGATATCCTGACCGCAAGTCGATCTTCGAAAAGACCCGCATCCCCTGTAATTAGTCAAAAAGATCATCAACACGAGATAAAGGATAGTGATTTTTCACAGTCACCTTATTAATTTCACGGTAATCAATGCACATCCGCATCGACCCTATCCTTCTTCTTCACAAACAATACTGCAACTCCCCAGGGTGAAACACTAGGTCGAATGAATCCCTTGTCCAGTAATTCCTGTAACTACTCCTTCAACTCCCAAAGTTCTGCTGGAGCCATCCGGTACGGAGCTTTAGAGATCGGTGCCTTTCCAGGCAGCAACTCTATCGTAAACTCCACCTCACGATCTGGAGGTAAACTGGGTAAATCATCTGGAAACACATCCGGGAACTCGCTGACCACCCGAATATCCTCGAGTCTCAACTCATCCCGCGGCGGTTCCTTCATACAAGCTAGGTACCCCTGACATCTATCCAAGAGTAGCCTCCTCGGCTGCAATGCTAATAGAATCTGTGGCGCTAGATGCACACAGGATCCCACAAATTCATACCCCTGCTCCCCAGGAGGTCTGAAAACTACCACCTCCCTATGACAGTCGATCACAACATAATAGGAGAACAACCGATCCATCCCCATAATGATATTGAACCCCGACATGTCGTATACTACAAGATTCGCCGATAGTAGCTTCCCCTGAATTTCCACTGGGGAGTCTACCAACATCTTCCTACAGAAAGATACACTCTTAGATGGCGTAGTAATAGATAACACCTCATTCATGTCTCGGGTCTCAACCCCACACCTTCCCGCAACATTCACAGATACAAAAGAATGGGTTGCACCCGAATCAAATAAAATAAAAGTTTTATTGGAAAACAATAATAAGGTACCTGTCACCGCGTTCCTTGCATGCTCAGTGTCCGCTGGAGTAAGAAAATATACTCTGGCCGGAGCTGTATTTATCTGAATAGTTCCCCGAGGAATCTGGTTGCTCCCTTGGTTCATACTGAATGCAGGCACGTCTCGCTTTGGTGCACGACAATCATGAAACTTGTGACTTGGCTGGACACAGTTATAGCAATTACCCCCAAATGACTGGCACTTACCCTCGTTCCATTTGTGACATCTGGTACAACAAGCCCTAGTCTGGCTCATCTGAGAATCCTGACGCTCGGTATTCTGACGATAACCCGAGCCCTTGTTCCTCTTCTTCCACGATCCCTGATGAGATCCTGTTAGAGACCTAGAAGGTACTGTCCTCTTCCTCGATTCCTGATCCACCTCGTCCTCTTAGATACCAGTCTCAATCATCGTGGCTTTATCCACCAATATTGAGAACTCAAGGATCTGAAGCATGCCCACCAGTCTGTGGATATCCTTCCTCAGGCCCTTCTCAAACCTCCGAATCTTCTCATACTCGCTCGAGATAAAACATGGTACAAAGCGGGATAGCTCTATGTACCGAGCCGCATACCCCTACACCATCAAACTCCCTTGAGTTAGAGCATAAAACTCATCTCCCTTCGCATCACGTATAGAAGCTAGGAAGTATCTATCGAAAAACACCTCCTTGAAACGGCTCCATGACATCTCCTCAAGACCACCCCTCTGCTTCTCCAGCAGATTCACTGCAGTCCACCATCGACCCGCCTCCCTAGATAGTTGGAAGGTAGCATAGAGGACTCGCTGCCTATCCGTGCAGTGAAGAACTTCTAAAATCCTCTTAGTCTTCTCCACCCAATCCTCTGCTATTGTCGGGTCAGGTCCTCTAGAGAACGTCGGAGGATGCATGCGTGTGAACCTCTCAATGGTGCACCTTGAGCAGTACGAGAGCATTCGCATCTCCTCACACTTCGCCCGATCTCCTGTAATACCTGCCTCATCAAACATTGAGGCACAGAAGGAGACTCATCACTCGCAGTCTCCTTGGAGCCACTTCCTAAGTCATTATCCTTGGGCTCCATTTTGTTACACAATAGGAATCTATCAGTATCCCTATAACACATACAGTTAACACAATGATCTACATTAATCGTGTTAACTACTCCCTACCAAGTCCAGGTCTATCCTATTGCACTAATACGAAAGTCATCAATGATCTACCCTGCTTTTACTGGAATTGTCATTCTAGGAAAAACACAAAATACCGTCGACAATTCCCGGTCTAGCAACCGAATAACCCTAAACCAACTCTACCCGTATCTAACATTTTATACTCTGGTATGTCTTCATAGCTAGGACTAACCAAGTCTACAAGATCTAACAACCTAGTTAGCTTTCATACCAAGCTATCATGCCTCGAACCCCAAAATGGGACCCAGGGGTGAAAATGTAACCTAACCCATCCCTGTATCATACAAATCATCCACAGATATAGTACAAAGGATGAAGGTCCGACCCCGTGGGGTTCCTAGGCACCCTAAACACATCCAAGTACAATCATATACGTAGCGGAAAAAGGTCATTCTATATATACATATGCAGTACCATACTAGAGTTTATACAAAAGCAAAGATAGGCTCTATCATACATCGTACAACTGGGTGCCAAACACATCCCAAAATGGCAGCCCATCAAAATAGTCCTAGCACTTACCCAAGCGCTAACCGCAGTACACCGGCTACTACGCTCTCTACACTAGGACGCTAGTTTCGGTTACTCGAAGGACCTGTAAAAATATACGTATAGTAGGGGTGAGACACCTCTCAGTAAGGAAGAACACAGGTTATATCGATGTGTGGCATTTGAGTGTTATCATGACATACTACCATGCATAGTTCAATAGTCAAAACAATCAAAAACCAGTTCCAATATTTTCAAAAAACAAGTAATACAATTTGGTGTCGTCACACCCTTCGGCTCGAAGCCAGACTGTTTGGTGATATTTCATGCCCTTCGGTAAAAATCGGCAATTTGGTGATATTTCACACCCTTCGACAAACGCCAGCAGTCTGGTGATATTTCACACCCTTCGGCAAACATTAGTGCCCCCGGTAACCTAGCATAGCATCAACATTGAACTGGTGCAGATCTGGTGTTCGCACACCCTTCGGCTCGAAAACCAGCCAATCTAGTGGTATTGCACACTCTTTGGCAAAAGCTGGATTTTCAAACCTGGAACAATTCGAAACCCCGTTCCTATTTCACCAAGATACAACATATGGATGCTCATATAACCAAACAAACCACACCCGTTTGGTAATCTAAAATCACGATTTTCCAAACACATATAGTTTAAACAAGTCAAGGCACAACCATCCCTATAACACAGTATAAATCAACTTATACATTTGGTTTTCAACAAAACTAGGGATGCAGCCTGTCGCCCCCCCTTTTTCCTAAAACTGTAATCATGAAAAACCCATAGTATTATCTATTAGATCCCCCCATATGAGTAGCGAAAACACACACAGGACCGTGAACCACAGTTCCATCGAGTCCAATTTAAAAAATAATCGATATAAACACAATTCCCCTTACCTTTTCCCCGAATAGCCAATCCCGAACTCGAAGGTCCCTAAACAGCGAACCGAGTTCCAAAACCTACAACCAGCAGTACAGAAGATACTCACAACATTGTTCTTTACTAAACTACCGGATCAGAATTGAAAACCGAGCCTTACCTCGATTTTACACCAAAACCCAAAAATCTCTGAAATGGGATTCCAATCCGTAGAACTTGTAGAGAATCCTTCCACGATCCTCGTGGTAACTTCAGATTCACTATTCTAACGATGAACAACGAAGAAATCTAGAGAGATAGAGAGTAGGGAGAGTTCTAGAGAGAGAGAGAGAGAGAGAGAGAGAGATTTGAAGTTTCTTAATGGTTAAGCAATGAAATTTCTATTTATAGCCCCTTTGACCTGGGCAAACTCGTCGATGAGATGGTGTCCTCATCGACGAGGCTTTATAGTCCTCTCGTCGACGAGACGGAGGATTCGTTGACGAATCTTGATATTACCGGTTCTTGAAACTCCTCGACTTCTCCTCGTCGACGAGCCTCTAAATTTCGTCGACGAGAGATGGATGGCCTTCGTGGATGAACTCTGGCTTCTTCGACGAAGCCTGTTCAAATACCAATTTTACCCCTTTCTTAATTATTTAAACCTATCTATCACGGTTCAGGTTTTTACAATATTTCTTGCCATAAAACAAAAAAACAAAAAAAAATTTCCCTTTTTGATGTTTTCGAAGAGTATTAGGGATGATGGTTACTGAAAAAGAAACTTTGATACAAGGCACAAGCAAGCATCATTATTCTGATTTAGCATTTGAGCACAATCCATAATATAACCAGAATAATTAACCACATAGATCCCAAAGATATCAGAAAATTTAAAACATGGATCATATGGCAAAACTAAAGAACCTATGGCTAAGAAATATATTTATTGGCCTAACTAGGCTTTTCAATCTTGTTTTGATGATAACAAAATGAAGGATGTTTTAACATGTGTTGTTGAGTGGTTTTATTTCAAGACCAAACCAAATAACACTCATGGTTAATCAGGAAAGTAAGCTGTAAATCAAACACAATCAAATGAAAGTTTCTCAATATATTGAAACAATGAATGACAAATGAAGAGCTTAAAGGCTAAGCAAGACTTGAAGTAAAGACTGAACCTCAAGAGGCTGCAAGACTTAGTGATTAAGGAGATCATGTTTAGAAAAATGTTTATAAGTACTTCAAATTCATTACTATTTAGATATATAAAACTCTTTAGGATAAGAAGACTTAGAAACCATTTCTTCTAAAACTCTTGAAAATGATTTTGAAAGAGTGATACTTACGTTTTTCAAAATGAACTAGAGTTTAAAAATAAAAAATGAAAAAGAAAGGACTGGTCAGCCGACTGACCAGAACACACCATGTTTGGCCAGCCAACTAACAAGCACAATGAATGGAAAAAACATCTGTCTAGCTGACTGACCATTTCTGAACTGGGATCAGTCAGCCGACTGACTCCTTAGTTTGTCTAATCGACTGACTATTTTGAACATAATTGAGTTAGCCGACTAACAATTTATCAGAAATTTTTTTTGAGAAACAAAATGGTGTCAGCCGACTGACAATTTATTAGAATTATTTTTTGAGAGACAAAATGGTGTCAGCCGCCTATCTAGCCGACTGACTAGTACAAAAATGACTCATTTGAGTGAGTCAGCCGACTGACTGACTCTACGGAGATTTTAAATTTCAAACTATACGAGAAGTTTTTTAAAATTGATTCTATGATTTAATATCTTTTGAAAAGTTGCCTAAATACTCCATGTTAAATAAGGAAACTTTTCTTTAAGAAGTCTATAAATACCTCTCTTGCTCAATGAAAAAATACGCTCAAATAATACATGATTTCTACACTAAAACTCTCCTAAAGCTCATACTTGCTCACACTCCTATTGGAGGAAACTCTACTAAATTGCTGGTTGATTAAAAAGCTTTGGTTCTGATTTGAAACTAGGATTTCTATATTAATAAGAAAAAACCATTGGTGACTTTTAAACCGTTGATCTTATAGGTCACACCCGGTTTTGATAATGACAAATACTATAGTATTTGATAGCTTTCAAGTTTGTGCACAAGTTTATATTAGCAAATTAGTTGATGACATATGAAGTAAAGCCTCAAGACCCTAAAGATTATTTCTTGTTGTAATTTATATTATTTGGGTGTGTAATAATTTATATCGGTCTGTAATAATCTCTACATGTCATGCATATAAGATATATGGTAAGCTCAGTATGACCCTAGTATGACTCTAGGTCCCAACACTCATGCACATATATCATACAGAATTCAGAAGTGTTAAAAATGCATTAAATTGAACATTATTTGGGAGTTTGAGAGAGCTCGGGCGGTCGAACCACAGGGGTTCAAAACTCCTCGTGCGCCCGAACTATTGAGAAGTCAATAGTTGACCTAAACTCTCGTGCGACCGAACCATTTTATGCATATCTTCCACGGGTGCCTGAACCTTTTGAAAGGGACCCCTCACCAACTCAGGCAACCGAGGAAATTAGTTCAAAAACGGCCCCGACGACAGAACCTCTGTGTTCGGGCAGCTAACCCCACTAACTAGGCACTCGAACCTATGAACAAATGTTTCTGACTTTTGTTCGTGCTACTGAACTTACACTCGGGTTGCCGAACTGTTTTTAAGGATTTTTAAAAATAAGTCTGGTCGGGCAACTTAACCTCTATTCAGCCACCCGAACCTTGTCAGGTTAAAATTATTTTAACTGAGGTAAATATAGGTTAATTTGGATTAATACTTCCTAAGCATTTTAGAAATTTTCTAATAATACCCTGAAGGTCCCAAACGGTTATAATTTTACCCTAACCTATAAATATGTGTTCATTTGTGTGGACTAGTAACAATTAACAAAAATCATTAGTGCAAAATCCTCTCTCTTTCAAAAACTCATATTACCCAAAATACTTTCAAATACTTATTCCCTTGATACATCTTAGCATTGTGATAGCTTATTGAGTGGGATAGTGCTTATTAGAGGTTGCTTATACTCCCATTATTTTTTCTTGATTGATTGTTATTGTTTTTGGGGAGTCAAGCAAGAATTTTCCCACAGATTTTTATTTGATAAATCTAGTGTTGGGAAAAACTCATTAGCTTAAGGATCTTTCCATTGTCATTGCAAAGATTCCTATAGCTTGATTTTGTTGTGCAAAATATTTTTAACAAGCTATTATTTTGTTTTTCAAACAACTTTTGAGCCTACTTTCTTGAAGAAAATATTTTGAGTTGTTTTGAATATTTGCAGCATCTTTGAAACCCTGATTAATTATTGAGATTTGATGTATACTGTTGCAAAGAAATAACTTGATTAGAACACTCTTGATCGTATTAGTGATAATACCTTGTTGAGTGTTGCTTACACAAAATCACATCATTGAGCTTACATTTCCTATATTGTTGATGTGTGGTTGATTGAGTATACTATGTGTATTATAGTACATACATGCTTATTTGAGAAGCAAATTTTCGTGTACGTAAATTCATATTTTTTGTATTCCAAGCGTGGACCTGAAGAGGGAGACTAGCCCTGTGGAATAGTCCCGGATTGGCTTAGACCCGGTTAGGAAAGGTAGGTACGCCATCCTGGTAAAGCGTGTTGGTTAAGGTCAGCCCCTTGAATTGACTTGGTTGTAACTGGTGCCGCTCCATCTATTAAATGAGCATTAGTGGAATCCTTGTGCTGGTGTAGCTAAGGCGTTGATGTAGGCACAGTTGGCTGAATTCCGATAACATATCGTGCATGTTCTTTATATTTTCGAAAATTTTTTTCTCCACTTCTATTTTCAGCACATGTATATTGTATGCTTAATTCATTATACGTAGTACATGTATTGATTGGGTTTATAATTAAATAGAAAGACCCTAGGTTTGTGGAATGTTGCTGCTAGATTGATTGACCTAGGGACAAATTTTTAAATACCCAATTCACCCCCCCTCTTGGGAATATACCAAAACTAACAATTCGTATCAGAGCCTCATAGCATTGACTTAAACGTTTTTACTAAAGATCAGGATGACTCACATTGGTGTATCCCCATTCGGAGAGGGACGATCACCTTCCAGTCCTCTATTATTTTGTGATTTTTATTACATCACCTGGAAACTTAGAATGAGCGTATTTATAAAATTAATGGACTGGAGGACCTGACAGATGATTGTTAAAGGAATTTGTATGCTTGTAAAAAATAATATTAATTTAATGCATGCAAATTCACATGCCATGGACTTATTATACTGTGCTTTAGATACTGATATTCTTCATGAGATTATGACATATAGTAGTGCACAGGAGATCTGGGTTGAGTTAGAAAATAAATATGGAGAGTCCCAGGAGAATGAGACAACCGCTCAGGAAGTGGTAAATAATAGGGCAATCGCATTAACAGACAGAGAGGTATACATTCCTATCTCCGCCTCTGTAAATGATTTTGTTGCTGAATGTTATGATATGTCAAATGATGAATAATCTATTGAAATTCATGATAGTTATATTGTTGATGCATGCGATGATTCTTATGAAAAATTTTCTGATATATCTTATGATGAATGATCAGTTGTTTCTGATAATGATACTGTATGCATGGATTCATATGATAGTTATAAAGATAAATCTTGTATTGAATCATTCAATGAGTTTTATGATGAAAGCATATAATTGAATAGACAACTAGAAAAGGATTTATTTAAAATTCATAAGTCTCTAGTTAGAATGTCTTATCATAAAACATTTCTGAAAATTCAAAACAAAAGGTTGGCTAAACAATTAGAGGAATTAAAAAATTATCATACCACCTTAGAGAAGAAAAGCATGAAGAAAATATTGAAAATAATATGCCAGGAGGAAGAAATGGGAGATGATAAACCCTCAGGTCGTAAAAAGAAAAATATTTTCAAAAAGGGTTCAAAATCACTTAATAAATCCCATACAAACTTTTATGCCTCATCGAGCAAACATAAAATTAGTAAGCATAGCCTTTCACGAAAATTCAAAACTTGCTTACAACACAAAAGAAAAGGGAACAACAGGTTTAATTGCTTAATTGGAGGTGCCAGAGGCTTAGAAAAAGAAATGAAATGGATAATCATGAAAGCAAACCCTATAGGACCTTTGGAAAAATGGATCTAAAGTAATATTACATAATCATTTAATCCATCCTTAGTTTCTAGGTTTAGGGGTAGTAATGACCAAAAGGCTAGGAAGTGGTCTTTGCTTAAAATATCAAATCTTGGTATATGCATTCACTATATAATATTGTTTTACCAAGAACCTTTAGAGAATCACGTTAGTGTGGAAATACATGTAATATATCCAATCAGAACTTAATGCATATATATCATAATGATCGGTGAAAATATGAAAACATTGGTAGTTAACTGAAATAAAATCCACTTCCAAATGGACATGGCATCTTTGCCAGGTAATTAATTTCAAATGCTTAATCCATACTTGAATGTATAATTCCTAAGTTAAGCATAAATTGTCCATTGCATAAGCTTGTGGTTTAGGGAATTTCATGCTATATATCACATAATCCTAAACCCATCCTTGAACTTAAAACTCTTGAACAAGTTGGAGTCATAACTCTTGGTATAAGCACTGTTTATCAAAATTACATATCTATAGTGTGCTTATTAAAAATCATCATTCTCAATCAAATTAGAGGTAGTCTGGGAGGGATTCAAACTGTTCATCAAATTATAATAATAAAATCCATTTGAACTTTAAATGTAAAAGTTATCTAATTTTGATTTATATAGAAAGCTCTCTCCTTCATAAAAATTCTTTGCCCTTTCACGATCATATTCACCAAAGACTCTTCCTATCCCCTGGTTTGTATCCTTGCTCATAGTTATAATCATATCTAAAGGATACATTCCATTCATCAAAGAGCAATGTTAAAAAATTCATATGGTCCTAGCTACTCTTTGTCAAAAAGGTGTGGACATATTAACTAGCATGAAAACAATTTTGAAAATGTCCACTCATAATGAATACTCTTCGAACTTAACATAAATTTTAATCCTTGAGAGTATTTAATCCTATGCCTCTCACACGTATTGAGATTCATAAGCAAAGAGGCAAGGTTGGCTTACGACCTTGAAAAATATTGTTTGTGACTTTTTGGTCTAAGCCTAAGCATTCAAAGTCAAGCTAAAATTATTGAAAATTTTATAACCTTGTGTGGAGAAAGTAGATAATTAAGAAGAGGCATAAATTGAATAAGTGAATAACTCAGGGGGAGCATTTCTCTTCATGAATATATATATATATATATATATATATATATATTAAATGATCTCATGATTTTTATCTTTTATGCCCATATGCCTTCATAAGAAAAGCACTAAGTTCCTACTATTCTAATGGATGGTTTATCTTATATATCATTTGTTGATTGCTACCTGATTACATGTTTAGTTTAGAATGTCTCTTGCATGGCAGATGCAGTTGATGTGAATTGCATATTGGTCATTTTTATACAGGTATTGTTGGGAAAATGTTCAATTTTCAAACGACATGCTGTCAAACTCATTAAAATTTCCCAAACTCATCTTGTGTATAAATGTGTTATACCCAATGCCCATGAATGTTTATTTTATAACCCTTTTTCCTGTTTCCAAAAGGGGGAGATGGAGATGAGAGGCAAAAATTGGGTAGTAAAAATAGTTTGCATTGATAAAATTTGTATTGATAAATATTTTACATAATGCACATTGTTAAGGGGAGCCTAATAAGGCTATACCCACTTTTTGCAAGGTGTATTTATCATCAACAAAACGGGGGAGAATGTTGACCTTATGGGTCACACCCAGTTTTGATAATGAGAAATACTCTAATATTTGATAGCTTTCAAGTTTGTGTGCAGGTTTATATTTGCAAATCAGTTGATGGCACACGAAGTAAAGCCTGAAGACCTTGAAGATTATTTCTTATTGTAATTTATATTATTTGGGCCTCCAATAATTTATATTGGTCTATAATAATTTCTGCATGTCATGCATATAAGATATATTGTAAGCTCAGTATGATCCTAGTATGACTCTAGGTCCCAACACCTATGTACATATATCATACAGAAT
This sequence comes from Malania oleifera, assembly GCF_029873635.1. Taxonomy (NCBI): domain Eukaryota; kingdom Viridiplantae; phylum Streptophyta; class Magnoliopsida; order Santalales; family Ximeniaceae; genus Malania; species Malania oleifera. Next base: position 59,647,557 of record NC_080428.1, read on the forward strand.
TCAGGAGTGTTAAAAATACATTAAATTGAATATTATTAGGGAGTTTGAGAGAGCTCGGGCGACTAAAACTCAGGAGTTCAAAACTCCTCGGGTGCTCGAACTGTTGAGAAGACAACAGTTGACCTAAGCTCTTGGACGACCAAACCATTTTATGCATATCTTCCATGAGCGTCTTAACCCTTTGAAAGGGATCCCTCACCAACTCGGGCAACAAAGGAAATCAGTTCAAAAAAGGCCCCGACGATCGAACCTTTGTGTTCGGGCTATCGACCCACTAACCGGGCACCCAAACCTATGAACAAATGTTTCTGATTTTTGTTCGGGCTACCGAACCTACACTCGGGTTGCCGAACTGTTTTTAAGGATTTTTAAAAATAAGTCTGGTCGGGCGACTGAACCTCTGTTCAGCCACCCGAACCTTGTCAGGTTAAAGTTATTTTAACTGAGGTAAATACAGGTTAATTTGGATTAATACTTCCTAAGCATTTTAGAACTTTTCTAATAATACCTTGAAGGTCCCAAACGGTTATAATTTTACCCTAACCTATAAATATGAGTTCATTTGTGTGGATTAGTAACAATTAACAAAAATCATTAGTGCAAAATCCTCTCTTTTTAAAAAACTCATATTGCCCAAAATACTTTCAAATACTTATTCCCTTGATACATCTTAGCATTGTGATAGCTTATTGAGTGGGATAGTGCTTATTAGAGGTTGCTTATACTCCCATTATTTTTTCTTGATTGATTGTTATTGTTTTTGGGGAGTTAAGCAAAAATTTTCCCACAGATTTTTATTTGATAAATCTAGTGTTGGGAAAAACTCATTAGCTTAAGGATCTTTCCATTGTCATTGCAAAGATTCCTATAGCTTGATTTTGTTGTGCAAAATATTTTTAACAAGCTATTATTTTGTTTTTCAAACAACTTTTGAGCCTACTTTCTTGAAGAAAATATTTTGAGTTGTTTTGAATATTTGCAGCATCTTTGAAACCCTATTTTATTATTAAGATTTGATATATACTATTTCAAAGAAATAGCTTGATTAGAACACTCTTGATCATATTAGTGATAATACCTTGTTGAGTGTTACTTGCACAAAATCACATCACTGGGCTTACATTTCCTATATTGTTGATGTGTGGTTGATTGAGTATATTGTGTGTATTGTAGTACATACCTGCTTAGTTGAGAAGCACATTTCCATGTACGTAAATTCATATTTGTTGAATTCTAGGCGTAGGCCTGAAGAGGGAGACTAGCCCTGTGGAATAGTCCCGGACTGGCTTAGACCTGGTTAAGAAAGCTAGGTGCGCCATCCTAGTAAGGCGTGTTGGTTGAGGTCAGCCCCTTGAATTGACCTGATTGTAACCGGTGCCGCTCCACCCGTTAAGTGAGCATTAGTGGAATTCTTGTGCTGGTGTAGCCATGGCGGGGACGTAGGAACAGTTGGCCGAACACTGATAACATATCGTGAGTGTTCTTTATATTTCTGCAAATTTATTTTCCACACTTTTATTTTCAACACATGTATATTGTATGTTTGATTCATTATATGTAGTATATGTGTTGATTGGGTTTATAATTAAATAGAAAAACCCTAGGTTTGGGTAATGCTGCTGCTAAATTGGTTGACCTAGGGACAAATTTTTAAATATCAAATTCACCCCTCTCTTGGGAATACACCAAAGCTAACATAAACCTTAAGCTTCATATTTTCTATTTAGTTTTAATTTTGAAGTACGATTAGTGATTTAACTTGTACAACTTGCTCTGTGTTTGAGAGTGTTTTTGTACGCAGAGTTTATCTTATATTCTTGTAGATTGTGACGATTCCAAGATTGTTGGATCGTTGGCTAAGTGAGGGGATATCGCTTAGAGAGGTGCTGGTTTAGCCTATTTGAAAGACCGACTGAGGGGATATCACTTGGAGAGGCGGACTCTAGTCTACTGAAGGAGTGTGTAAACGGTGTTGTTCTGCCCGACAAAGGAACTGGTTTTAGTGAATCCTTTGGTGGTTTGCCAAAGCTGAGGTCGTAGGTTGGGTATAAGGCGAACCTCGTAAAAACCGTGGTCTCACTCTCTCTTTCCTTTGCTCTTTATTTTCAGTATATATATAAATTGCGTGGATGTTTTAAATTCCTTAATCATAGACACTACGTGTATTTGATATTAAGTAAACTTAAACTTAATTTGTTTTTGGGATTGCGAAAACCGAAAAGGAGTACGTTGGTTGATCCATTCTTTGCGGAAACCGTAAGAGAGTACGTTGATTGGTGAAACACTCAAAGATTCTTTAAACTAAAAGTTTATTTAACGTCTAAACTTTTGGAAAGAGTATTGGATTGCACCTCATTTTAAGAAAGCAAATTCATTAACTATAGGGTTGTAAACAAGCACAAGCTAAATCTTCTGTCTTAGTTTGGATATTGTGGTTGATTGGAAAATTGATTCGTTTGATTGATTGATTGATTGGTAACTTGTTTGTTTAAATACTTGTGGTTGTGGATTGAAAGTATTTATTGTGTATTTGAATAAATCAACAATAAGTAAAGAATTCATTAAAAGAAGAAAAAGAAGTTGAGGATTCTTGGAAAGAATTAAAAATAAAATTTTTAAATCCAATTCACCCCCCTCTTGGGATTACACCTTAGTTTTCAATTGGTATCAGAGCGGGGTTATAACAAATCCTAACAAGTAGTTATAGAAATATCTAATGGCACACATAGAAGTAGCTCCCTTCGGAGAGGGTCAATCCTCAACTTGGCCACCCATCTTTTGTGGTTTGAACTATACTCTTTGGAAACAATGTATGAGAATATATCTTCAAATTATGAATTGGAAAGCTTGGGAGGTTGTCACGGATGGTGACCTAATTCTCCTTAAACTAGTAGATGGAAAACACGTTCCTAAGGAGAAAAAGGACATGATTGAAATTGATCAAAAAATGCTGCAAGTTAATTCTAGTGCTATGAATGCTTTATATATGAATGAATTCAATAGAGTCATGACTTGCAAATTAGCTAAGAAAATATGGGACAAACTTGAGGTAACCTACGAAGGCACTATAGATGTTAGGGATAATAGGATTGATATGCTTACAAGCGAATATGAAACTTTAAGATGAACCCAAATGAATCTATAACTACCATATATATTAGGTTCACTCACATAATAAATTCCCTAAATGCCTTAAGAAAAACCTACACTACTTATGAGATAATAAGAAAAGTTCTTAGAGGGCTGCCACCTATATGGGAACCAAAGGCCACTGCAATAACGGAAGGTAGGAACCTTAAAACCACTTCTTTAGATGAACTAATAGGTTCTCTGCTCACATATGAAATATCAATGAATGAAAGGAATGGTAACCAAAGCTCAAGAATCTATAGCATTCAAAGCTTCAAAAGAAAACTCTAGTAGTGAAGAAGAGATGGATGAAGATGAACTAACCTTCATATCTAAGAAACTTGCAAAAATCCTTAGAAGGAAAAACAAATTCAAAAGAAGAAACCAAAACTCCGAATCAGATGAAGAAGAAATTAGCAAGAAGAAATCAAGAAATAAAATTCCTACATGTTATAATTGTAATAAAGCTGGACATATAAAATCGGAATGTCCACTACTTAAGAAGGATTCCAAAAAGAAAAAGACAATGAAACCCACTACTTGGGATAATCTAAGTACAAGTAGTTTCGATGTTGAATCAAGTGACAAAGAGGTTGCTTATAATTTTTGTATGACATGGGATGACGATGAAGAACATTGTTCCTCATCCAAATCGGATAATGAATATGGTAGTGATTCATCTAATGAATCCGATGATGAGAGTATGCCATCTTATGAAAAACTTCAAAATGATTTATTCACGATTCATAAGATGTTAGTTAGTGTGACTAAACGATACACATCATTGAAAAACGAGAATGAAAGAGTTATGAAAGAGTTAGAAGCTAAAAATCTTGCTAAAAAGGAAAAAGATTTGAAAATCAAGAAATTAGAAAGTAAGAATGAAAAATTGATGAAAGAAATAGTAAGAATGAAAAATTGATGAAAGAAATAGAAGATCTAAGACTTCAAACTTCTATGGAAATTGAGAAAGACATATATTTATGAATTAAAAAGTAAAATCAATAACTTGTCTCAAGAAATAGTGAAATCACAAGTGAATGTTGATGACAAGAAAGATATAGAGATAAATGATCTCAAAAGACAAATTGAAGATAAAAAAAAGATCATTTACAATTTTACTAGAAGGAAAGAAAATTTTGACAACAAAATTGGATCACAAAGAATGTCCCTAAACAAAGAAGGTATAGGATTTAATGGAACTGAGAATAAAAGAAAAAAGAATCTCTACATGGGATACTTTACAAAAGCCTCAAAAAATTATGCTAGGACCTCTTCTAATGTCTATACTCACACTATATGATACCTATGTAAGAAGAAGGGACATATAAAGTTTGAATGTCCATTAAAGAGGAAAGATGTGAAAATTAAACAAATTTGGAAAGTAAAAGAAACTTATCTTGTTAAACCATTCATACCCAAGAAAATATGGGTACCAAAATAAAAGTCAAGTTCATAAATCAAGGACACCATAGATGTTAGGTATTTCTTTTAGAAATTCAGAAAGAAACTTAATCACATCTTCTACAAGGACATTGAACCGGTTAAAATGAAAAGATGAGTTTTAAGAAGCCTAATGATTCTTATTATATTAAAGCTAATAAAAATTGTTGGCCTCAATCAATGAATGAATCGCACAAGGCTTAAGTTAGAAAATATTAAGATTTGCAAAGCAAATTTTGGAGTTCATATGAAATCAAAAGAAAATAAAATATGAAGCAAATTGAGCTCATTGCATAAGTATTTTAAGAAGAGAGCTTGACAGAGAAGTGGTCAGCCGATTGACCATACGATCAACCGACTGACTGAACAACACCAGGAGAAAGGATAGGTTAGCCGATTGGATAGAAGCTCAGTCGACTGACTGATGTTAAATTTTTTTTTAAAACAAGTTTGAAATGAAATACTTAAGCAACATAACAACAATCCAAACAAAAGTATAGTACAATGCACATGATAATGATAGACTTCATGCTTATGTGATATGCAATATGTTACATGTGTATATCTTGAAATTGGTATCTTGAAATCTTTAAAGATGATGAAAATATTAATGATTCATGGCTCATTATATCTTGAAAATCTGAGCATAAAGTTATTAAGCATGATTTAGAAACATGAATTTTGAAATGACTTGATTAATTCTTGACCATGTACGCTTATGATGTATTACGTGGATAAATGAAAAATTGGCATATAAATAATTTAGTATCTATGAGTAGTGCATGATATGACATCAACATTAGTATCTAAGAAGTATATTGGTATCCATGAATATATCAATAGGTATTTGAGCAAGACAACATAATTATGAGCATGTAATGATATTAATGATATTGACATGATATTGGTATTTGATATTAGTATCCATGAGCACTTACATGATATGAATCAATATTTGAAGCATGGGATGATAAACTTAAAAGCATAATTGGTATCAAATCTGAATGTATTAAATTCAGGGGGAGTATTATGACTCATTACTAGCAATATGATTTTTCCATAATTTTCCTGAATTAATGTCAAAAGAGGGAAAGAATGATGAATTATAAATGACAAATATGACTTTTGAAGTATTTTTAGCTAATATGAATGTTGCACAACATATGCTTGATTGTAAATTTAAAGATGTCACAACACATACGCAATATGAATAACAAATATGAAATATGCATGACTATTTGACTATCGAAGCACACTACATATACTATATTGCAATATATTGAGATGTGTGTGTTCATATATATGTTCATTTGAACTTAATCTTTTTGATATCTTACTCTTTTTGATTGATGTCAAAAGGGGGAGAAGTATTGAGCAAAGATTGAGCATGGTATTGAAAAATTCGAACATGATATATGTATCAAAAGGAAGGGGGAGAAGTATTTGATATTCAATAATCTTGAACTTGAATGATGTAATGAACATGATATTGTATGATATTGAAATTGGTTTTGAAATTACAAATATTGTTAAGATGATGTTTATTGTAAGAGGGAGTCTTTTTAAGGCTTACTCAAATTTTTACTCCTCATTTGTCATCATCAAAAAAGGAGAGATTGTTGGCCTAACTAGGCTTTTCAATTTTTTTTTGATGATAACAAAATGAAGGGTGTTTTAATATGTGTTGTTGAATGGTTTTATTTCAGGACCAAGACAAAGGACACTCATGGTTAATCAGGGAAGCAAGCTGTAAATCAAAGACAATCAAATGAAAGCTTCTTAATATATTGAAGCAATGAACAAAAAATGAAGAGCTTAAAGGCTAAGTAGGACTTGAAGTAAAGACTGAATCTCAAGAGGCTACAAGAGTTAGTGATTAAGGAGATCATGCCTAGAAGAATGTTTGTAAGTACTTAAATTCATTACTATTTAGATATGTGAAGCTATTTAGGATAAGAAGACTTAGAAACCATTTCTTCTAAAACCCTTGAAAATGATTTTGAAAGAGTGGTACTTAAGTTTTTCAAAATGAACTAGAGTTTAAAAATTAAAAATGAAAAAGAGAGGATTGGTCAGCCGACTGACCAGAACACACCATGTTTGGCCAATTGACTAACAAGCATAATGAATGGAAAAACATCTATCCAGCCGACTAACCATTTTTGAACTGGGATCAGTCAGCCGACTGATTCTCTGGTCTGTCTAGTCGACTGACTATTTTGAACATAATTGAGTTAGCCAACTGACAATTTATCAGAATTTTTTTTGAGAGACAGAATGGTGTCAACCGCTTGTCCAGGCGACTGACAATTTATCAGAATTACTTTTTGAGAGAAAAAATGGTGTCAGCTGCCTCTTCAACTGACTGACTAGTACAAAAATGACCCACTTGAGTGAGTCAGCCAATTGACTCTACGGAGATTTTAAATTTCAAACTATACGAGAAGTTTTTCAAAATTGATTCTATGATTTAATATCTTTTGAAAAGTTGTCTAAATACTCCATGTTAAATGAGGAAACTTTTCTTTAAGAAGTCTATAAATACCTCTCTTGTTCAATGAAAAAATACGCTCAAGCAATACACGATTTCTACTCTAAAACTCTACTAAGCTCATACTTGCTCACACTCTTACTAGGGGAAAGTCTACTAAATTGCTAGTTGATTAAAAAGATTTGGTTCTGATTTGAAATTAAGATTTCCATATCAATAAGAAAGAACCATTTGTGACTTCTAAACCTTGAGATTCATATTTTCTATTTAATTTTGGTTTTAAATTACGATTAATGATTTAACTTGTACAACTTGTTAAGTGTTTGAGAGTATTTTTGTACGCAGAGTTTATCTTGTATTCTTGTAGATTGTGACGATTACAGGATTGTTAGATTGTTGGTTAAGTGAGGGGATATCGCTTAGAGAGATGTTGCTTTAGCCTATTTAAAGGAGTGACCGAGTGAGGGGATATCACTTGGAGAGGCGGGCTCTAGCCTACTGAAGGAGTGTGTAAGCGATGTTGTTCCACTCGGCAAAGGAACTGGTTTTAGTGAATCCTTTGGTGGTTTTCCAAAGGTGAGGACGCTGGCTGGGTATAAGCCAAACCTCATAAAAATCGTGGCCTCACTCTGTCTTTCCTTTGCTTTTTATTTTCAGTATATATATAAACTGCGTGGATGTTTTAAATTCCTTAATCATAAACACTACGTGGATTTGATATTAAGTAAACTTAAACTTAATTTGTTTTTGGGATTGCGGAAACCGGAAGGGAGTACGTTGGTTGATCCATTCTTTGCGAAAACCGTAAGGGAGTACGTTGATTGGTGAAACACTCAAAGATTCTTTAAACTGAAAGTTTATTTAATGTTTAAGCTTTTGGAAAGAGTATTGGATTGCACCTCATTTTAAGAAAACAAATTCATTAACTACAGGGTTGTAAACAAACAGAAGCTGAATCTTCTATCTTAGTTTAGATATTGTGGTTGATTGGAAAATTGATTGGTTTGATTGATTGATTGGTAACTTGTTTGTTTAAATACTTGTTGTTGTGGATTGAAAGTATTTATTGTGTATTTGAATAAATGAACAATAAGTAAATAATTCATTAAAAGAAGAAAAAGAAGTTAAGGATTCTTGAAAAGAATTAAAAATAAAATTTTTAAATCCAATTCACCCCCCTCTTGGGACTACACCTTAGTTTTCAATATTTTCATTTAAAATATTCAATAAAATCCTCACAATTAAGCACAAGCCATAGTGAATTCAAAACAAATCTAAGCTAAACATGTTGGTGAGCATAACAAGATAAAAATTTAATTTTAGATACTCCTCCTTTCGATTTGAATCCTAGCTTAGATGCAAAGAACTGCCTATACTTATCAAAGCATAGTTTCACTAAGAGTTCTAAGTCGTATAAGCAGTCATATTAAATCTCTTAGAATATACATATACTGGATAAAGATTAATTTACTCTATTATTTAACTAGTATAGTCTTCCTATAGACTACAAATGCATCAGAAGAGAATTATTAAGGCATGATTTAATGTTCATAGCCCTGAGAACAATCCATATCTAATCATATAACTTTAAGAGCTAGATATGATGTTCAAGGTTTTTTGAAGAGGCTCAATATTCAAAAAGCGAACAAGATGCATATGAGACCTTTATGCTCTTTCTCTAGGGAAGGAGTTCAGCTCCTCTATATTGTTCTCATGCATGCATTCTCAAATTAAGGATTAAGTTCAGTTATCTATTCTTTTGATTCAGTCATCCTTTCAAAATTATTTTCACATGCATTATATCATAGTCATTTTGGCACATGATTTTGTTTTGAGGAAAATCTAACGAAATTTCGGCAACATGCCATTTGTAAATTGAACATTTCCCGAATTTGCATGTACGAAAACCTGATAGATTCAAGTAACAATATACAATAATCTGCATCATACAGATACCATTCAGTTTTAAGCATGCAAGAACCTATATCTACTACCAACATGCAATACACAAGATACTGCATCAGCCATGCAGTTGGCGTTCCATACAAGTGTACATTTTAGTAGTTCAAATAGTAGATCATGCCAAAATATAATCCATCTATTAAAAGATACGAGCATTAAGCAAAAATGGATAATTTGAGTTCAGTGCAATGATCATAATCAACCATCCATCAAATAAATTTTATCATTCAGCACACTATGGATAGTAATTTGCAGTGCTGTTCACGTAAAGGCATATAAAAATATGATCATAACATATATAAGATAATGAGAGCATTTTAATTTATATGGCCATGAAAGATATGTGCTCCCCCTGAGTTATGCACTGTTACCTTCATATGACTTTATCAACTTTTCATTAAAAAAAATTTTTTAGCCAAGTACACTAGATTTTTCAATGATTCAAACTTGGCCATGAATGCTTTTGCTTAGAGGACCAAAAAGTCACAAGCAATACTTCTTTAGGGTCATAAGCCTACATTTGCCTCTTTTATTATGAATTTCAATGTGTGAGAGACACAAATTCGAATGGCTTTTTAGTGATTGTGCACAGGTTTCCTTTGAAGTATGTTTCTTCATCTAGATAGAAGCCTAATGCAAATGACTTAGCCATCAAACCCATTCAAAAGCTCTAATGGATTTGATTTAAAGTTTGGGAGCTTATGAAGAAAGGTATAGGATAAATACTCTTAAATATTTAAATCACTATTTAGCTCTGAAGAGTATTTAGAAGAGATTACAAGTGGACAATATTTAAGTTATTTTCGTGTTGGCAAAAATGTCCACATCTTTTAGGCAAAGAGCTTTTAGGAGTATAAAATCATGAACACTGATCTTTATTGATTGGAAGGTATCCTTTAAATATGATCACAATCTAGAGTAAGGATACGAACCAAGGTGTAGGTAGAGTCCTTGCCAAATGTGATCGTGAGACGGCAGAGGTTTCCTATGGTGAATTAAAATTAGAGAGTTTTTACATTTTAAGCATAAAGGGAATATTTAATTATGACTAGATGAAGCCTTGATTCCCTTAAAGGATGCCCCTAAATTTGATTACAAGAAGGATGACTTTTAATGAGCACTTAATAGATTTGGAATTTATAATAACCAGTGCTAGAGTGATGACTAAACTTTGATTAAGGCTTTTATATTCAAAAATGAGTTTAGGATAAAATAATATATAGAGAGATGGATTCTCTAAAGCTCAAATATGTGCAATGGACAGAGTATGCTTAGCTTAAGATATTTATATTTAAGCATGTGTTAAGCATTAAAAAATATTTACAAAGCAAAGATGTTTTGTCCATTTGGAAGTGGATTTCATAGAGCATGCTTTTGAGATTTTCTTCAAGATAAGATTTACGTATTTTATCTCAAAAATGAAAGGTTCCAGATGTTTTAGCTAGTTATGCTTTCAACCTTTACTTTGAGCATTTTTTTTTTTTTCCAGTCCAAAGTTTGCATGTTATAGCCAATATTTTCATATCTTACCCAATCATCATGATATATATACATTAAGTTCAGATTGGATATATAGCTTGAATCTTCATATTGGCTTAAAATTCTTCTTAGATTCTTAGTATGGATGAAACATATACTAAGACTTTACATTTTGACATAAACCACTTCATAAGCCTATAGTCATCACTCCCCCTAAGCCTAGAAACTAAGGAAGGATTAAAAAATTATATAATTCCAGTTGGAATCCAATCTTCCTCAGGTCCTAAGGGGTTTGCCTTCATGATTACCCACTTCATTTCATTGTCTATGCCTCTGGCACCTCTAACTGGATAGTTATATTGAATGTGCCATTTTCCTTCATCAAATAAGCACGTTTTGTATATAAATGAATTATTATGCTTATTCACCCTATTTTTACTAGATGAGGCATGAGAATACTTATGGGATTTGAAGAATGAACCCTTTTTGAAAGATTTAAGTCTGTTAATTCCTAAAGGTTTATCATGATCATTCTTTTTAATCACTAAGTAGGCAATTTTCAACACCTTCTCAATCTTTTTCTTTTCCAAGCTGGCATGATAATCTTTTAATTCTCTTAAATGATTTGCCAACCTTTTACTTTCATTTTTCAAGAAGGTTTTCTTATTTAACATCCTAACTAGAAGATTATGTATTTTAAATGAGGCTCTTTCTAGTATTCCGTTAGAGGTCATGCTTTCGTCATTGAAATCAATGCATCATTCATCATAAGATTTATCACTATGACATGTATATGAATCGATGCATGTAGTATTATCATTAGAAACTATGGATGATTCATTATATAATATATCACAGGATTTGGAATAAGAATCATCACAAGCAACATCACATGAATCATTTAATAAAGGGGATTGAGATACATATACCTCCTCCTCGATTAAAGCATTTAGCCCATGATTCACCACATCTAGATCATTTGAACTTGGAGCCTCCTGAGTGGTGGTATGTTCTTTCTTAGATCCTCCATACGTCCTATCTAGCTCTTCCCATATATCCTGTGCACTACAACAAGCCATGATCTTTTGAAAAATATTAGGCTCTAGAGCATAATATAACATTTCCATGACATTTGAATTAATCACCCTAAAATCATTTTCATTTATCAGTGCACAACTTCCTTTAAAAATCATCTGTCATGCCCTCCAATCCATTGATTTTATAAATATGCTCATTCTTAATTTTCAGGTGGTGTAATCGACACCACAAAATAATGGAGAGCCGGTAAATGATTGTCCCTCACCGAATGGGGATACACCAATGTGAGCCATCACGATCTTTAGTATAAGCGGTTAAGTTTTTTGAAACGAGGCTTTGATACCAAATGATGTGAATGGTGTATTCCCAAGAGGGAGGGTGAATTGGGTATTTTAAAAAATTATTCCTAGGTTCAAATTAAATCGCAATTAGTATTTCACAACCTAGGGTCTTTCGAAGTAGTTACCAATTCCACAGATAATAAGATATGCAAATATATTTAAAGCAAGATATTGAAAATTAAATAGCATTCAAATGTGGAAATTAAATAGCATAGGGGAGAGAGTGACACAGAATATGTTATTGGGGTTCGGCCAAACTTGTATACTTCCTCGCCTCAAGCTCACCAGTAAGAGGATTCCACTAAATGCTCACTTAACGGGTGGAACAATGCCGTTTACACTCTCCTTACGGGGCGAAGACTCAAATTATGGGGCTGAGCCACGACTTACGAGGTGGAGACACCTCAACTTAATTACCAGACTGAGCCAAATTGTGGACACTTTCCAAAATAGTGCAAATCCAAACTTTCCTAATTGGGTTTGAGGACTCCTTATAGGGTGAATCTTCCTCTTCGAGCCACGCCTGGAATATGACAGATATAAAGTTTTTCGTACAAAGAAATGTGAAAACAAATGTGTAGTCCCAAGAGGGGGTTGAATTGGGTTTTAAAAATTTCCTTTTACTTCCTTAAATGAATTCTTAACCTCTTTTAATTTTTTAAAGATTTCAATCCACAACCACACAATTCAAGTAAATAATCAGACAAAACTCAATCAAAAAAAATATATTCAATCAATCAAGATGCAACACTTTTGATAGATTTAGCTTTGTTGTATGTAGCCTTGAGTATATGATTTATATTCAAGCCCTATAGTGAATGTGAATTTGAACCAAGCCCTGTATATATGAAATCGTTCCTTCAATGCGAACCACAACTCAATTTCCAAACAACTCGGATTTTAAATAAATTCTTTAGTTAATTTGTCATTGGATATAAACCAACCAATGTACTTCCTTTTGAGGTTTCCGTAAAGTTTTGATCAACCAACGTACTCCCTTTCGGTTTCCGCAATCCCAAATCAAAATTAAACTTTAAGTTTATTTAACTTCCAAATTACGTAGTTTGTATAATTAAGAAAATTAAATCATCCACGCAATTTATATGTGCTAAATGTAAAGAGAGTAAGGAAAAGAGAGAGTGAGACCGAGTTTTTACGAGGTTTGGATTATCCCTAGCCTACGTCCTCGCCTTTGGCAAATCACTAAAGGATTCACTAAGCCAGTTCCTTTACCGGGCGGAATTACATCGTTACACACTCCTTCAGTAGGCTAGGGCCCGCCTCTCCAAGTGATATCCCTTCACTCGGTCACTCTTTCAATAGGCTAGAGCTACACCTCTTTAAGCGATACCCCACGCTTAGCCAACGATCCAACAATTCTAGAATCGTCAAGAAATAAGAAACAAAAGTTGCGTACAATAACACTCTCGCATAGAGCAAATTAGTACAATTTCAAATACTATGCACTTCAATATGAAATAGAATTGAAGCTCAAGTTTAGATTCACCAAATTCCTTTCTTAAGTGAATATCAGCAGTAGGAATAAATTAGGAAGATCAATTCTTTCAGAAATTTAGCAATATCAGCTTACAAGAGATGTGAGCAAAAGAGAACTACCAGTTTTCAAAATAGCTTACAGCAAATTTTTCAATTCCTTGGCTCTTGGTTATGATTTGATTTGCAAAATCATGTATTTATGAGCTTTCGAAAGTGTTTTCGTGTTGCCCAAGTTTACTTGGAGTTTTTCCCAAGTTTTTAGAAATACTAGGGCACAAGTACTTTATATTTAAACTTTAAAACATTTAAAATTTTCGACTGTTAACAGTGTTTAGACTTCTGAAATATTAGGGTCAGACGACTAAAGTTCCTTATTGCTTTGAAAATATTGAACTGGACATAGGGTCAGACGTCTGAAGTTGGGGTTCAGACTTATGAAGTCCTGGGTTCAGACAACTGAAGTCATGGTTCAGTCTTCTAATGTGCTTCTCCCTGTTTCTGTGCTTCACTAATAAATCTTCAAATAACTGAACTTAATTTTTAGACTTTTGAAGTAATTCCTCAGACGACTGAGCTCAAACCTCAGTCTTCTGAAGTTTGAATTTTTAGACTTCTGAGCAATAATTTTTGTCTTCTGAGCAGTACACTTTCTGGTTTTTTCATTTTAGTTTCAAAAATCTGTTTTTCTCTTTTTCTTTACTCTTTTATAAAACATTTTCTGGAGTTTTAAAATAGGTCTTAAAGTCCATGTATTACCCCTAAACGAGCTTCAAAATATTTAAATATTTAAAGTACTTACATAAAGACTTCAAAGACTTTTCACATTCTAGGTACTTGAGTATTCATGCTTTGTCTTTTTTTGAGCTCTCTTGCTTTGCTTTTCTTTGCCTTTCAACAAATCATCCATGTCCTCATTTTATTCAAGCTTTTAAATATCATCTTTAAATCCATGCTTTGACTCTTTTAAACTTCATTTGATCCTTGTGAGCACTTTGACCTTACTTTCACATATGTGATCCTTGTGAGTTCTGAAATATCACTACTCAACCAAAAGTGTTAAGTTTCACTTGTTTGTTAGCATCAAAACAAGATTTTAAATCTTATAAAGCCAACAAAATGCTTCTCAAAAAGCAGAATGTACACAATGAATCACTATATGCACTCACATATGGTATGAAATTAAGTTATTTTTCTAAAGATAATTTACAATCTTTGAAAATGATATATATGTTAAGCACTTCAAAGATTTAAACCCAAATAAAACTTTCTCCAAAATTATTTTTCAATAAGAGTGTAGGAGAATCTAAGGTTTGCTTTCAAATGATTTTCTCAAAATTAAGAAACTTGTTAAACAAAGATATTATATATGAATATATGCTCAAGGTACTCTTGACTAGCTCACTAAATTTCTCCAAGAATGATTTTTGAAATGAAGAATAAAGTGGAGAAATTTATGTAATATAAAATCTTTCAAGCGATGTATATGAGTTTATATATGCTCAAGATTTTGTAACATATAACTCAAAATGATTTTCTCCCAAGAAGAGTTTTTCAAATAAACAAGTAGGAGAAAACTATATAATCACTCTCAAAAAAAATTATTTTTGCTAATGAAAGAGTATGAGAGTAAATTCTTTTTGATATAAGAATGAATGCCCAAAATAAAACTTTCTTTCAACAACCCCTTACAAACAATGGGTTTGCAAGCAAGGTAGTGAAAGAGAAATCAAAAACTCTTTAAAAATTTTTTTTCAATGAGAAGAGTATAAGAGAGTATGAAATTTAAAGCACTAAAATATTTAGGAAATTTATTTAGCTAATTTGCTTGCAAATTTTGCTAATGAAAGGGGCATATATAGAGTATTAAAAAAAATTGACCATTTAGGGACACATAGGGTATTTTTAGATTTGATTAATTAAAAAATAATTGCATTTAAGTGCTGAAAAATAAGGCAACCCGAGAGGTTTGGTCGACTGACCAAAACATCGGTCGATTGAGCTATGTTAAGATTTTGAATTTTTCTCTTGGTTTGATCGACTGAGCAAATCGCCAGTCGGCTGACCTTGGGCGATTCTAAAGTCTTCATAGATTCGATCGACTGTTCTGATGGTCAGTCGGCCAAGCCTTGAAGACCGATCGACTGAGGCTATTTTTGAACTAAAAGTGCTGGTCAGCTAAGGAAGGTAGAAAGGTCAAGTTCAGAGGTTAGTCGACTGTGGAAGTTAAGTTCAAAAAATGGTCAAATGATTGAGTCTAGTCAAACTAAATTCCTCAGTTATTGCCCTAATTTTGACTCTAAAGATATTTCAAAAATCCTTATTATATTTTAATTTTTATGAAAAGGATTTTTGATTAAAATGTTGGTTCCTAAGGTCTATCTATGGTAGGTCTTGAGCTCAACAAATATATCATGCATGACAGGTATTATTGCAGACCAACTAAAAACTAAAATGCATTTACAAATTTACAAAAAAATGTCTTCTTCTTCTTCTTCTTTACTCTTTTGTTTTTATGGAATACGTCGGACAATATTTTTCTTTAAGTTCTCCAACCTTCCATTTTTTTGTCCCCTATGTGTGTGTGCGTTGAATTATAAACTTGTTTACATACTAAATACACACATAAGATCCAAATGATTTGTCAGCAATAAAACAGAGATCGGACTCAAAAAATTAATAAATATTTAATAATTTTAAATTTATCATAAAAAATTACACATGGTTGGATAAATAGGCAGAAAATGATTCATATAACCAACCTTGCCTAATGGGACTTAAGATTTAGCTTGTTCTTGTTTGTATTCTTGTGAAAAGTACTTGACTCGTGTTTGTAGACAAAAGAAATTTAATAATTTTTACAATATTTAATTTTTGTACATGTAATTATTTTTAAAAGTATGTATGCTAAAGTAAATTGTGACACACAAATTGTGACCAGAATAAATTGGCTATCTTGGCCTATTAAGCTACAGTTAGAGCAAATGCTATAATTCACTAGTCCAAATTATCATATCCAAAATATGACGTGTGACCCAAGCATTCATAGTCTCTCTATTCTCTGGTACTGCCACATGTCCCTGATGTCACGGGCTCATAATAATCCCATAATACTCATAAGCACAAGTGACGCTGGTGCATACGGTCACATCTGCTTTTATCTTTTCTAATACTATACTGCCTAACCTAATAATTTCTCACAAAATAGACCCGTCATCCAAGTATTTTTCTTAATTAAACTATGGAAACATGCAAGCGCCCATGGCCTGGGTGGAGGGACAAAATCACAAATAAAATGGCGAAAAAGGAGAAATTTCCCTGTGCACCACATCAAAATTCCTCCTCTACAGACTGCAAGGATGTAAAATACAATAAAAAAATATATACAGAAGCATGTATAACATTTTCAGTTGACAGTGAGACCCATGGCATAAGTTAAACCATGGATGACAACCCAAATCAAGCCATGAAAATTTGAGGAGATGCCTATATTAGGTGTTTCATGCAGTAGGGCCTCTCAATTGCGCCTCCCGCTGCAGCCCCCATTCTCTCTCTTTTAGATATTGCAGAAGTGGTTGCTGCTCAGCTTTTAGCTCTGTCACAGCACCAGAGACATAAGGGCTTTGTTTTTGATAACCATGGAAGAGCTTCTCCCTTTTTTCTTCACCTGCACCATAGACAAGAGGAAAGCCAGGATGCACTGGTGGGTTTTCCAGATATACCATAGAGTTGGGAGCCAAAGGATTTCCCCATCTGTCAAAAAGTCCAAACCTGGAAGCATCTTGATTCTGGAAGTTCCCAAGGTTCCCCCCCGCTGTATTAAAATGAACTGGCCACATGACATTATTAGACCACTCCAGATTCTGATCATTTTTGTAGTGCTGAAACCTTTCAAAGTTGTTTGTCATTCCAATTAATGGTGGCGGGTATCCATCAATAAAACCTGGAATTCCAGTACCAAAACCTAGTGGCCCATGAGCAGCACTCCAATTAGAGTAGCCATTTAGGTGTGATGCATTGACAAACATATCTGTTTCACTCATGCCCACTGAGCTATTGCACTGAGGAAAACTAGATGAATCACCACTAAACCAAACAGCATCATCAGGGAGTAATGGTGCAGAAGGCAGTGGAACCGAATAAGGAGGAGAAGAGTAAGGAGTGCTTGCAGAAATATGTCCAGAATCAAAGACGATATCCTCAGTTTCGCTAATGGAGAGACCACTCAAGGATGAGGAAGAAGCATCCTCAACAGGATTTGATCCATGTTTACGTAACTCACTTGTCCCCTTCACTCTGTCAGCGATCAAACTTCCTCTATCGAGGACCCAAGCATTAAGAGAGGGAGGCCCAGTCAAGACAGGCCTTTCCAAAAACAGGGATGCTGCTGAATCTTTCGGAACAGGTTCCTGTTGTAGTGGCTTAATGCATCTGAAGTTAGTAACACTAGTAGAAGTTAGAGGATCAATGCGGGTCGGGTTTTGTGCAGAAAGAAGAGATGAGGCACGACGCAAGCATTCTTCAGAAGGTGGTATTTGGTTCCCTATGCCTTCTGGAGATTTCTGATCATTTGTGCTAATAGAAGTACAAATCGGTTCTGAATTATATCTTGTGATTGGCTTGAAGAGAATGACTTCTTCCTCTTCCATGGCAACAGATTGGCCATTCAAACAGGAGTTAATCTGATCTTCTCCATGTATCTGTTTCTCACTCTTTTTCATGCCTCCGCTAGTCAGTTTGTTGGTTTCTATTACTTTAAGATTAGAACTGGACTCCACTGCTTCAGATTCTCTCCTCCCAGGGAATTTATTTGACTCTGGAACATAGAATTTTCTTCCTGTTATATCGTATAAGATCCACTTTTGAGAATTGTTTGATCTATTAACAATTTTTTTTGCAGCATGAATGATGCGGTGAGTACGAGATACATTTCCACTTTCATAACTATTTCCACATCCCAGATGAGCCAAAAAATCTAACGCCTTATGTGCAGGAGCTAATGGTTCAAAGCCCTGCAACTCATAATCTTCCCATAGAGCAGTACAGTCTGGGAAGGAGACTTCATCCTTAATGTCATCAAACTGGTTCAAAAAGTCAGAAAAACTACCAAAAAAGTAAGACATAGCACTAGTACTTTCACCATTGGTCCCATATGTTTCCACTTTATAAAGCCTCCCAACAAGCCACTCCACAAATACCAGCACAGCTGGTAACAGTGGGCAAGAACATGCAGGATTACTAATCAAGCATCTATCAACAAGGCGACCCATGCAAATGAATGTAGCAGCCAATCCCCATTTCATCAACACAGGCTGCTGTATATCTCTGTTATCTGTTGCCTCTTTCAACTCTGGTCTTTCCATGAGGTTCTCAGTGACAAAGATGAGTATAGAAACAAATTGAAGAGCTCGAAAAGGGCCTGCTCTTGTTGAATCCATATGCTGATAGCACTCTAAATTGTCTTTTAGTTTTATGTCATCCTGTGTCATCAATGCTTCCAACTCCTCCATGGTGGATGCAAAAATGCAAGGGAAGTCCTCCAATCTGCATTAAATCAAAAGTTTGATGTCAATGCCGGAATAAATACCTGGTAAAAAAAATCCAAATATGAAATAACAATCAAGAGCCCAATGTTGAGGAGCAGGCTTAGATAAGCAGCAAGTACCCCCAACCTAAGTCCTAGGATTGACTCATCCCATCCTCCAGGGCCTTGTGCGCCCTTGTAGCAGAAAAAAATAAAATAAATAACAGCAACAACAGCCCAATATCTCAATATGGAACTAGGAATAGTGAGGGTACATAGGATGCATGTAAGTTTCAAATGGCTACCCCTACAATTCATGTCTACAGTCCAGGCATGCAATTTCAATGGTCTCCAGCAAGGCAAAGCAAGTCGATTATGTAACTAGATGCGGTTAAGAGATATTTTACATCCCTAATTTTCATTAACAAACCATTTTTACTTTATCATAATATTCCACTAGGCATCTGCTAAATCCTCCTCCTCATTCAATAATAATAATTTTAACAGCACCTTAAGTTACACGGGTCCACATATCAATGTACATTTGCATGCCTTCGCAGTTTGAGATGGTTCTTCACCCTTAGGTGGATTAAGCTACTAAGGTTAAGAATGTGGACAAAAGTGAAAGCAACTTATCTTCAAACATCAATTAAGACCAGCCAGTGACTTATTGAACACTTGTCTGACAAGAGTTCATTTGTTTTTCCTGTTTCTTTGTTAGATTACCACCTTACCTAAAAGCTTAAGCTATTAGGTTGTGGGCCAACAATGTATATCAAGCTTTAACACTCCCCCGCACATGCAGCCGGACAGCACATGGAGAGAAAAACACACGGTATATAACACCCATGATAGGGAACACAATAATTTTTTAAACACCAGAAATAAATGCGGGCAACAAGACTAAAACACAGGACCTCCTGGCACCTAATAACCAGCTCTCACACATTGTTAGATTCCACTTCACCTAAAAGCTTAAGCTATTAGGTTGTGGACCAACAATGAGTATCAAGCTTTAACATTCTTGTAGAGGTTATTCTGCAAACTTGCAAGGTAGAAATGACTAGACATCATCTTCTAGGACAAGATGAATGTTTGACAGATCGTTGCAACAAAAAGCAAAAAACACTCCAATAAATGCACTCTACATACAAGAGAAGTCAAAACTAAAATAAGCATGAATTAATTTGATATACAGATCTAAGAGTATATTCTGGCCACAGTGAAAATACCTGGATTTCAGGAAGAAGAAATTTATCATTCGAACAATGAGAGACCATGATTTGGTTTCTGAAGAGTGAACACTTTCTGATGGTTTCAAGACACTACAATTTGGCAAACCATCAGCAATCTTTGATTTAGACTGCATGTTGCTTCTTTCAGACGGTTTTAGGAAATTAAAGTCAGCTTCAGTAGAAAGGGAACTGAAATGAGATGATTGGTTCTGCAAGATCATATTAAGCAGTTGAAATGCCAAAAGCAAATAAAATCCACAAAAACATGTAAAAGAAAACAAAAAGTAACAAAAGCATGACAATAACAAAATTTTACCTTTTCAAGCAGTAAACTAAGGTTATCCCAGGCATCAGGAAAAGGTTCTTTAACAGCCACACTTCTTATGCAGTGGTACAAAGCAAGGAACTCATCACCAAGATATGTGGCCAATAATGCCAACTACAATGAACACAGCTCATAATGTATAAACCTCTCAAAATATCATAGTGTAGAGAATAGAAGAAAAAAAAAGTAGTCATATATTTAAGTTCTTGTGATTATATTATCTGGGTAAAAGACAGGAAAGAGTACCTGATTTTGGGGGTTTCCACTATCTGGCCAAATTCTTGTTGCTTTTAAGTAGTAGGTGGCTGCAACTGACCAGTTACAGTTTTGAATGTCAGGCTTTTCATAAAGTTCCTTGTACCTAGCAAGGTCTCCCAGACACACTAAAAAACGATGGCATGAAAATTGGTACTCGAGCAATTTTGACATTTCAACAGAACTGGAGATGCCACCATTTTCATGGAAAAGAGGTCCTTCTGGAAGTCCGTACCTTCCTCTGATCTTTGTAATCAAATCTTGGTAAAATTCCATTGCTTCTAATAGAAATGACTTAAATCTTTCTAAAAGATTGTCATTCCTATTCTGTGCATTGATAGTCTCATGTGGCATTGCCGATTTTGTGTTCTCTGCATTAGCAGAACTTTGCCGTAGTCTTCTACGAAATTCATCGATATGCTTATAGTGAAGCTTCCACAAAGAATATTCAACATCATTGAGTTTCCTTATCTGATGATCATCTAAAATGATTTTCTCATAGACAGTGCGGGTTTTGTGGTACAAATCCTGAACATCAGGGTGCAGCAGACCTTTAGAATGGAGTAATGCCCATAACTGTTTCTCTGCATTAACCACCTGAAAGCAAAACAATTTCAGAAGTCAGTAATAATAAATGATAAAAGAATTGAAGTAATTCTTTTTGCATAAAACTGTGGATTCAAATAAACTGCAGCTTTGGATACCTCAACCCATAATTCTTTGTGACCATCAAGGCGAACAAACCCATCTGTATTCATAATTAGAGAGCAAAATCTGTTCAATGGCACGTAGTCTTTTCAGCATGCAGCCAAATCCTTCTTTATTTACAAGAAAACTGGTGTTCAACGCTTGGGCCTTGCCTCAAACAATAAATGTATGTTAGTTACAAGAAGATCTAGACCTTGTCTACCCACAGAGAGAGAGAGAGAGAGAGAAAAGCTAATCTGTTATCATTCATCACAACATGGAACATGGAAGGGGAAAAAATCAAAAACAAAATAATAATATCTAAAACCTGATAAATAAGCATGACTTGATATCCCCAAGATTTCCAATTTATATTAAATCATTGTGAAATATAAAATATTGGCTGTCTATGGAATAAAAGAAAGGAGAACTTGCAGCAAGACATGTCTAATAAGAAAGATAACATACAACAACTGTAGACAAAATCATCATAGGCCAGATATATCTTTTAAGTTTTTTTTTTTGCTTTTGTTATTTGATGGCTCAGTTCTGCTAGAACTGGATGACTGGTTTTGAGAACCAAACAACCAGTAGAAGCTTAGATATAAAATTAAAAATAATTAAAGAATCAGCCATTTGAGTAATTCAAAGTGTATGGTAAAAATGAGAGGGAGAAAGGAGTATAAAATGAATATATATCCCCATCCGTATTGAATTGTTAATCTAGAAATGATATAATTGAATTAGACTAAATATGGGCCCATGTTAGTCTATACAGATGGGAGAAGATTGGCAAAAAAAATCAAACAAGAGGAAACACTTCTCAATATAGGAATGTATATTTATAATGAATTTAAGTGTTCTAGCATAAATGAAAGGAAAAAAATAACATCGTCGCAATGAGGTATAAATCTCAAAACAAAGGGGGGATATGACGAAATTGGTAGATGCCACAGACTAACAACTGATGCCACAGACTAACAACTGATTTCTGAATCGATTGATTGAGTTGGTCAAATAGGGTGACTGATTTCTGACAGTACAAAATTGTTCATTCTCTATCTGTTTCAGACGATGATGACCCATGAACAGGTTGATTAATTTTCAGGAAAAACTGCTCTAAACAGCCCACTTCAGTTTTTTTATTTTTTACCCTGCACAATTCACATGTGATGTCAGACAAACTTCAGGTAACTTCTCAATCTAGACTTGTTTAGGGCATATTTGGCATCGTTTCTGTTTTCAGTTTTCTATTTTCATTTTTTTTGTAGTGAAGAAACAGATTACGAAACGTGTTTGTTTATATTGTCGGTTTTCTGTTTTTGTTGGCGGTTTCCGGTTGTTTGCAAAAAAAAAACCGAAAACCTGTTTTTATGGTTTTCAGTTGTTTCGGCAACCTATTGCAGAATATTTTACCAACTAGAATTAAATTTTTTGGATTAAATCGTTCATTTTATCCATACTTTTTAGTTAAAATTAAAATTAAATGATCATATGAATTTAAAATACAGTTAAGATAAAAATTCCCATAAAATTTTAAAAAACCTAAAAACTAATAAAAGCCATTTACAAAATATTTTTTACTATATTTCAATTGTCATGTGCAATAAGATCATTCTTGTAAAGTAGATTTTGAAATATACTAATTAAGTAAAACAATTACAATAATTTTTATTTTTATTATAGTATTTTTAAAATATTTTAATCACATTTTGTAATTGTTATTTGATTCAAGGACAAAAATAAGCATTTGCTTAATTAATTTTTTAATTTGTTTTAGTTCTTAAAATATTAACCAAACAGGTTGCTCGTTTTTAGTTTCTGTTTCTGGTTTTTAATTTTCATTTGGATTTTCGTTTTCATAATTTTTTATAGTGATACCAAATGGCCCCATAGGGTTTCTTGATTGTAAGAAAAACTTTTGTGTGAGTTCCTTTGGCGAGTTATTGGTGCAATTGAGATTTTGGGACGTTAGAATAACATGTAAGTTGATCTCCTTTGAACTCTTCATGTTTATAGTAGATCTCTACCCACCATGGTGCCTCCAAATCTAGTCTTTACACTTTTACAGCTTAATCATATAAATCCTTGCGTGCATGATCTCTCTTACTTTCTTAACTAAATATACCTTGTTATATTTTTGCACTTTAAATGGTTACATTATGTTAATCCTTTTGTAGTATTACACATATCACGCAAAGTATATCTACTATGTGTTTTACTATATGTCTCAAAAATTCAAAATTGAAGTTTTAATTTATGGAAATACAAGATGAAATTGCTCAACTCAGCAAGGCCTGGAGAAAGTGCTGGTTGAAATGGAGAAAATAGTAAATACTTAACACCATGACTTAAGATGAATAGGAAGAATTGGATAAACCAGCGCTCAAATCAGTTCAGTTATGTTTGTCAAATAAAGTGCTATAAGAGGTTCTACATGAAGATTCGACTGCTGGTTTGTGGGTAAAATTTGGAGTCTCTTTATATGACAGTCTCTTGGGAGAAAAATCCATCTCAAGCACCATTTGGTTATGCTACGGATTGCTGAAGGTACTCCCAAGCCATCTTGATGAATTTAATTTAATAATTTTTATTTGGAGAATTTGAATATTGAAATAGAAGATGAAGATTAGGCTCTTCTAACAGTTATGCTCATTTTCACCTTCTTAACAGCATTTTCATGAGACCTAGGAGAGATTTTTTCCATGGAGGATGCCAAATCATCTCCATTTTCAAAAGATTACCAGATAGGAATTTCACCAGGACATTGGACAACAGTAAAGTTAAAGGGTTAGCAGCTTAAGGTGAGACAATAGAGAGGGGTTCATGTTCTGTCAATTTGAATTGTAATTATCACAAGAAGAAATGGCATGTTAATTCATAATATTGTAAGTTGAAGAATAAGCAGCAGAGTGATGAAATGAATAAAGAAAAACAATTCACAGAGACTAGTATTGTAGATAGAAATTCTTTGGAAGGCGATGTACTCTCACACACTGATTGTAATAGGTTGAAGGATGAGTGGTACTTGATTCAGTTCCAGGTTATTCCTATCATGCATCCCCAATAAAGAATGGTTCAACATTTACAATTCAAGGTGGACTCGTGTTCATGAGGAACGATGCTTCATGCAACACCACTGAAAAGAAAAGGCTTAGATTCCGAAGCTGGATTGTGTGGAGGACTGTTAACAGATGTAAGACATGTTCCAAGCATGCAAAGAAGAATCTTATCTCTTTAAGCACTCTTGATTCAAATGAATGGAAAATTTCAGATGAGAATGGAGCTCTGATGTTAGCAAGCATCCTCCAGTTGTCATGAAGACTAACAAGCATGTTTTTCAAGGTTCCATTGCGACATGTGCAGTTGCAACTGCTACATTTTTTATTTCTGAACACTACCAAATTATGGCATGAGGAGGAGGCATATGGTGATACTAGTTTGACAGTTTCAAGTATGGGAGATATACTTTGTGGTTAAGAGTATAGAGAAAATGGACTTCTGTGAACGTTGCATCCTTGGGTGGTAGAAAAGAGTTGGTTTTGGTATGAGAGTGCACAAGACTAGGGTGCTTTAGGCTACAATCAGGATTCTTGCCCTCTTGTGCCCCTTCCTAATGTGCATGGTATATGTAGGTCTTCATAATTGATTTCTCACAGAATATATTGGGTGTTTATGCTGAGACACAAAGGTGAAGCATTCAAACACTTTAAAGCAATAAAATACTGAGAAGAAGATCGAGAAACATAGTGCCAATGACGGATCAGAGCTCTGCTCATCCAAGTTGATGAAAATCACAAGAATAGGGGTATAGTAAGACATCATACAGTTAGAGGCCTGCCACAGCAAAAGAGTGGTGGATATACATAGGACCTTCATGAAAAGACTTCATGGTATGCTGTCAACTGCCAGCTTGACCATGCAGTTCTAGCACCACAGTCTCTATAACTTGTTATCTTGTCAATAGCTGTCCGGTTCTCCCAATAGATCTCAAAAAGGACAAGATAAGGACATGAGTGAAATTTTCACTTTTCACAAATGGTTCTTTTAAATCCACAAGATGCCTTAGCGGCTTATTAGCCTAAGCTGGCTAGTGGACAGAGCAGTTCTAGCTGTAGTGCATGGTTTAAGGACCCCCCCCCCCAACCCCCGAAGAAGGCTTCTAGAAACATAAAAAGAAAAAAAAAAAAAAAAACAAAAAACCAACCTGCCAATTCCATATTTTGGTTGCACCAAGCACGGGCTATAAAAAGCTTAGCCAAACCTAGCCACCCTTATCCTACAAAACAAGCACATCCGAGGACTCCGGGATGCATATAATTGGCCAAATTTTTGGGGTGAATGTATATTGATTGTCATGCATGGACCCTAGGTCACCTAGATTTTTAATTGGTAAACATGTTATTTTCAATGAATCTGCCATGCTTTATTGGAAAAATCAGTCTAGTGTTTTCTGATTACATGTAAAGCAAATGTTAAAAAAAGGTGGAGCATGGGGTTGTAGATCCAAGACTCAAGAAGGGTGATTAAATCACTTAGGGATCATTTGGAACCACTTAACACTTTTGTGGGCCAAAAAAAAAGTACTTAACTGGAAAAGTACTGTACTAAGTACTTAATTGAAAAGGTAAAACAAGTCTTAAGTCCCACTATATGGGATCGGCTATATGAATCCTTTTTCGCCAATTTACACAATCGAAGCGTTTTCCTCAACTAGTTTTAGAGTTATTAAATCCTTACTCACTACCTCATTCCATATTATTTTAGGTCTACCTCTACCCCTTCCAATATCAATAACAATAACTAGCTCACTCTTCCATACTGGTGCACTACTTGGCCTATGTTTCAAATGACCAAAAAGGCAAAAACTGTCAAGTTGCCCCTCTCTTATCTTATCTACTTTAGATGCTATGTGTTAGGGTGTGACAATGTAATGGGGAAAATGGGGGAGTGAGATACTGCTATAATTGTATTCTTCAGGGATTTAGAATGAATATATGAATATCTGTGTTATCGCTTGTATGTTGATTCTCTTGTAGATGAATAATACAAGTAGTTCTTTTCATTGTGGTGTTCTGTTGCCTTGGATTATGATGTCTCTGATTGTTATAGTCTTATTCGGTGTATAAGAATATATTGCTCATGTGAAATCCTATTGTTTCTTGTTTTCCTTGAGTATTGAGACTCACCTGGTGCTCGTGCTTGCAGGCTTGAACGTGTGAGAGTTGGCTGACTTGTCGAGGGAGAGCTCTCAACGAGTGCCACACGGCCCTTACTTGAGTCCCATTTTGGGGGTCCGTGACACTATGCCTAACTTATTGCGAATATGTTTCTTTTTTAACTTCTCCTTTAATGTTATACCACTCATCCACCTCAACATTCACATTTCAGCAACTATTACTTTTTGAATATGTTGTTTCTTAGTAGAGCCTAGCATTTTTATCCATATAACATGGTTGGTCTTGTAGCTGTAATTAGAACTTCCCTTTTAATTTTAATGGTATTCTACAATCACACAGCACACCCAAAGCACTCCTCT
Source organism: Malania oleifera (assembly GCF_029873635.1). Taxonomy (NCBI): domain Eukaryota; kingdom Viridiplantae; phylum Streptophyta; class Magnoliopsida; order Santalales; family Ximeniaceae; genus Malania; species Malania oleifera. The sequence continues at coordinate 59,674,499 of NC_080428.1, forward strand.
ATTTTACCCAATTTGCTTTAACTCTATAGATTACATCTTCTTCAATTTCCCCTTCCACTAAGGTATCAAAATCTACTAGTGCTATTGATTTCTCGATTTTCAAGTTTAATCTTATCTTCATATTCCTCCTTAGATGGTTGAAATTACATTTCATATATTCTCTCTCATTTCTACATTTCCTAAGCTTCTAGACTCTAAAGCTGTTTTCCATAGTACTTAATTGAAGAAGTATTGAAAATAATTATTCTTTGGTTGTGTCTAGTAACAGTTACGGATTATAAGTACTAGTAAAATAAGTAGCCCTTGGAAATTCAGTTCTATTACAAGAACTTTATGAATCTATCATAATAATAATATTAGTATATTACTTGTCAGTAGCTTAATATGTTATAATATAGTCCAAAAAATTATTCAATTAATGTTAATAATAATATTATTAAATAAAATAATATTTTATTGAAAAATTCTACTAAAATTTTTGATTAAAAATTAAATATTTTCTAATGAATGATTTAATTAATATTTATCTTAATTATGTGACGCCCCGATTTTTCATACCAATTTTTTTTTTAATAAAACATAATTCATATAATCACATATCGGCCACATCAACCACTGATACCCTAATACATAACTCGACCTGAAGAGGATACTGGATACACAGTCATCATCATATTCACAAACCTAACAGCGGAAGTCATTATACAAATATACATACCACAGCGAATACACATAGCAGAGTACTAAATCATACATAGATACATGTCTAATACATTCCCAAAAAGAAATACAAAATGCTCTAGGGGAATCCTCCATCCCTAGCTCAAAACACTCACCCTATCTATTCAAGGTATCAACCCCCTCTATCTTGAAACTCTATCACTAGGTCTATCTCGATTCTCTGAAATATTTAAATGGTTGGGTGAAACACATCTCAGTAAAATGGAATAAATTGTCTACAGTATGTGGCAGTATGAATATCATTATATCATAACATATATTCATTTCCATGATAATATTTTCTGAGAAAATATACCATTTCTACAATTATAATCATATAGATATAAAACACAAGCTTTCATAAGCTTTTAATTCTATTTTCAAAACCATTCTCACGCAACCCAAGTCTACCAACGAAGTTCTCGAGAATAGGGAAGCTTACCCGCCCATACAAGTAGCTTCCCTCCGCCCTGATATCGTTTGTATCCTAACCCCAATTAACTCGGGTTTGGCTACAACTGATATTTATCAGGACACTCACCTTACTCAGTAAGCCCTCAAGCGGAGTGTTTTACTTCGCTTTAATAATTTATGATATTAACTCACGCTATTCCATTTCCCGTTTACATTTTCATTTCCATTTCCATTTCTCATCTAGCTCATAAGTGTCCTTGGTTACATCCGCGTCTGTAACTAATGGCTGCCCTGAGGATATTTTTCACGTCATGCTTCACCCCATGGTTGAGGTCTATCTCCATATTCCACGTCATGCTTCCCCCCATGGTCAGGGTTGTGCAGCCCGAAGGCTGGATCTAACTGTGGTTGGCCGACCCGGTTAGATCAAAATATCATATCATATATCCCGCATCTGTAGTACAACTAACCGGCCTATAGCCCTGATCCGGACTCAGGGGGCACAACAACTCTACTAAATGGCTCAGTCGACTGCTATGCCACGCTCCAAGAGTCCGTGTGGTTGCACTAACACCACTAGCAACGGTACTGTGCTCAATATCACAACCCATCATTAGGGTTTCTATATCCATCCATCAGGGTTATCATTATCACATACCCGCAATCATTATACAGTATTGACATTTCATCAATCACATTTCAATATACATATTTTAATATACACATTTTAGAATTTCACATTTCAATTCTCACAATTCAATATTCATATAGCATAATTTTACATTGCAATATTTCCCATTGTCATATTCTCATTTTCATATATCAGTACTCACATTTCATCATTCTCATTGCAGTATTATCATTACAATGTTCATATTTTCATATTCACATTTTAATATTCACATTCCATTTCATAATAACATATACATATCCCATTTCACGTTATTCAACATTTCTCAATAAAACATTTTCACCATTTCTCAAAAGATACCCTTTTTAGTACACATCACTTTTCATCATTTTTTCACATTTCAAATCTCATATCTCAATACACATTTCATAGCATCATAGTTCTCAATGTAAATTATTCAACTCAATTTCAAATATATTCAGTATAATTCATATGCCACACCATTTTCATCTGATACTCATATCATAATAAATTTCAAGTAAAATATCATATTTTTTTTTCTCATATTTTTCAATCCATAATTTTTCAGAAAAATTTGCTATAATTTATTCCCCTTACCTTATTGAGAGGTCCACTAACACCCTAAAACCTACACTCCACAACGTTCACAACCCAAAAGCCTAAAATTCACATTTACCCCGCATTATTCAACTCAATCTCCACAATATTAACATTTAATATTCCCTAGGCCCTATATACTCCAAATTTACAATTTAAACTAACATTTAACACCCTTACCTCCGTTTTGGAGTGGTGCCCCGGAACCCCGAACTGAAAATCTACTCCGCCTAAATTGCAAAGAATCTTCTCAGGAACCTTGTGGTGGTTCCTGATCGTTGATTCGGGCTTTAACGGAGCCGAAATCGAAGAGAGAAGGGAGAGGGGTTCATAGGGTTTTAGAGAGAGAGAAAGAGAAGGTTTTTGTTTGATTAAAGAAAATGTCTCGCAGGATCTTATAACGCCCACTACAGAGAAAACCGATGATGGTTTTTTGCACTGTTTACAAAACCGTCGACGGTTTGGGCTTTAACCCGCCCATTTTCACCATTTTACCTATTACCAACCCGCGATAAAAAGAAAACCATCGACGGTTTGGCCTTCCCAAACCAGATTTTCCTCCTTTTCCTTATTTTTCTTATTATTATATTTTCTGGGTCTCTACAAATTCATTATAATATTTTTATATTATTTAAAATCATATATTATTATTCTAATTAATAATAATGTTATTATAAATTCATGTTTGTAATACTATTAAGTTTACAATCTTTTTTATTTGTGGCTTATTAGCCTAAAGGGGGTGTTTATCCGAAGATTGTGGTTGATAAGTTTATTCATGTGCATTGTTCACGAGTGGTTATAGTGAAATGCTCAAGTTTCCACTTGGAAGTGGGCATAGGTCACATGGACCAAATTACCATAATTCTTGTGTTTGTGTTGATTGCTTGTTTGAGTGAATCTTTTACTTGCTTCCACGCAGTTACTTTGATTGATTGTTTTTAATTAATAGTTGACAAAAAGTTAATTAGTAGTGACAAATTGAGTTAATTAAACTTTTTGGTTAAGAGGTTTACTCGAAGAGATCAGTTTGAATCACGAGGTGAGTGACACAGCCATTTTGATAGCCAAAGTGCTAGTCAAATAGATCATGGACCAAGTAATGAGTGATATTTGTCAATTGTGATAGCCAAACTCCTAATCATTTGACTAAGGACCAAATGTTTCATGAGAGGATTAATCATATTGATGTTCAATATTAGTTTTTTTTTTTTTTTTTTAATGTGATATAATTGCTCATAAGGAGATGTGCTGATGAAGTCTTTCATGAGTACCCATTCGAATTCAACTTCCATTTTGGGTGCTGTTTCCTCACATTAGTTGCAATGCATAATATTTTTCTCTTGTTTATGAATTAGGACTCGTAGAGGATGTTGGTGATCTTCCCAAGTATTCAGAATCCATTCCAATTTTGATTGATTCAGAAATGTGGTTAGTTACTATGCAAGAAGAGATCAGATCTCTTCATAAAAATCATAATTGGGAGTTCCTGAAACTGCAAAAGGAAAAGAACATTGCAGGTTATAAAGGGGCCTTCAAAAGAAAGACAGGACTCTCATGTGTAGAGGATGCTTGGTATAAGGCATGATTGGTGGCAAAGGGCTACAGTCGGGTTGAAGATATAGATTTCGACAATGTGTTCTATCTAGCAGTGAAGCACACTTTCATGCGTCTCTTAGCTCACATTAGTTGCTATGCATTAGTTTGCAGTTGGAAGGACCAGATGTTAAAACAATCTTCTTACATGGCAACTTGAGGATGGATTTTATATGCAGCAACCTAAGGGTTTTGTGGAAAAAGGAAAGGAAGATCAAGTTGTTATGCATTAATTTGCATGATGGTTGTGCATAATTTAGAAACCTTTTAGATGGCTTATTCATCTACCTTTTATTACACATGGATGATATGTTGATTGCCTCCAAGTATATGTCTAAGATTGATAGGTTAAAGAGGAGCCTCATGGTGTGTTTGAGATGAAAAACTCAGAACATGCAAAAACGATTTTTCGTATTCCATAGAGTCCAGAGAGTTGAGACATTGTACTTGACATAAAAGAAGTGCATTGAAAAGGTCTTGGAATGCTAGCATTAAAAATGCTGAGATGGTGGTACTCTATTTGTAGCACACTTCGGAATTTCAGTGGCTCAGCATCCTTGGTCAGTTTAAGTAGTATGTCACATGTGATGTACATGTACTCTAGTAACAGCTGGTAGCATTATACATGCCATGGTTTTCTCTTGCCCTCCCAATTTTGCGCACACACACACAATGAAGCGAGTGTACATAGATAATCTAAGAATGAGCATTAGTAGGTAGTGAAATCGATCCTTCGGTATTTATAGGGTATTATAAATGTTTGCCCAAAGTTTGGGAGGAGTACTGGTAGTGCGGCTGGTTTTATTGACCCAAAGGATGAAAGAGACCTTGATCGGAGGAGGTCCATTACACACTACGTATTTAAAGTTGGTAGTCCTGGGATCAGTTAGAAAGCATCTTCCAGCTCGACAGTTTTGTTGTCTACTACTGAGGGAGAAAACATAGCAGTGACTTAGTCAAGGAAATTTTTTGTTAAAGTGGGTTACTTGAATTTGGATCATGGGGCTGGTGTGTTCTGGGTCATTTCATTTGTGACATAATTGCTCGTAGAGGTGGTTGTAAGCAAAATTTTGGTAATGAAAAACATATGCCAATGAAGTCTCTCACTTTGATCAAGTTCAAGGTCTTTGTAGCTTTAATTGATAGCCCTAAAGACTGCATCCTATTTGTGGAAGAGTTTTGAGAAAAATTCGCCCAGTTGGAAATTTTTTATCTTATGGCTTAGTTCTACTGAAACTGAACATCCAGGTTTTGTGAGTCAGATGACCAATTTATGACTCAGTCAACAGATACAGTCAAATAGGCAGACCAATTTCTAAACCTAATTGTTTGCTCTCTCTGCTTGGATGTTAATGTCATATGAATCAATTAATTTTCAAGAAAAACTTCTTAGAACTACGCTTTCCAATTGTTTATCCTATGCAATGTGTACACAAGATATCAGGGGAATTTTTGCAAACTTCTTTGTACAGCTGTTTCAGTTTCTTGAAGTGGTGAGAGAACCTTTTGAGTGAATACCTTCTGTGATTTATGGGTGTAATTGGGGCTTTAGAGCAAGGGAGTGTTATGTAATTTGATCTCCTTAATCTCTTCACAGTTATAGTGAATTTATACCCATTGTGGTGCCTGCAGAGTCATGCAATAGTTTGAAACTTAATAGGGGATTTTTATCAAGGGCACTTAGACTTGCCACATACTTGTCAATGTGCATTTCTAGGATGGAGTCATTACAATATAAACAAAATTGGAACCTCAGATAAGCCCCTTGCAACTACACAAAGCTATCCTTTTTGCTTTGTTAGCTATAAAGATAATTAAAATACATAGACTAGAGGCTCGTGTCATAGGCAAATTGTGACTCACATTACTGAAAACCAACCTTGAAATTTGTCTAAGCGCACAACAGAGTGCGAATTGGAATGAGAATGAACAGTAAATGAGGGTGTCCTTGGTGGCCCAGAATTGGGTTTGATTTTGGATTCAGCTGTGTGATCCAAGTTTCTTGATTTTAAGTAAATCTTTTTCCTTCATTTGGGGTTTCAGGAATTTGACTTCAACTATCAAATTCATTAATATTAAAAGCAACCAAGTACCAAATACCAGAATCGTAATTGGGGATTCCAATTCCTAGGTCTCATTCCATGCAACTAAACCCAACCTAAAGAAGAATCCAACTCCTTCCCAAGAAAATCCGCTCGTGATATAACTGTGGTCAGAATCATCACCAAAGATCAAAGCATGAATCCTAAAATAATTGTTATGCCAACCCAAAAGTGGAGTCTCCCAATTCAACTAAAACCTCAGTAAGTCTCAAGGATCAAGATATCAGTAACTCATCAAACCGAGCAACCGTATAATTAGAGCTAAATTATCTACTACCCAAACAAAAACATAATGATTTCATAAACAGAGAAATAGAGAGAGCCCACCTGAGTTAAAACACACCCTTAACTTAAAATTGCACAAAGCAACCTCACCCACATCAAATTAAACAGGGACATCGTGAATCGTAGTCAAGCTGTCTCAAATATCAGAAAAACAGACGATTCAAGAAGAAAAAGAAGAAGACGAGGAAGACGAAGAATACCTGAAGCACATCCGAGCCAAAAACAAAAAAGTCAAGGCGAAAATCCCTCAAAATCGAACCCAATGGCCCAAACGTTTGAAGCATCCACTACTGAGCTCCAACCAGCCAAGACAACTGCGCACATGGAAGATGGAGCAAGCAGAGAAGGGGAGAGAGAGAGAGAGAGAAGCGCGGAGAAGGGAAGCGGCGAGAGGCGGAAAGAGGTGCAGCCACCTTTGGAAGCTGACAAAATTAAAGGTGGCGGACCCTGACCCATTGAAGACCTGAAGACTACCGATTTCTCATTGCCCCACGCTCAATTTTTAATTTTCTTTCTTTGTTTTGTCATAAAAAACGACGCAAATAAAGACGAATATATTAAAAAGCCTTATCATAACCATCATCAGCATCATCCATCCGCCATCATCACGTTCTCTGACTTTAACCCCTGAAAATGGCTTGAAGTCCAAGCCAAATCCCATTCCCACTTCTCCACTGATGCTGTAATTTCAGTAAAGCACCGTTTTCGAGCTGGCCCACATGATTGATCACTTGATCATCACAGCCCTGATGCTCTAATCACCGTCGATTGAGACTGACCCAGTGGTTGGGTTTGAACGGTGAGCAAATTATGTATTGTGGGCAGTTCTGTGGTGTCCCAACTCCTGCAATCTACTCTGTCCATCCATAAAAGAAGCTTCCATGGGGCAGATCGCGTACAGATGCTGCTCATTATGTAGGACCCCACCACCCCCTTCCCCTCTCGGTCCAATTTCCTATTTGAAATATCTACTGATATATTAGTTGTCTTTCAAATAAAAGAACAAAGAAACCATCAACAAAAAAGGGGAATCATGAATTTTTCTCGTTGTAATTATAGACCCACTCATTTTAACGAGTTTAAGATCGTTAAATTTTTATTTAATATTTTATTTTAAAATTTTTAACTCTACTTCTATCCCTTTTATTATCTTTCATAGTAACTAACTCGCTCTTACCTACTAAAATATTATATGGTCTACGTTTTAAATATTTAAATCATTTAAATCATTTCTCTCTTATCTTATGTTCATTTTTTAATTTATCTTTCAGTTTTATACCACTCATCTATCTAAACATTTTTGTCAACTTTTACTTTTTAGATATTACACTTCTTTGTCACCCAACATTATGATCCATATAGCATAACTGATCTTATAGTCGTCTTATAAAACTTTTTTTTTTTTTTTAATTTTAAGGGTATTTAATCACAAAACACATGTCAATCACTTCTCTATTTTACACAACTTTCTTTAACTCAATGCATTAGATCATCTTCAATTCCTCAATCAGCTCGCATGATAGATACAAAGTATCGAAATCTACAAGTGGTATTTATTTTTTCTTTATCATCAAGTTTAATTTTATCTCAAA